>NC_092351.1:55277494-55643035 GCF_963676685.1 Mytilus edulis | reverse complement strand
AAGAAATCTATTTATATCTTATACAACATAGTTTTTTTAAAGATTTTAGATTAGCGTACATGAATTTATCTTGATTCTTTTGTGTAGATATCAAATATATTAGAACTGTCAAAAAGGTGTAAAATTTGACTGTCATGAAAATAATATTTGCTTTCTTTTAGATAAGAAATCAAGACTAAGCCTACGTGTTAATAATTAAAATTAATTAATTACATGTTAAAAACCAACAATTGCGATTATTCATTTGTTTAATCGTCATACTGATGGACGTTTGTTTATTGTATGTATGTTGCCTAAAATTATAAAATACAAAATACGACATACATATATAGGGGTCTGGATGGCAGCCACTATAATATTGATTGTTTATTGCTTAACGTTCATTGGCAAATACTTAAAGCATTTGTTCAAGTAGTTTGCTAGACTATCTTTTGTATTTATAAATATTCTCTATTTTTGTATTCTTTTTCTTGTCCACATGAATGCAATTATTCTCTACCTATAAACTAGTTCAGACTTCAATTTATCTCACATGAATATAAACATTTTTGCAAGATTATTCAAGTAAATACTGTATAATATATTGAAATCGTTTGTCTTTTCTGATTCACTTTGTTTTTCATAAAAAAAAAAACAACCGTTCAGAAATGTGGGATGTATAAATACACAGTCACGTCTGATCAGAATGGGTACATTAACTCTGATTCCTTGTGCATGATGATCGAGTTGGACACTCGTATTACCTCTTCGTGTAAAGTAACCGATTCTTTTGACGTCCATTTATGTATTTAGATTCTTTGTGAAGGCAAAGTGCAATTATCTTAGCATGTAAAAAAAACGGTGCTTATATATTGTATATAATTACATGTAGATTGTCAAAATTGACACCCAGGCCCAGCATGCTCATTATTATCAGTATTATCTCGTTCAAACAGTTTTTCAGAAAATTATGTGTCCTGAATATGCTGAAATATTTGCAGCTGGACATTTTAAATCATAAATAAATCAATTTTCTTTTAAATTACTTCATGCCTAAAGTAAGATATTTAGATTTATGTGCATGGAGTATAAATGCACATGCGTGCTGTATTCGACAAGAAACACTACAACTTTACCTATTATACGTTGATCCTAATTAACATATATTATTATAAGAGTAGGTTTCCAAACATGTAAGGAAAGGCGTGACACTCAAGGTATGCGCAGATATCGTTACACAACTGGTATCGTAATTAACAAGCACAATAAAGCTGTCATCTATGGCAACAACTGCAATGGCATAGCTATTAATTTATTATATTAGTAATTACCAACGCAATTTATTGCAGCAATTTTCATAATACTGATCTTTCCAATCCGTGCTTATTTAAATACACTCAAGTAGCAATCGTCAAAATATGTATAAATTGACGAGTACGTTGATATTTAACACTGTCAATTCCGTTATCAAGCATTTTCAAATATTTGCTTTAATTTTTTTTGTCGTGTGAATATATTACTGTAGATTAAGTACAAATTTGATTGCTTGTATTAAGAGTTCGTGAACTTATTTCGAGACATCCGTCTGTATATAGTTTTCAAAACGCAGTTAAAATGTAGACAATATAAAAGCGAAAAAGAAACAAATAAAGGAAATAAAAATACAGTTCCCTCAAATACACAAAACAAAACTTTAGATTGAGCAGAAAACACCCATAATAAAGAACTTTTGATTGAGCAATAAAAAATGCTGCAACCAGGGGTAAACTCGTATGATCCGGCTTTTTCTACTAATGCAACATTGTATTACTAATGACAAGTTAAAGTGTTGTGATAGTCCAATCAATGTTCCAGATGCGTTCGACTCCAATCGCTTTTGACTAGGATTGCTAGTTTTACTGCCGCATTTCGACGGTTCGCTTCGGACAATCCGGTTTCCTCCACCAACAAAAACTGGTCCCCACGAAATAGCCAATAATACAGATGGATGCAGTCCTAACCTGTACAGCAAGTTAACTTGATAACCAGTCATTTGGACTGGTCAAAGTTTACCTGTGACCGGATTTAGGACTGCTCTGACCAATCCTAAGACTAAAATCTAGTTAACTTGAAAAGCGGACTTGGTCCTAAGACTGTTTTATGTCTGCCAAAAAGTTAACCTTGAGACAAGTCCGCTATTGATATGAATTAACTTCCAACCAGTCCTGTCATAAGTTAACAGAAGTTAATCATAAGTTAACAGAAGTTAACTTCGAAACCAGTCCTGCCGTAAAATTAACATAAGTTAACTTCGAAACCAGTCCTGCCACAAAGTTAACAGAAGTTTTTGACAAATCCGATCTAAACCAGACCTGTTCCCAAGTTAACTTTTGACTGATCTGTTCAACACTAAATTAACTTGTAACCAGAACCGCTCTTCATCGATTTTTAAAGAAATATGTTTTAATATTTTTGTTTCGTAGTATAAACATCGAAAATAAAGTAAAATTAATACTTCCGTTATATACACAGAATTAAATACGAATATGTGAAAAAAAGTACGCATAAAACGTTGCTTGTTACAAAAATTTAACTGTGATCTGCCAATCTATCAATTAAAAAACGATCTTGGTTACAATGATAACGGGCACTGAATATATATTCCAATACCTACCAAATTCAACCACATTTGGAATTTATTATGTATATCTATGCAAGGACGTATATAAGATGTTAGTTATACGTCCTTGTTAGTTATACGTCCTTGATCTACGCAGATACAGTCAGCAATATTTTAATTTCAGGATAGAATTTATTATACAAAATAAAAGCATCATTAAAACACATGACTACATAATTTTGTCTGCACAAATTAAGAGTCCCAGCATGTCCTCTTTTTGTTCAATAAATTGATATGTAACAAAATTTCAATAGTTTTGATACCTCATGCTGACTTTTACAACAAAATTATTTGACCGTTTCAATCCAAACTGACCATATGTGCACTTTAATTTATAGATCTATATACCCGCATAGTAAATCAGCCATATTTTTTATGTCAGGATTCAATTTATAATACAATGGACAGTAATACTGCACTACAATAAGAAAACATTTTTGTTCGCATAAATTTAGGGTGCCAGCATGTTCTCCTTTTATTCAAATATTGATGCGTAACAAAATTTCAGTAGTTTTGATACCTTATGCTGAGTTGTACAACCAAGTTATTTGACCGCTTCAACCAAAACTGAGCATATGTGCACTTTAATTTGTAAATCTATATACCCGCATAGTAAATCAGCCATATTTTTTATGTGAGGATTCAATGTATAAATATTGATACGTAACAAAATTTCAATAGTTTTAATACCTTATTATGCTGACTCCTTTAACAAAATTATTTGACCGTATCAAATTTAATTAAAACTGACCATACTTGCACTTTAGTATGTAATTCTATATGGCTGCATTATAAATCAGAGTTTTTTTTTTTAAATGTTGCGATGGATTTTACCTGGCACCTTTATGTCTTCTCCTGGCGCTCCTGTGCACATTTAAGTAGGACCACAAATGTAAGAAATAATATCGGAAAACAATTAATACAAAAAAAATTCTGCATAAATTGATGTTGTCAGCATTTCATCTATGAATTCATAATATGGTTGTTAGTTTAACCACACCATATGTATCCGGACACTGTACAATTTTCGTTAGAATATCCTGCGGAAAATAGAATAATAAATCCAACAAGTAGACTAACAATGAAATATCCATGCATGTATGAATGCATAAAGTAAATTTTAGGAAGAGACAGGTAAAATACGGGGAATGAAGCAACGTCGACAATGATGTTGATATCCCATGATGATAAGAATATTGTTCCGATGCGTTGGATAACCTTTCTATCCGCCTTCTAATAATAAAAAAAAACTCATTTCCTTCATGATAGCTCTATGTGATTGTTTAGCCATTGTTTTATGTATATAAGAATATATCAAATAAAAAAAATGAATTTTGTTGATATGTTTAATATCTAGTAGAGTCTAGCGAGTAAAGAAATTTGCTATCTGCGAAAAATATTGCGAATGTTGTTTATATATATATATTTTAATAAAAAGATATGAAAACTCTTAAACACGATAATCTGTCATAAGCAGACCAAGTTAACTTTTGTCAAGGTTAGGACCGCACCCATCTATACTAACAGTGGCATTTACACAAATTTCAATCAAAAGATCAAACATAAATAAAAGCAACAGTAGTATACCGCTGTTCAAAACTCATAAATCTATGGACAAAAAACAAAATCGGGGTAACAAACTAAAACTGAGGGAAACGCATTAAATATAAGAGGAGAACAACGACACGACATTAAAATGTAACACACACAGCAACGGACTAAGCATTAGACAAAATCCGATGAGAATAACCAATATAACATCAAAACCAAATACATGAATTTGGGATAGAAAAGTACCGTGACACGTCTTATAGTACACTCAAATATAGAAGAAAACAAACGACACAACGGAAACACAACGTAAAAATGTTGCACACACAGAAACGAACTATGATATAACAATGGCCATTTTCCTGACTTGGTACAGGACATTTTTAAAGAAAAAAATGGTGGGTTGTGGCATGCCAAACCTCGCACTTTGATGGCATTGTTAAATATAACATTAAAATGACAACATAATAATACAGGACTACAATACAAATAAATAGGAGAACGTATTAAACATTATATTAACAAAGGGGAATTTCAAAGAAAGATATCAATTGTTCATGATCAAAATCCAAATCAGAAGTTTTTCATTCCAAGTGGAAAAAATCACATGGAACAAAATTATCTGTAACATTAGGAAATCGGCTTTATTTCTTTGCATTCCTCGCTCAAAATAACTACAAATCATTAAAATCAATGTCACCCACCATGGCATTCGATTTTAAATAGCATTTAATATATCAAACAAAAGAACTTCAGTAATTCATAGCTAATTATCCAAAACAAATTATGTGGTATTGTATTTTTTACCTTTTCTCAAATTTCCATATATTATATCAAAATCAATTGTTAACGTTATAATAAGTTGACAACAATGCAAACATTTTTTTATGAGACTTTAAATACTCTTTCCATGGTAAACAAGCATAATCAAAAACAATTGAAAAAATTAAACTAGGCGTATATTCTACAAGTACATGCAGTACATTCATATCTGTATCTCGTTTAGTTCGAGAAACGCGAAATTTCACGAAGAAAAGTAAAGATTGTTCTTGGGGTGAACAACTAGTAAAAATGATGATATTCAAGTTATTGCTCTTGGAAATACAAATTAATTGAGTTTGGTATTAGGGATCCTCCATATTGTTATTCTTAAATGTTTAAACATTTTTTCTCTATTCTTTAATGTTCTGAACTTGCATGAAATGTTTTTTACTGGACGTTAAGTAACCAACAAATTTATCATGATAAAAATAAGTCATGCATTTTAACAGACCATTTATTGTTGAATGTAGATGACATAAACATTTTTTGGAAATTCATGTCGTTAGTCCGAGTGTTTTGTCCTGGATTTATCTTCATCAGACACTCACTCTCAAACCGAGCCATTCAAAGGCGATACAGGGATTCGTACATATGCTAAGACATTTCCCATTTATATGTCACATTGAAGTGGCTCGTAAAAAGTCTACAGTGTTACGTTTATTTTTCTTTGTTAATTGTGTACAAATGAAATAAAATGTTATATGTCTTAAATTTTCTCTCCAATTGCATTCAAAAGATATCAAAAGCGTTCATAAAAATTTTAGTATCTTTCTATCCATTGAATAGACTTTCCGATGTTTTTAATAAAACAACTGACTCCAGCAGTGATGTTTGAAATGGAATTGTAATTTTAGTATCAACTTTAATTTTAATTTGAATTTGGTGCTTTGTTTTATATCACGTGTTAACACATAGCGGTAAATGATTGAAGAAACATAGGTACATGTTGGAAGTGTACTTTTAGTATCAGTTAATTTAAATTTTAATTTGGTGCTTGGTTTTATCGCGTGTTTGAAATTAACTATAAATGTTTTTAAAAAACGGAGGTACATGTAGGGGGAAATATCTGTTGTTAAGAGAAAATTAACAGGCACTTCAGCCACTTTAATGAATGGACAGAAGAAGCCCACTATATTGTTTTAGTGGCACGAGACGGAAAAATTTGCAATGGGGATTTTATACTCGTTATAATTATGAAGCAGATAGCATACCTTTTACAAAACTTTTGAATTTTTCGAAAAACTAAGGATTTTCTTACCCCAGGAGTAGATTACCTTAGCCTTATTTGGCACAACTTTTGGGAATTTTGGGTCCTCAATGCTCTTCAACTTTGTATTTGTTTGGCTTTTTAACTATTTTGATCTGAGCGTCACTGATGAGTCTTATGTAGACGAAACGCGCGTCTGGCGTATAAAATTATAATCCTGGTACTTTTGATAACTATTTACACCACTGGGTCGATGCCACTGCTGGTGGACTTTCGTCCCCGAGGGTATCACCAGCCCAGTAGTCAGCACTTCGGTGTTGACATGAATATCAATTATATAGTCATTTTTATAAATTTTCTGTTTACAAAACTTTTGAATTTTTCGAAAAACTAAGGATTTTCTTACCCCAGGAGTAGATTACCTTAGCCTTATTTGGCACAACTTTTGGGAATTTTGGGTCCTCAATGCTCTTTAACTTTGTATTTGTTTGGCTTTTTAACTATTTTGATCTGAGCGTCACTGATGAGTCTTATGTTGACGAAACGCGCGTCTGGCGTATAAAATTATAATCCTGGTACTTTTGATAACCAATTAAATTGTACTTTACATAAATGCACAAACACAAATCTATATTCAATTAAAGTTATGAGAAGAAATGAGCTATAAGAAATCCTTATATGAATGATATAATGATATTTTGTTAATTAAATGTCGTCTTTTGACTGAATGATGTAAAGGCGAAAAAACTTCGGAATATATTTCTTAATTAAATGATCTTTAATAGCATTTTCTTTTATGAATTAATTCATATCCCATTTACATCAATCGGAAATCAAAATTACGTATGTATGTATATATGCTTTAAATTACATATCTGAATATGATTGAGGTTTAATTAGTTGGTGCATTAAATTGATTTTATGTCACTTTCTCGGAGGTTGCCTTGGCTACACTATTATCGTTGTCCTTCCTCTATGGTTTCTGTCAGATATCCTCCAATAAAAATATAACATTCAATGGTTTTGTCCATTATTTGGTGTGATCATCTGGTGGCAACCACCGTGATGGCTTAGACCCTCATATGTGGTAAAAACCAACGAGTAGATTGGAAGTTATCCTTTCTCAGCGCTCAGCGACCGGTATTTTGGAGTAAGGAGAAAAACATTTAGATCATGCATACCATACGTAGGCCAATGTTCTTATAAAAAAAAAGACATAACACTATATTCATAATACTTTGTTCATTTCGTCCTCCATGTAGACCTTTGTTAAAGATATTGATTTGATCGAATATGGAGACGAAGAATACAGATCACGATTGAAAATGTCATCCTCTCTAAACGTAATGCTATCTAATAAACTTTCTGAACAATATTAAGTCGTGTGCTCGTATAGTTTGCGAAAATCAGAAAACTATATTTGAATTATATTGAACGTTAAGTTCTATGTCGACTTTTCAAATAGGATTGACGAGAGGGTCATAAAACTTGAAATATACACCCTATCCTCCGTAGAACGGCATATCATATAACCCTTTTATTGATCTTACACCATATAAATGATAAATAAACAGAAAGAAACAATATGCGAAACAACAATCCAGAAGATACTAAGAAATTATAACCGCTGTATTGAATGGCACTTAAACATTTGAAGTCCTTTCTCGTAGCTTTCGTGTTTTGTGCTTGCTAGAAATACGTTAAGTCTATAATTATAAGGTTTTTATCGGTTTGTATATGCACTAGGTACAATATTGGATATGGACCACAATTTAAGGCAATCCATCATTTTAATAGCACTAATATATATTAACTTTTATAAAAAAAAAGGAAGATTTGGCATGATTGCCAATGAGATAACTTTCCATAAGAAATCAAATGACACATAAAATAACAACTGTAGGTCACCGTACGGCCTTCAACAAAGGGCAAAGGTCATACCGCATAGTCAGCTATAAAAGGCCCCTAACGACAATGTAAAACAATTCAAACGAGAAAACTATCGGTTTGTATATGCACTAGATATGATATTTGATATGGACCACAATTTTAGTCAATGCATCATTTTAATTGCACTAATAAATTAATTTTTATATAAAAAAGGGAGATGTGGTATGATTGCCAATTAGAAAACTCTCCATAACAGATCAAATGACACAGCAATTAAAAATTATCAGTCACTCTGCGGCCTTCAACAATGATCATAGTGCTTAGTCCATTGTGCATTGTCAGCTATAAAAGGTCCAAAATGACAAATGTAATGAAAACAATTCAAACGAGAAAAACTAACGGCCTAACTTGATTTTACTTATAATCATGTTTAACATTTCTTTAATATTTGTAAAATAAAAAAAGTATTGCACTTTTCGAACTACGTAATAAAGTTTTTCAAATGAGTGTAGCATTCCTAATGGATATAGACATTTCTAATTGCTATTTAAATTCAATGAATGTTTTGTATTAATTATGTAAATTCTAAAGATTCGGTCTTCTTTTACATACAAATGCAATAACTTCCTTAAACATAATAATTATCTTAAGTTATTTCAATAGACTATTCAGGAAGAAATGAGTTTGATACCAATACGTTTATTACCATACAAAATGAATGAAAGCATTTTAAAAGACGTCATTTTGAAGTAAAACTAATAACGGTGAAAATAGTTCTCAATACCCTAGAAGTTGACAAAGATAAATTTATGATATTTCTATTTTGTTGCAGTCAATTGTAATTCACTAAACATTCATAATAATAAAATTTTACTTCAAGACGTCATTTGCTGGCCACATAACAAATGAACATATGTATACATGAACCTTAGCAGATGTACAGGTACACATAACAAATGAACATATGTATACATGAACCTTAGCAGATGTACAGGTACACATAACAAATGAACATATGTATACATGAACCTTAGCAGATGTACAGATACACATAACAAATGAACATATGTATACATGAACCTTAGCAGATGTACCGGTACACATAACAAATGAACATATGTATACATGAACCTTAGCAGATGTACCGGTACACATAACAAATGAACATATGTATACATGAACCTTAGCAGACGAACCGGTACACATAACAAATGAACATACATGTATGTATACATGAACCTTAGCAGATGTATAGGTACACATAACAAATGAACATATGTATACATGAACCTTAGCAGATGTACCGGTACACATAACAAATGAACATATGTATACATGAACCTTAGCAGATGTACCGGTACACATAACAAATGAACATATGTATACATGAACCTTAGCAGACGAACCGGTACACATAACAAATGAACATACATGTATGTATACATGAACCTTAGCAGATGTATAGGTACACATAACAAATGAACATATGAATACATGAACCTTAGCAGATGTACAGGTACACATAACAAATGAACATATGTATACATGAACCTTAGCAGATGTACCGGTACACATAACAAATGAACATACATGTATGTATACATGAACCTTAGCAGATGTACAGGTACACATAACAAATGAACATATGTATACATGAACCTTAGCAGATGTACAGGTACACATAACAAATGAACATATGTATACATGAACCTTAGCAGATGTACCGGTACACATAACAAATGAACATATGTATACATGAACCTTAGCAGATGTACAGGTACACATAACAAATGAACATATGTATACATGAACCTTAGCAGATGTACAGGTACACATAACAAATGAACATATGTATACATGAACCTTAGCAGATGTACAGGTACACATAACAAATGAACATATGTATACATGAACCTTAGCAGATGTACAGGTACACATAACAAATGAACATATGTATACATGAACCTTAGTAGATGTACCGGTACACATAACAAATGAACATATGTATACATGAACCTTAGCAGATGTACCGGTACAAAGTAAGGAATAATATCACTAATGTATAGCCCCTTTCTCTCTATATTAAATTCTGTAACTTCAAGCAACCATAGCTATTTTGTCATAAGTTTTTAAAAAGTAATACTCATTTCATGTCAAAACTATCCTGACTTGTGCATGTTGGGCTAAAACAAAAAACAAAACCTGGTCCCCGAAAGTTGGGTAGTACACAAACTCTGACCTTACCTGACCTGAGCAACTGGGCAAATATGAGCTCCTATCTTAATTTCATATTTCTTTTTTTTTATTATTGTAAAAAAATTAAACGGGAGTTCTCAAATGATCTCAAGTCCCCAAACTTTCATTTAATACCAAAATTAACAACACATTTTACTTATTGACAAAGTAGAAAGAGAAGGAACTTATTCGTACGTGTTCTTCATTCAGATGACCTGTATTGAAAAGATATTCGAATAATCTATTTATGAAACTGTCTTATATTCATTTGGACTTCCAACTTAAATAGACATGTGAAATTGACAATATTCAGCCTTGAGAACAATTATTATAATATTTAAACAAAAGGTAAACAAAAATATGTACTCTTAGTATTGAACACGAATATGATTATTTACACATGAACGTATCTTATATTATTTATTCAAACTGTTTATCTAACAATAACCACAAAAAACATGGAATTTTAAATTCTGGCATTTAATAGATAATTATATACCATCTTTTTCACATCAATGATAAACAAATGTCTCAAAAATACGACTTTTATAATAACTTTATAGAAACGATTAGACGATCAAACAAACATCTTTCCTGATTTTTATTTTCTCGTGTGACCTTACTATTTAGGACGGAAGTGATTCAAATATTCAATTGTCATTGGATTAAATTCCCCCCAGATAGATCTATCAATATCTAATATTTGGACAATTTCAAAGACAATTGTTTTTGAACATCATATGTCAACACAAGATCAGCAATATAAGATAATGTTATTGATAATTGATCCCATTGTTCTACTAGAAATCTATATTGTCGATATGTATATTGCTCATTCATAAAGTAATTGAGATCTCAAGTCTCCCACGTTGTCGAATTTTCATCAAATGTTTTGTTTTTGTTTTTATGGAGGGTTTGTAGTCGGGACAGTTTAATGTTAATGGAGACAGGGCTCAATGCAGACCGTTATGTATGCAGGAAATTTGTATATAAGAATTTCGTCACAACTTTTTGCAAATGTCTGGATGAAAATGTCGACAAGACAAGCAACAACCCAAAACATTTTATGAGAAGAACAAAAATATATTAATCAATCGCAGAAACTTATTACAAGCGTATTCAAGACATTCGTTACCAATCCAATTTAAACTGAGCAGGTCGAATAGAAAAAAATACATGAAACTGAAGACGTCTAACAGACAAATAACACCACTGAACAAATGAAACTGAAGACCTCAAAAAGACATATAACACCACAAAACACATGAAACTAAAGACGTCGAACAGACAAAAAACACCACAAAACACATGAAACTGGAGACCTTAAACAGACAAACAATACCACAAAACACATAAAACTGGAGACATCAAACAGACAAAGCACCACAAAACACTGGAAAAAAGACGTCGAACAGATATAATATCCATAAAAGGAAATGTGTGGAGTATACCAACTCAACAACACAAACCATACGACTTTAATGGTGTTGAGTAATGGTATTCATCAATTGAAACATTTTAGACATAATGTCAATTCTTAATTGAACCCCAGTTTAGAAAAGTCGTGTATGAATTTATAAGAAACTATAATTAAATAATAGTGTGGAGCATTATGTCATGATTTAAGCCCTCAGGTCTGATTTAGAAAGGAACTGTAATTAAGAATGTTAATGTCCACAATATTTAAGTACAAATGTACGAAATACAATGGATAAGAGTACGAAGTTAAAAATGATACCATTTGATCTCCAGTCGTACGGTAATACCATGTTTGTTTAATGATCTGACACTTTTCATTGTAACTCAAACACAGACGGAAACATTTATACCAAATTTGGTGAAGATCTTAATAATAAGTAAAACGTAAACTATAATCTCTATTGTGTCTACAATGTAACGCATAGTTTATACACGTGTAAAAGGTGGAAACAACTTGTACTTACAATTATGATGTAATAGGCCCCTTCATTTTAACTCATAGGGATAGTTGTCTCATTGGCAATCGTTCCACATCTACCTAGTTTTAAATGAAGTATGGTCGACGGCAGATATTATACCTATTCGGTGGTTTAGATATGATGTAATACGAAAGATGAAAGAAAACCGAACTGTATCCTTGTTCAATCCTAAATCCAAATCTTTACTTCGTTGATATGTAGCATTAGGAAGCTATGAGCCAAGACACAGCTATAATTACAACTAGACTTATACGGCTTTCTTTATTTTACTGCCAAATTGCTTTATACCTAATTTCCGCAAAATGTGTACATTTAAGAATAAGAATAGTTTGTACAGAATGCTTTCATTGAACAGCATTCAATATGATAGGAATTAAACGTGTGATGTTTAATAATTTGTAACTTCGAAAATATACACATTAAACCCCTTTAACATGTTCAAGATTACTTACACAACATTTAACAAAGAAATGTAATAAACTTAACATTACAATAAGAAGATCAATAAGAAGATCAAGGTGACTGTGACCTACATTGTTGTATGTAATGACATAAAGGGGTATTATGTTATTATAATGCCTTTAATAAAATATTCCTTAATGGTTTAATTCAATTTTATATGTTAACGCGTCTTCATAAATACAATGCATATCCGATAGAGCTATTACTGTTAGAAAGAAACCATGTGAAGTTTGTAAAAAGTAAATCTGCATAATAGAAATATATTAAATATGTTATTCTCTTTTCCTATAATTTAAACAAACATATGTTAATGATTTAACATAAATTTACTCTGACATGTGACAGATTATCATATTACATGGTTAAAAATAACTAATTTTATATCAAGTACTTTAAAGAAATTATTCCAACTTTATATAAAGAAAACACTGCATGATAACAATATATCTATCCTCGCTTTTATTCACAAAAAAAAAACCGTGCATGTACCAGCCGTTCAGTTTTCAAAATTTAGAATTAACGAAACGTAAAAAAATTTAAAATGGCACTTGGCAGTTTACAAATGGTTTATAAGTTACGACTTAGATAACTGTTTTCATATCTGTGTCAGTTGTGTCCAATATGTGTGTCTGAAAAGACTATGCAGAACGGTTAAACTTGAGTTTCACTTTGTGTGTGTCGGTACTTATACAATCATCATACTTTCCTTTCACTTGACTGTAAATCCAGACATGCTAATTGGACACATACAACTCAAAAAGGTTATTATATTTGTATGGACAGATTGCGGGTTGGTTGTTAACGTTCAGCGGCAAATTTAACATGAATAACCCGGATTTTTTTCTAGAATGACACGTTTTTTTTATTATGGTATGGATATATACTTTTAAATTTCAACCAATTCCATCAATCTACAATCTTTTGGTGAATCCGTTGTCCTTTGGTCAGCCATGTTCAGTAGAGTGCCCTATTCCATTTCAGTTCCCACTAGACTTATTTTCATTGTTGTTCTATTAGAAACCAATTATGATTCTGTTTATTCACATATTTGTTATTTCATATCATTCTATAACAGTCAATGACTACACAACAAAGTAAAAATTCGTCCTTATTCACGAAACATCTTAAGACGACACAAATATTATTGTTTTGATAAAATCATCAAAACATTTCAACAGTAGACCTATCAGAGGTCTTTAATCTGTCGGTCTATGTATATCTCTATATCATCTATATACTTCAGTTCAAGGATATGCTCTTTTTGTAAAGAACAAATATTAGACCAGTAATTATTATTAATTAAACTTGGCAAGAAAAACAATGCCGCTTATATTGAATTGGAATTTATAAGGCATGTGTCCATTAAATATGGCAAGGTCTTAATCTTGAACTGTTTCATTCAATATAAATTTGATTGATACAATGTACTAGTACTAATGTGTAATGCTTGTTTGGTTTGTTGTACTTTTAAGTTCTGGGGAAATTTGTCAGCTGTGTATGACAATGATTTGAAACTGAAGTAAATACCTTTTTTATACAATTTAATGTGATTTTCAAATGCATACCGTACGTTCTAAATTCTGGGAATACTTCCCGAGTTTTCATTAAGTGTTCAACAAAGCCATTGTGAACATTGAGCAACACAAACCCGACAACAAAATTGGTGCGCGAAGGGTAAACAATAATATTGATATAATCTGGTGACCAACTGACCATATAATATGTTAAGATTAAAAATACTTTCCTTTTATTGAATACTACCTACTTTTAAAATATAATCTATAATCTATAAAGGTATGTACAAATGGTTACATGGTCCACCTGCAATTATAATATAATATTTAATCTATAATAAGAAAGATTTGCATAGTTTTCATTTATGTAAGTTATGTCAGTACTTAAGTGTTTATTTTTTAGAAACCTGAGCACATAAATAAAGAAAAAAGTCAAATAGATACACCAAACATCAATAAGAGAAGTTGATTAAAAATTCGATTTATTTCCGTTATGAAAACGTGAACAAAAAACACGGGTATCGTATTAAGAACCCATTATATACACCAAATAAACACATTTTAGAACAAATATAGTATTGTGGAAGGTTTATATCGTTCACGTGTATCAGTTGAAGGACGATCATTAAATTTTTGGAAAGGAACAGTTTTGAAAATGAATAGCCTAGTAAGTCATAATAATAAATAACATTGCATAGAATGAAAATTAAAATTGTGCAACACAACTCGCAGGAAACTATCATGTACAGAGGGGCGGGAAAATAAGTATGTATAACAAAAAATAAAAATGAATTATCAATCCGCAAAAAACAACTCCACCGTCTACATGTAGAATATCAAATGTTTTTTTTTTTTTTACAGTTTTAAAAGTTTTGGAACACTGTTTTAGATGTCATAATGTTGTGTATTTAGGCAAACTAGTGTGAATTCGATAGATAAGAATTAAAAATATTAAGATTTTCCAGGGACATGTAAATAATTGTGACAGCAGTCACTATATTGTCAACAATGAGGTTGTGAAGCTCGACTCTGATCATATTCGATTTCGTGACTTACAGTGTCCCTGTTGAAGGTCGGTGGTTCAATCCAGATATTCAAGCTTTATCCATCAATTAAACTACCCAAGACATAGCAAATATTGCTAAAAATTGAGGCACACACCGTTTCTCATGAATTACTAATTAAACCGTTGGAACAAATTTGACAAATTAGTGAAGTTCTTCTTATGATTAAAAATAGCTCTTTTTACATTTCGCGTAAATATTGCGCTATTCTAGATTTACCTTCAAGAACATCGGTCAAACTTAACCATTCAAAAACAAGAAAAGTATAAATTCGCTAAAACATTTGTGAGTTATATGAATAAAAGGATTTACCAAAAGTCCCCAGCAAAGATAAGTTTGTAGAAAATTCAACTTATTTGAAATGGGTAAATGATTGTACTCGAGAACTGGCAAAATATCAGGTGATTTTAAGGTCGACACTCTAAAGCCGTTACACTAGTTATCATTATCATTCTGTATAATAATATGTATATTCAATCTACCTACAGGGTACATTTTCATATTTGTACTTTTAAATAAGTATATTTTAAATCTCTAGCTTTTGACAGTTGTGAAAGCGACATTCTTGAATGAGGTTTATACAATTACTTCACAAATTGAAGTATATATTGGAAATATTTATTACTTACTTTACGACCACTTTGGCAAGTTGAATGTTTGCTTGTGACAGCTTTAATCTGGTTATTTAAAATAGCAAACCAAATGGAAATATTTTTACTTTCGAAAAGAATGAAAACATATCAGGGTTATACCTTCGGTACACATTAACTTATCCGTCACACAGTAGTTTTATAAAGATGCTAATTTTTCTTTAAGTTTTTATTTGCACCTTTGGACGTACTATGATTAAAATAACCAATCATAGTCGCATTGCTTTCTATATCAAATTCTGCAATGTCGATCAATTATAGTTATATGCTTATTGTCTTCAGTTCAATTAGTCGACAGTTATTTCATACAAATCTATCATTATATCATAAAACGCTTGCTGAAGGGGGACGTCCGTTTGGCTTTGGGGGATGTATCAAGTTCGCAGTCACGTCCGGTCAGAAGGGGGACGTTAAATCCGATGCCTCGTGTAAAGAGAGTGTCACGCTCTTTGCACGTTAAGAACCCTTGCAACAACTCTTTGAGGGGTCCGTAGGTGGCCTGTTGCAAGGCAAAATTTCTGTCCCTATCCAATATACCCTCATTTTCCAGTGGCAGTCCAAATTTCCGCGACTATAATCCTAGGTGGCATCTATTACAACAACCTACCTCTTGTTTTTATTTTGAACTTGTCCTCGTCCTGAATATGCATGAAATATTTGCCACTGGACGTTAAGCAACCAACAATCAATCAATCATTATATCTTATCCTGATTTGTGCTGAAAAATTCAGCATGATAGTACATGTAACTGCATATTATGGCGCACTGGTTCTTGAAAATTTAGTGGTTCCTCTGGTCTGAACAACAGAGCTAATATACCTCCCTATATTTCATATTTTTTTATTTTATACATTAGAGACTTTCTATAATGAAACCTGGCAGATATTTTACTTTGTGCCAATTAAAATTACAGCTAGATGAGTGAGCTACATGTATTTAGTTTAAAATATGTACTTTTTTTATTGAAAGGTGTTTCTGTGAGTGTCCGAATAAGCGGTTATATACCGACTAAATATTAAAAGATCATGTTAATTTGTAATCTCTTTTATGCTTTTTTTTTCTCGTTGAATTCTCATCGTAAGATAGTATATCTTCTCTTACCATTTTCATAGGTACCAATATTTCAAAGTATACTCATGTGTGTTATTGTTGTGATTCATAAATAATTCACACTCTCAATCTTCTTAAATCGGTTCAATTTCTACTCCTGGATAGGTAATCTTTGAATCCGAATAGATCTTCAATTTTCTTTTCTTCTTGAAAGTTGAGTTGTTTCTCACCTTTTTCGGAAACTGATCGATAAGAAGTTATCAAGAGTTTCCATTTCTAGATTCGTCAAATCAAGCCTGTCATAAACGATTAAGAGTAAATGTGCCAGGTGAGCGATTTAATGTGCTGGAACTTTCTTGTTCCGGACTCTCCTACATATAGCCCTTCTCTACATTCTGTAATTAACACTTTACATGTTTAATAACTTATTTTTTCTATGAATGAATCTAAAAGGCTTAAGATGAATCATTGGTGTCACTTGTCTGAAAAAGAAAGAAAGAAATATAATTTGATGACGACATATATATGTGGACATACATGGCATGTATACAATCAAGTTCCAACACAAATTAATGTTACATTGGTCCAAACTTATTGTACTTAACTTACCATTTATATTCAGATTAATAAGAATGAAATTCTGGAAAACCGATCCTTCAACAATACGATCAATGTATCTTATAATGTCCATATTTGGCTAGTTTACATTTTCAGTTTAACTTTTGTGATCGCATGGTGTGAAGATATTATAAGGGCATTGCTTGAAATTTATTTTAAAAAGTTGGCGAAAGAAATGTTAAACTTTCGGTATTGTATTAATATTTGTTATTAATATGAGGACGATGTATACCAATGAATAATTTGAATGGATTATCCACTGCATAATATTACCTATTGAAATTTAATTGCAAGGTGAAAGAGAAAAAATGCAGTTGTTCTTTCGTTGATCAAAGATGCTTACGATTTAATCTATGACTTAGGCACAGCGGGGGAGTAATGTAACGTATAAAATGTTAAGAAGATCAAGATTTGGTATGAATATTATTTAAATAAAATACCACTAATATGTTACATTAAACCACATTTTCAATTACTGCATATGCAACATTACATCAATTTATAGAATCATAGATTCGAATATTTTCACGCATTACCTCGATACGTGTCAAAAAGTAACTACAACGAACGACGGCGGTTGTGAACAATAGTGTTTACCCGTGCAGGTCTTGCACAAAGAAAGTTATTATCAAACTAAACAACAATTCCCTATATTATTATATACTTATCACTTTTAGAACACTTCAATTTATAATTATACGCATCTTTTGGTGTCCTCAACACCAAAATAATTAAAAGCAGGAGATACATTGAAGAGCTTACATGTTTTAACCAAAGGGTACGGATTTGTCATGCTTTTATATGTGGGGATAAGGGATAATAATGTGGGGATTAGGGGCTGTGGGATAAAGGTGATAAAAAGAGTGATCTTGGAAATATAGATTCCATAACTAACAAGTGTTTTAAGATAATTCTCTGCTAGAAACATTTAAATTTTATTTAATACGAGAGGCTTTTTCAAATAATCAAATTTTAAATGTTGAGAATGGAGAAATATCGTTATACTCGAGTTATAATGATGGAATCTATTTCTCTAATGATTTGTATCCTTCATTTTCAAAAAGGTTGCAAAAAATTGTGTTTTTTAGATTTGTCTTCACCAGACGTGATCGACTTTTTTATGACATCACAATAGCAAACTCAGAAAATATCAAGAAAATTAAACGACTAATCATTTGCTTGGAACAGATTTTCACTAGTCACCGCTCAGAAAATGTGAAGATAGTACGAACATTAGAAAATAAGGAGGAAACAAAGTTGGAAGTTTGAAAAATAAAAAAAAAAAAAAGAATACGGGCATAAGCTACCCCGTTGTCAACACCCTAAAAGGGTTTTGAAGGAACTTATATGTTTCCCCTTCATATATTATGACTGCATGCTTATAGTTACGTATACTTGCAAATACATTACAAGAATTATTCTTGATATATATATATAACTTCCATATTTGGTTTTATAACATTCTTATTATTCTTAACCTATGCTACTTTACATGAAGTAGGTGCTATGTTTAAGTTGAATTCCTTTGATTGATTGTGTAAAGATATTTTTGTATTACGCTTCATACGTATTTAATGCATATGCGAGAATAATCGGATTGAATGCATTTCTTATTGTAATCTGATTGCCAGGTGTAAGATGGAAATATTTTCGTGTTGTTTTTTGTTGAGTTCAAAGATTCTAACGACAATCGACAATTACTTATCCACAGCGGAGAAGGGATATAATGTTGGGAAAATAAAAATTTAGTAGGAAAATTACTTCAAAAAAACTAGTCCCACAAATGTTATATTTTCTATCACTGCATATAACTGTGTATGCTACATTGCGACAAATTATTGATAGATTTCAACATATTCACATAACCTTAATATCTAATTTTAAACTTAAATAGAACATATACCAAAAGATTTGAAAGCAAGACAAAAATATGACGTTTTAGACCAATAACCAATAGTGTATAATCCAAACAATCTAGACTTCTTTCCTTAATATCATGTCTGCTAATCTTTACGTTATGAGAAATATTCTTGAATTTTCCCATATTTGGTTTGATAACATACTTTTCCTACAACTATGAGTTACTGTGCAGTACGACGAATAGATTTAATACATCCTTCATTGAATAGTAGTGTTACGGATAAGATTATATCGTATTTTTCACTTTCGCTATTAACAGAGATTTGTAATACATACACATTCAATGTATACAATCCATCTTTGAAACACTAAATAATCTAATAGTTATTATTTCTAGTTGCAGGGTGTATCAGGGAAAATACTATTGTCCGTCGATGATTAAACGATGAACAGGTTGAGCATTTTGTAATGTGTAAATGTTGAAGATAACTGTTTAGTATAACGATATGGTTTTTAAAATTGTGACTAATCTAACAACTCCATCCACTTTATATAACACATATGTATACACTTGCAGTTTTGAATTACAAGTCACGAATTCAGTTGCAAAGTGGTACTAATTCGTACATGGGTTTGATAAAGTGTTATATTTTGTCAAAATTATTTTCTCATCGCTACGCTCGAATCTAAAAATATGTAATCAGTTTTTTGCAGCTAACCATGGATCTGCAATGGCTATCTACAGGAAATATTTTGAAATTAAACTAAATTTGAAGAATACAATTGTAGGTCTGATATCATATATGCCACTGAGTTTGTGAGGAGTTGCGTTTGATTCCGATCTTAATTGACTTAGACCGCTACTTTTCCTTCCGATGGTCGATGTTTCTCGCCGTGCATTCCGGAATTCTTCACTTTAAAAACTGGCCCTGCCCACGATATCGCCAAGTTTTTGTGATGAAGAAAGCCGGCATGCCCAGATAGAAACATCGACAATCGGAGGAAAACTAGACGCGACCACGATATCGAGGACTATATAGCCAGTCAATGTCGCTACAAACTTCGATCATCATATCGCCAAGCTTGCTGAAAGAAGTGTTCTTTACCAACAACTAATCAATGGGATATTCCTCAATGCTAGTGTTTTACAATTTCATTATTAAATTTCTATTGATAAATCCATATGTGTTTTGTTTACTTGCTAATTCTAGTGCATATGCTCGTACAGTGCGATGCGAGTATTAATTATTGCTCCTCTTGTATTTAATAAATTTTGATAGTAGCATGTAATTCACCTCTAAAGTTTGCTTTTGTAAGAGTATTTGTTATCGATATATCTGAATAATATATGAACGAATAATCTAGATGTTTTAATTTTCTGTTGTAATTTAATTGCAATGTACAAGAGGAAATTTGTAGTTGTTTTTTCCGTAGATCAAAGATTCTCTCAATCAAATCCATGACTTAAACACAGTGGGGGAGTAATAAGATTGTATAAGCATTGGAAAAATTAATATGTTGCTTGAGATTGTTTTAAAAAAAAAACTGCAAACGATATAACTCTTTTAACCAGTATACATTAAATGTTACTGCGCCTATGTATTCATTTTTTTGGTTTTTGGAACAGTCTTGCTTGCTTAGCTCTGTAAGATATGATAAAAATCATGGTATCAGTATTTGAATAAAACCCTGTTGTCTCCTTATATTTTATTTTTGTTCTGTCTGTTGCCATTTTTGGTGTTGTTTTGACTTATTTCAAAATTCAAATGGGTTAGTAAGACGTACGTGATATTGCAATTTAATTTTTAGAATGATAGGCGAAAATATAAAGAATAGAGAAAAAGACCTTAAAAAAAGAACATATACATTAAATAACCCCCATAAAGAATCAAATACACATATTATAATGGGTTAGTAATACGTTCATGATATTGCACTTCATTTTTAGAATGATAGATTATAGGCTAAACAGATATATATGTTAAATTTAAAATAAACAATACACTCAGAGCTAATGACCTAATGGAAAATATTTAGCTCCATGAAACGACCAAGTACCGAAAAGTTTAAGGAAGTATACTTGACATTTCAATGTGTATGTGCCTAGTGACAACTTTTCAGTGGCAGTTTTATAATGGTCAATTTTTACACAAAATGCAACAAATTACACTATTTCAATACGTATCGATTATTGCACAAGTCGTACAAAGAATAGTGTCACGAATTCACAGTTAGTAGTCCCATTAATATGTTACAATATTTGATAAATGATGACATCTCGTTTCATCTTGATATTTCAAATATTTGTTCTAGCTACCATATTATTTTATTAAAGTTTACAATACACTTGTAATTCTTTCTTATCTATTACAATAAAAAGAAGAAGAAAAAGGTCGGGTTTGTTGTTTGATCACCGTATTTAAGATGCTATTTCAATTTTTTTTTTAATTTTTCCATGCGAGTGCGTTACTTGCAGAACATGATTTGATTTAAGACTATTCTAATAATATGAAGTGAATAACTTGGGTCTACTTACTTTAACAATTTTCAATATAGCGAAAACAATTCTTATCTCAATTTCCCGAGGATTGTTAAGTATTCAATGATATAAAATATCCGTGTACATGCTGAGAATAGAAGTAACTCGTGTAATGCCTGATACCACAAATAACAAATACACCAAAATACATTATTTGTCAAAACTATTTTATTACATCTTTTTCGTATATTATATATAAATGTAAATACAAAAGGACTCATTTCCATTGATTATAAGCATTTGATGTATAATTCTATCATATTTTTTTAACGATGTTTATCATTAAAAAAAACTTTTAGATTATTGGTATAATAGCAACTGCATAAAAATATGAGACACATGTTCAAATTTCAATCTTGTTTATCTATTATCCAACATAAACAAACGTTATGTCCACATGGTGGATTTATATCCAGTAATGTTATACTTTAATGTTGCTGAAGTGCTTTAAAACAAGTCCAAAGAATATGTTTAGATAAATTTAGGCAGAATGACGTCACAGATGTTCTAGTTTCAATTCTAATTTGAGAATTGCATTCACTTGTTGTGCTATTTCTTGATCAAATCAATTGCTAACATTAGGACTTGAATTGGAAACAGAGAATGCAGTCATATTTGTTTAAATATGTTTCCTTTTTAAAGTTGTGTAGAGGCAAAATGTTAACTATTTGACGTCGTTAAAAGACAACAAAACAACAAAACTATGCGTAGAAATAAAATCCGATGCATATCCAGAAGTTAAAAAAAGAGGCCGCCGTACAAAATTACGGAAGGAGTAGAACATGCAAAATGACTATGCATTAATTATATATGTAGCTGCTTTAAGAGGGGCCGGACCACATGTGCCCCCTCCCACCCAACCACTCCACCCCCACCCCCACCCCCAAAAAAAACATCTGCTTCTAAAAATAAACATCAACAGAATATTTGATGATTATTAAGTACATCCAACGTGAAGGTTTTTTTTCAGATGTAAAATACAGTTTCTATGAAAATATTACACAAGTTAGTTATTGAACCAAGAGTTTCAAATGGTGAACTTGAAATCATCCCTTCGTAAATTTTACGGACGCCATCATGAGTTGGTTGACCATTATGGAATATCCGTTTCACACGTGATATCAGATATGTTCCTGATGTCGTAACGACAATCCCGTTCCCTTTATACGAATGTGACCTACCGAATTATTTACTGGTTTTGTTATAACATGAGCAACACGACGGGTGCCACATGTAGAGCAGAATCTGCTTACCCTTTCGGGGCACCTGAGACCACCCCACCTCGTGATGGGGCTTGTGTTGCTTGGTATTTAGTTATCAGCGTTGTGTCCTGTGTACTTATATTTGTCTGTCTGTCTTTTTCTCGTTTAGTATTGGCTATTTTCGATCAATGTGTTCGACTGTCACTCTGAATCTTTCGCCCCATTTATACAGATTTTTTAGGTTACCCGGTTTTGTTTCAAACCTTTTCCTATTTGATCATACTCCGTTAACTATTCATAATGTTTTCAATGCAATACGGTTGTTTTAATGAGTTATTATTAATAGAAATAGAAAAAAATAGAATAAAATGAATTCAAATTCAGAAAATCTGAAAATCTGAAACCTCATACTGTCATGACCTTCAAGCTTATTTTGTCTGAGATACTTCAAAATGCAAACATCAGAACCATGTTTAGGACGTCACAAAAAAGTATGGGGTATGGATAGGATTAACAGAAAGGAGAATAATGGACCAATACTGCCGAAAATAGAGAATAAAGAGGGAAAAAGGCAAAGAAATAAAGAATTAAGAATAAATATGATTTAAAAATAAAGAATAGAGAATAATAGGCAAAAGTATAAAAAAGAAATAGAAAACTAGACCTTAAAAATATAGAATATATATTAAATAACCCCATATAGAATCCATAAGAGATCAAATACACGTGTTTGATACTAAGCAATAACCGTTTGGTTGTGATTCATTTTAAAATGAAATGACCTACTCAACATTATTTCAATATTTGACTTTATACTTTGTTCTAAATATGGAAGCTCTTTTCAAACAGTACCTATATTTAAAATGTTAATCCCTACTTAGCTGTCCTTAATACAATTTGGACCACTGAAGGTGTGATATAGGACATTCAGTTCATAGTTTGTCTACCAAACAATATAAGATATTGAAATTCTTTTGCTGAACTGTGCATTCGAAAACATATTCCATATTCGAACTCTAACGTCAACGAGTAAAACATGTCGGGGCCTTTTGTAGCCAACTATACTTTATGGTTTTTATCTCATTGTTGAAGGCCGCCCGGTTGCTTAAAATAGCTACCATTCTCTTCATTTGAATTCTGGTGGATAGATGTATCATTGGCAATCATACCACATCTCCTTATTTTTATTATTAAATAAAGAAAGTTCATCTCATCTCATCTTTTTCATTTGAGTAACTATAACAAAACCAACATCTTCAAAGATTCCAAGCTTAAAATTTGATTCGCTAAACTTGCTAAACATAATATCATATATCAATCTATACATTTGTATTAACAAATATATAGTATAGATGAAACGCTTTAAGCGAACAGGTACAAATAGCAAAAACGCATGTAGTCTAGTTCAATACAGATTTTAGACCTTCACTTTAGTTGCCATAGAAGTGAAACATTGATACAATGAAGTTTACGTTGTTTGAGCAGATCAATCCATATCTATTTTGTTATTCAAACATAATCGCATATCAACCATTCAAAGAAGCAATTTGCTTTCGATTCACGGCAGTTGTTAAGAGCTCGCTAATGGATTTGTAAAAAGTTCGATTTGTATTGTTTATTGCAAACTTGGCAAAAGTGCTTTTAACCTGTTGTATTTTGTATAGTGTATTCATGATGTTGGTTTAAATCTTATGAAAAATAAACTATTCTTGATTGCTTCGTACATAATCAGGACGTTGGTTTTGTCCTTTGAATTGTATTATATTGGCATGTCGGGGCCGTTTACAGCTTTATTGGGCTTTACTAGACATGATAGGTGATGTTGGTTTCTTGTATTGTTCTGACTTGGATAAAGTCTTGATAAAATTTGAGAGAAGTATCTTACAGACGGTATAAGCGAACGGTCTTTCTTGAATATAAAATTTCTTATTTCTGATATCATGAACTGTTTGAGAAAGTTTTAGTTTTAAAGTTTGTATGTTTTACGACATGTAAGTAGACATTATGAAGGTGATGCAGTGCATGCTTTGACAACAAAACCAATGTGTTATGGTGCTATTAAGTCGAACTATGAAATTATAAGACACTGGACTGACATCCTCAGACTTCAAGTTAGATATTGGAAACATCTACATAATGTTGCTTGTTTACATTGTGTTTTAATTACGCACGTGTCTCCTCTAACGCTAGCACATCGCTATAAACGGGTGCTATTAAGATGTACAATATACAAAGAGAGCGAGAAAACATCTTTACGACATCTTTACGACATCTTTTTAAAGTCATTTAGTTAAAATTGGCTTTGAACTTGCTTTCAGTAACTTCGTATTCACTTAGAAAAGAAGGTAATAGATTTCAATCAACCTCGATTTTGATGGTTTTTAATCATTTTATGAGTACTTAGCATTGTGTGCACTTTGTTTTATTATTGATTTAGCATTGCTTTCGTCCGTGAGGGTCTGCATGGAGGGTCCATCATTTATGTATTCTTTAATTTGTATTCTATTTTACTCTATTCTATATATTTTTCGTTCATTATATTCTATTCTTTATATTGTAACACCTCATTTTTTTCAATCCTTTATTTTTTTTTTGGTCCATTTTTCTCTATTCTTTATATGTTTTGCTCAATATTCTCTTTCCTGTAAACGTCATCCAAACCCTTTATGTATTAAGTGTCATTGAATTTTAATTTCAACTTACGACGACAATATAGCATGTTAATTAAGCACTCGAAATGCTGATTTTTGGTCTACTTATATAGATAACAGGTTCTAATTGAAAATATGTCAAATGATGTAAAAAGGAATATGAACTTCAAGATTGTTAATTAAACATTTGTGGCCCATTTAAATTGATACACTTGTATTCAGTTTTTTAAAACACTCTTGAATCTTTTTAAATTTTTCGTAATTGGTCCATTTAAAAAAAAACTTAAAATAACTTACTAGGTGGAATGTTTTATGAAAGGTATTTATCAATTCTATTACCAATACAACAGATTAAATGTTTTAAATTAATATAAGATATTAGTTTTTACTATAGAGTGAATGTATCTAGTTACAGGCGATATGAACAATCAATATAGGTCTTTGAATATTTTATAATGTAGACACTAGAGTAGAAATTGTAGTAAAGTGGAATTTCATTTTTTTTTATTTTTTTTTTTATGTATGGAAATTGATGTTTGTTTTCTTGTATGGTGTATATCGACGTTTAGGCTACTTGTAGTGTTGGTTTTTTTTTTTTTTTTTTGTTGGTGCTTTTAACAATTTTGTTGAGTTACACATTAACCATTTTGAAGAAGTAAATGTGAATCTTGAATAACATTTTCATAAACAAGAGAATATGAAAGGTAATTCTAAATAACCCCTGACAGATAACGGGCGTCGTCATTGGGAGAACAAAGATTATAATCCGTATCCTAACTAGGCACGGAATCTTGTCAAACAACTATTGGTACATGTAGGAAGGAGTAATGTATTGGAAAGATGCCTTTTGTGTTACAGTTTTTTGTTGGGTTGCTGTCTCGTTGGCATACATTTTACATCTCATTTTATTCTGATATATTGTAGATCAAAAGAGAAACAGAATATAACAAGGGGATAGGTAGAAAACAAAGTGACGATGGCAAAAACAAAACAACCAAAAGGCGAAGAACAGTCCACAAAACGCAAGAGAGAAACAAGAATACAGTAAAGAAAAACGCACTGATTCACGTGTATGGTTATAAAATATAATGTTTTTACAGCTTTTCATCTGTTTTCGTTTTGTGATGTCAAATTATGATTTTCTTCACACTTGAAGTTTCATATAATTAAAAGGCCAAAACGTAATACTAAATATAAATTAAGGACTAAAAGTGCATATACATAATATTTATGTTTTAGGAATTTAAGGAGCAATTACTACATTAGTAAGCCGTCTACCAAAAACAACAACAACACAATTGATCGTTTATGATTATAAGATAAATACAGTTTGAATTTTGACTTTGGGAAATAAACATAATGTTTATTTAATTGTTAGGTATTTTGTAACATTGTGTCAAGTCGGAATGTCCTTTCATAGCTTGCTATGTAATATGTGATTTGTTCATTGACAAAGGTTGTTCGGTGACGCATACAATTGCTACAGGTGTTATATACGTCGTGTATTTGATGGTATTGGTAATCGTAAGAAATTATGAGAATTTTCAAGAACAATCTAGTGGCTAATTAATCCATTGCATTCCTTTAATAATTTAATATTCAACTTCATTCGTACATTTGTAACAATAAATAGATAATAGTAATGCCACTCTTTCAGAATTATACAGTTCAATTATGAATACAATATTTAACATTATCAAATAGAGCATTACCAAATTTCAATGACACATACACTATTCAATTATAAGAATTAAAAATCCTTTTTATCACAGATATACATATAAATAAGATCTTATCAAATAAACGGAAAATGGAAATTACATGTAAATTTTGGTGATGTACATAAACAAACAAATGTATGAAAATGAAAACAAAAATATCACAGTTATTGATCACAGAAAAATACGATAACAAGATAATAAAAAAAAATCATAAATAGATATAATACACATTAATATGATATGTAAACAAAAGAAGGGAAATAGATTAATATAAACTTTTTGCACTAATTTTTGGTCAATTTTTTTTTTGTTCATATCCAACAAAGTTCTGGATTAGTTCCACTTTTTTTCTCTCAAAAATAAAACCAGCTGTATGAAAAGAAAAGGGGGGACATTCTGTTTTTCCAAAAACTACAATAGTCAATAAACAAAAAAGACAACATACCAGATTAAAGAGAAATCCAATAAAATTACAAATTTATAATGTTTGAAAGACTGTCCGAACAAAAATGCATATATCCGTATTATCACTACGAAGTAATGTTTCAAAAGTCAGCAATATTTAAAATCAGGAAACGTTAAATTCGTTTTGTTTGTTTGTGATTCTAAAGTTGCAATCACGGTCAAGTTCCTATAATTCTGGTTAACAAGTCCACAAAAACACAAGATAGACAGAAACAGTCGATATAACGAAAAACATTTGGCACACTGAAATATTGGCACTAATATTTCTCCACTGGAGAAATTGTCCTGTATCCTTGCTTCTATACTCATGTATGTCTATATGAGTGTCGTATAAGTTCTAACACTAAAATTATTTCACAGTTTCTTGCGATGAAATGTTAGTTGCGTATACAAACATACTGTTCTATTAACTGCGTAGCACTCAACATTGCTTGGCCCAGTCATTTGAAAAGCACCAACTGTCTTATGAACACGGTTCATGAAACTAGAACCAGCCTAGTTCCATTGAAATAAATCTTCGGAAGTCTCGAGTATGTTTCAAAATTGCACTCAAAATACAAACGCATTTTTTCTGTGTTAAACATGCCGCTCATTTCCTTTGGAGAAATGTATAGAGTTCAAGATTTTGCTGGATCTAATATATGAAGTCCCGAAAACTTTGTAGGTAAGTCATTCATCCATTTCATACATTTTTCAATAGCTTCTTTTCTCTCTTCATCATATTCATAGTCGATCACATTTTGTTGCTCCGATGAAGAGGATGCCGTATGCAACGATTCGTCGGAATTTCCACTAATCACATCCGACTTTTGTCCGGACGACGTACTGTTTGGATAAGTTTGTTTCTTCACTCGATTTAACGGTGATCTGCTCCAATTCTTCACTTGGTCACTGCGTATCCACTGTTGTTGTCTCTTAATGTGATGTCTTACATGATCGTTTGCAGCCATGTCGTGGCGGTTATCCAGTCGTAGAGAAGACATGCTATTATACACTTTTGATATCAAAGTAGGTTCCTTTAAATGTCGATTAATAAGTTGTGATGATAGTCGTTGCTTCACCTGAGTTTTAGGTTTAAATGATTCAATACAGGTAGATTGTTTGCTTATATAGCCTCCCTTCAGTGTCGAGTGATTGATCAATCGATTTCTGTCGTTCTCGAGATTCCGGATGTCCCAAGTATTTTCTGTAACGTCACGACCTTTTAATGGCAGGCGATTAGGTGGGTTTAATTTATTAATTTTCGTACCTTCCAACGGGGGAAGCCTAATGTCAGTACATGATTTAGCTTGCAAACCCATTAAAAATTGTAAAGATTTATTTCTTGAAATCTGATTCTGATTAACTCCTCCTTTATTATTTATCGATATAATTTGTTTGTTTGACACTGGATGAATATCCCATGAAAATGTTATTGAGGTTTTATTTCTTTTTTGATTTATTCTCAAATTCGTTTCTTCGTGAATCATTTTCAGTTTTTTATAACTACCTTCAACAGTTAATGGTGCTGATAATTGTATCTTCTCGTTGCTTTGTTTTTGTTTACTGTTAGGAGTTGTTATTTCCTTCGTCTTGTAGTTGCTATTGGTTTGTAGAGTTGCGATCGTTAAAATGTCTTCAAGTCGGTCTGAGAATGAAAAAATATTTATTAGTAACAAAATATAAAACTTTTAACAGAAGAAAAAAAAAGCAAATCAATTGGACGCATACATTTAGGAGTTATTTTTGTACTATTGCGGTTCTTGGTAAATAAAGGCACAGTTGGTCTAAGTACACAATAAATATACCATAAGAAAAGAAGAAAGTCTTTGTCCTTTAAATGAAGAGCTATTTTCAGTCAATTAAAAATGTCGTAAACATCTTAAGTGTTGCTATTTAAAGGTCGCTCGTTCCTCTTCCTATATGCTCAACAATTTTATTTCATTTTCATTCATGTAACATTTAACCAGGACATAGTTTGAATTAGAACATACACGTTTAATGTATATGTTTTTAATGAAAAATCATAAACAAGGCAATATATTGTAAAAGTATTTAAATTTAACTCTTTGGTTAGGTTCAAGTGGAAATTGAAGACCTTCCTTGTCAAAGATAGTCAACATGACCATATATTTTCTGTGAAAATCGCAAATCATCTTTCTGACATGGCTTGAAATAGAATTAAATGCGTTTTGAATTTGTTGTATACATTTTATACACGTAATGGTCCATAAAGGATAATAGTAACGGACCAAGTTTGCATAAACTTTTATAGCAAGTATTAACAACTAAAAAAAGTTCATTGTATTCAAGTATTTTTAGATATCATAAAAGGAATTATTTAATGTTATGGGTGGCGGATATCGAAAAAAGGGGGGTATACTATTGGTTCGGCAGTGGAAACATACAACATGGTTTAAAAGTACGAATAAACAGTAATCTACAACATAACATTAACATAACAACATATTGAGCAACACAAACAATTACTACAAAAACGTTGATGAATTCCGATAATAGAATGATTCTCAAACGTCCGTCAAACACACTTTTCAAAGGGGGTTTAAAGGGGGAGGGTGTTTTTAAAGAAGGGATAATAATAACGATATAATGATACCGGTACCAATAATTCTACACCTAGACGAGAATTTTAACAATCAATGTCTCGTCAGTAATGCTCGAAACCGAAATATTTCAAATCCAAAAATTAATTCAAACAGTCTATCATAATTGGCGTATTTTTAGTGTTTAAAGTTTAAATCTTCTAGATGTCTCTTTGGATTCACCAACTATCTTAAGTTACAGATTGTAAAATACTCACATAGGAGCTGAAGAGTATGTGCACTTTCACAATAGGAAACAAATACTTGAAAATCCCCGAATAGTTGGATGAACTTTCGTATTGTACTTACAATTGGCTACTAATTTAATGCACCTCTAAGATTTAAATTTTCGAAGAATAATTATACTTCTCCGTAACCCTAATTAATTCCGCGAACTTCTTTTCGTGGATTTCAATTAAACAGATCCGGCTGTACCAAGGAGCACCGTTTTAATCATTTTAATTTATAGATTGATGTATAAACATTGTACATTTTTTAACATAAATTTACATTTTAATTTATACACAATATAAACAGTACCATTAAGTATAACGTACATGTAGTTGCTTGATATTAAACGTGTTTGATAATTAAAGTTCTAATTTAATGGACTTCGTACATTTTGTAAAACTTGTATAGACTTATGTGGTAAAAGTATCAAAGTGTCCGCACACATTATAATTTATATGATTTTGATTTTTTTTAAATGTTCATTGTCATGGCGACTTATTGAGCTACATAATGGTTAATGCAGACTTTTCACCTATATAAAACTCCTAATTTTGTCTTGTATAGGCTCGCGCCTCCTCCATACTACTTTTTTCAGAATCCTGGATCTGCATCTTATTTTGAACAATGTGTCTGTCAATTTCTTATGTTATGCGTGTGTATTTATGGCAAATCCAGAGTTTACAAACTTATAGTATCCTAGCTTGGGTTCAACTACTGCAAGATAGTGTTTTATTTTTAATGAATATATATTGCGGTAATGACAAACAAGGAAAGTGTTAATAAAATACCTATGAGACAGCAACCCAACATGTTAAATTATTCATTACAAAGTCACAGAGCTTATGTTGCATGTGCATGTTGTTTCCCAGTCAGTTTCAAAATTGTGCTGATACAGGGTTTTCAATAATATAACACCTACATGAAAAGCCTCATCTTGTTCTAAGCTTATTGTTTTTGTTATTAATTATTCCATTTCTTTAAGCGCACTATGTAACCCGATTTTTAAGTGGAAAATAATGTATCGTAATTAGATAGAAGATTATCGTCCATTTACATTAACTTTAACATATCATTCGTTGAAATCAAGACATACAAATGGAATGTGATGAATATCTATATTCACACTATTGACAAATTTTGATTACACGCGGAAAAAATCAGGAATTTAATGTAAAATCCCCTTTACTATTGTTGGATTAAATTTAAATCTTCTTCTTATTATAATCCCGATTATTGGTAACGGCATATACATTCGTCAATGGAAAAATCATTGTGTCATACCAAAGGCTATATATAATAAACAGTTTAAATGGGCGATCCAGAACATTCTCTGACATTAAAACGTGTAATTTATAAACGTGTCAATATTGATAATTATGATTAAATATTTAAATGTCTACCTTAGGGATGAGCTATATTAGAAATGGTCAATATAAATTCGAGAAGTGGTTGGCTCCTTTTAACATTTTGCCCATTGAATTTTGTCTGTGTTCTTATGGTACATTGACCGAAGTGTACAATGTACGTTAATTAAGGAAGAACTAAATATGTATGATTAATAGATTGGTGGTTTTTTAACGTCCAATGGCAAATATTTCATGCATTTTTAAGACGAGTAAATAATTATGAAAGAAAATCAACTTTCATGCTGCAATTTCATTTGTTTCAAGCATACCCATACAATTGTAACTCATTTGTTTGAAGTATACCCATATAATTGTTACCGGAAGGTCTGTCACCTCTAAATATAACTGTTGAAATTGTGCATTGTCCGTAGTATATGCGCAATTAGAAAAAAAGTTTTGGAAAGTATTGAACTTTGCGCTTTTTTGTATTAAAATATCTACTTCTTTACGTCTGACAGGTCTGTCATATCGAAATATAACTATTCAAATTGTAAACCCATATTTGAGTTCGTGTCCAAAAGAGAATGCTGAAGAACCCCTTTTAGAAGAATATCGTGAATTCAAATATTCAAATTGTAAACCCATATTTGATTTCGTGTCCAATAGAGATTGTGGTATTATCCCTTTTTAGAAGAATATCATGAATTCAAATATGTAAATCATAATTGGAAACATAGAGCAAATACAACGAATGAAAGATAGAACAAATTGGTATACCAATCTCAAAATTGACACCTCATTAAATTCTTGGTCAAAATCAACGAATATTGACCATTTACTTTTTGATGATTGAAACTTATAAAGATTCCAGTCGATGACATTAATGAGGGTCTGAACGGGGAGTCCTTCATTTCTGTATTCTTTTGAATAGTTTTCGTCATTATTTACTTTTTAGCGAGTTACTCGTTATTGTTTAATATATATCAGTATAAAAACAATTCTAATCTTTATTAATTTTTGTCTTATTTTTCTCAATTCTTTTTATTTTTGGCCTTTGCTCTGCACGTTGTGCCTATTATTCTCTATACAGTTAACCCCGTCCAGAAACTTATTTGTTATCATTTTATAAATGTGGATATTAATTTATGTATTCAATTGATTTTGGTTTAAAACACGAATTTTTATTTTCACTTTTTATAATCAAAGCTTCAGATGAGTTATATATATCTAAAAAAGAAAATGTAAAATGATTGCTAATGAGACAACTCTCCACAAGCCAAATGGCCAAAAAGGCCAAATGACGCAGAAATTAAAAACTATAGTTCACCGTATGGCCTTCAACAATGAGCAAACCCCATACCACATAGTCATGTATAACCTAATGAAAATGATATTAACATGTGTATGTGCATTCCATCTTAAACGCTAATGTCTTCGATACTATCAATCTTCAAACATAAAAATATCTCTTTGATTTTTAATTGAATTACGTGTTTGATTTTTATATATTTTAACAATTATTAAATATATCTCGATGAAAAGATAAAAACATTTGAAATCCTTTTCAATTCTGTAAATACAAACATAAATTCCTGTCATTAGACATTTAACATAATTCGTTTTAAATCTATAAGAGGTCGAAACAGCATGTTTTATTTAATTCCACTGACCTACATGTACCGACATGGCGGATTTAAATGGCACGCACTGAAATAAACACGCCACTAACAAATGTTCATTACAATTAGTTACATGATAGTATTTCCGCAATTCCGTGATTTGGATTTACAATAATCCATAAATCTTATTCTTTATTTTATCTGATGTCATCTAAGATGTTTATTTTTCTAATTATATAACAGTATTTCTCATTTAAAAGGGTATTTTTGATATTAAACAAATACGAGGGTTGACAACGGTTTAATGGGGTAAACAATGATTAAGAATTTCTAATGTTATTGATGTTTCAAGATCTAATGTTCCGTGTTAAAATGTATAATTAAAAAGTAGAACGATGAAAATTGATAGAAACATTTTAAACAGTTGTGAAAAAAAGGTTAGACGTACTAATACTTGTCAATCTCATAGTCTCAATTTGGTTTACAATTTTTCGTCTGATCCTTGGAGAAGAGATGCGAAATATACCAAAAAAGTGATATGCAAATTAACAAGTCGAAAACAAAGTGATAACTAAAAGAACAGAACATAAAACAAAACAAAACGTTAAAAACTGAAGACTGAGCAACACAAACCACACTGAAAAGTGGGGTTGATCTAAGTTGCTCCAGAAAAATACAAAGATCCTGTTCCACACGTGGCACCGTCGTGTTGCTCGTGACAGTACAAACCCGACAGAGATTCTTACATAACCGGTTGTCTTTGAATTCGTACGGTGATCGACATTCATCACACAGTTACACAGGACAAAACTCTTAAACCAAGATGTTTACTTTTAACATCAATGTATTAAAAGTAAAATCAAAGTTTATTGATCAACGCAAACAAGTTGACAAATTAAAATTCCAAGATCGTAGATTTCTTGTACTTCCCTATTTTTTCAAAAGGTTGATCAGCAATGTGATAAAGACATCTCTTACAGTCGAGGAACCCAAAGTTGATATGGAGTAGGGGAGGTTGGAGAGGGGGGACTACATTCAAGGAATTAGAAATAAGAGGACTGTTAGTTTTGACACGAAATTGGGTGAAATTTTACCTTCGAATCTTTTTTCTTTCTTTTGTTCTATACAGAAAATGTAAATTGTTTTCTCACATAACTAACGTTATAACGCAAACACTAAGTTCAGTTTTAAATTCCATTTAATGATTTACTGTGTATGTTATTCAACCAGATTTTATCTTCCCTTTCTGCATGAAGTACAGATTAAGTAAGACTCGAAATACTTCGACACAAGAAAATTCTTCGAGGGGTTTACTGCCCTGGATCGACTTCTATAACATTCCGGTGGGCAAGATCAATATGTTTAGTAAAAGTATTAACAACCCTTAAGATAAACATAGGAATGTATATGACCAGTCAGTGTTAATTGACCGCTTTGAGTTAATTCTAATCCAACACGTGGGTTACAAGTCCGTGGTGAACCGCATTATTGATATTTACGGTCAAGATTTGTTTATCTTTTGGATATATAATTCATAATCGTACTTTTACTTAAGATTTAATGGAAAGATTTGAAAAAAAGTTAACTCGCACGTTTCCCATAACAAAAGTAAAAATTCCTGGGAATTTTTGGCTTTCTATTTGTTGAGGCTTCTTAATTTTATCCTTTGTTTTGATTTTAAACACCGTAAAATATTACTACTGTAAGTTTAAGGGTCAATAAACAAAATGAAGTGGTTTGAATGAAAAGAAAAAATGTTAAGAACATACCGAGGGGAGGAATCTTAAACCAAATGTCGAAGAAAAAAACATTATTCCAAACAAAATAGTATACGGAATTTTCAGGTCGAAAAGGTTCGCTGAGTTTTTTTGCAATATTGCATTGTTAGTTATATGGATACTTTAAAGTTTAGCACTCCCTTTCATATGAAATATGAGAAACTCGCAGACTCGCTCGCAGACACAGGATCTGTAATTGATTGGCTTGCAATTGTATCTTTATCAGGCATGGGGTAGTGCCTCGGGTAATGCAAATTTGCAATTGTGATGCACGGTAATCGCTACATTGCTTTTGCGCCAATTGGCATTTCATTTGCGCCAAACAAATCTTTCGTTTGCGCCACAAATTTTATTTCATTTGCGCCAAATATAAAACCTTTCATTTGCGCCAATATTATAGGAAAATACAATATACAGATTTATTAAGAAAAACCGAAATTAAGATTTCTTTATTAACCAAGAAAATAATCATTTTCTGTTTTCTATTTATTTTTCACACTTTACATAAATCACTGGAATAAATGGAATAACGCAACACTTCATATCAGATTTAGTTCCTTTTGCAATTTCATTTTATTTCATACATTTTCCATTAAAAAAAAGATTAATATTTGAAAAAAGGGTCACTGTAAAAGTGTTTCATTGTTGTCAAAAGATCAATGAATACATGTTCCTTGTCATTATTAAATAACAGATAATTGAACATTGTCATAAAACACTAATTAGTTAGATTTACAATTAATACTAAGCTTTTCACCATTTTGACACTTAGTCATAGATTATAAGCTCTATGTTTATAATATAATTAGCAATTAAATATAATATATAATTAAACAATTCTGAGGATTCATTAATAAGGAATAAAATGTTCCGGAATATGCCTGAAATATTTGTCACTGAATTTAAGCAATATTGTCCATCAATATTACGTTAAAAGGAATCAGTTACTTCCCTTTTTCAATTTCAGAATCTTTCTCAATTTCAGAATCGTTTACAGTTTGAAACTTGTATCACATATTCAACATACTATCGAACTTTACTACGGAGTTTTAAAGGAATTTTTCGAACGCAGATAATTTCAGTATAGATATAACCTGTAGTATAAAGTTCATATCAATAAAAAGTAAGGCCAGGTACAGACTTATCGATGTCCAGTGAAGTTGTGTTTATTTTAGCCTTATGTGGTCGAATCAAAATATTTCTCAACTACGTGCGAAAAGTCACAGAAAGGGCCATTCATTAAGTTCGACAGGTACTTGTATAGAGTAATGAAACGTATTTTATATCTTATCAAACAAGTTCAAATTGAAAGTATATCTTTGCTCAAGGTTAAATATCTATTTTATATAATATCTTTCAAGTTCAAGGTGCCAATAATTGATCTTGTTTCCTAGCCTTGACGGTTTGTGACAGTTAAATGATTTTGTTTTTTTTATACCAGTCTGCCAAACCAAAACTACAAATGGGAACTTAACCGCGGCATTTAAAAGCCAGAGAAAAGTTTTTTAGACAAACACGGTGTTGCCATGGATGATCTCTTGAACGTGGATATTTGTTTCATCTAGTCCGTTTCAAACTAAAAAAGAAGATGTGGTATGATTGCCAATGAGACAACTCTTCACAAGAGACCAAATGATACAGAAATTAAAAACTATACATGTAGGTCACCTTACGGCCTACAGCAATGAGCAAAGCCCATACCGCATAGTTTATATTTAAAATGGTGAACCTGTATCATTAAAATAATGACTCTTGTTCGGATGACCTGTCTACCATGTGCACTGCATTTCATTACAAAGTTTGAAGTGTGATTATATATGTTATAATAGATGGACAATTTTATTTTTATTAATAGTGCTCTGTCCATATCAGACCCATACGGTTAAAGAAAATACAAGTATATAAAGTCGAACCTCGTTATGTTGAAGTGAACGGACCGAACCAAAGTTTTGGACTTATTCGAGGTTCGACTTATCATAGAATTTTTTTTCATTTTCTTTGGAATTAGAAATAAAGAAACCCCACACCACCAACACGACAGATTCTTTGTTATCATATCAGTTACGGAAACGGAAAAACAAATACTTAAGATACACTTCTTGTAAAATATGTTGTAATTTGGGTTCGTTGGAGATATATAGGATGAACATATTTCATCTAGACGGTGAATTTAGATTGGTTCATTCTTTATCAAAACAGAAAATCCCTAAAAGACCCCTGCATTTAATTTTTAAAACTGTTAGTAAATAACAACATTTAATGTTTCATCCGCGTTTCTATCTTATGTCACGTTTCTATAACAAATTTTAAGTCGTTACTCCTACAATGTAAATTGTGTTCAGGGGCGTAGCTAGAAAGAAACGATGTGGAAGCAACTACCGCCGAGCGGAGCGTGAGGAAAAAATTTTGGGACCTTATTATGCAGCAAATTTTTTTTTTTTTTCGGTTTTCGGTCATAGGACGGTTAAAAGAGGAACTATATGTAGATAAAAATTTATGAATGTAAAACTATTAATAAATCATCTGAATATAGTAATACATAAACAACACATAATTGTGATACATAATTTACTCAAAATTGTCCAAAATCTGCTCTTCGGGTCTGGACAGAAACAAACTTCTCTATTACTTTGTCAACATTCACACTGAAATCCCGATGAATATGCAGTAATGCTATGTAACTTTCGTCGTTCATTGTTGATCGTACATTTGTTTTCAATTACATACGTAGTACCGTGACTGATAGATCTCAGGGCCATCATGGCATGGTAGCACTCGCGAGATGTTATAAACCAGCGTACGTGTTCGGCATCGAGCGACCTCCCAATTGAATTCGTCAAAATTACATGCCAGGTCAGTTTCGTATGTTTCAGACAATATTGAGATTTGTTCGTTTGTGATATTTTCTACAAAACGATGAAGCAGATACAGCACAAAGAAGCGATTTTCTGATAACTTGACGCGACCCCACTCTCCAGTTGCCTTATCATATGGTCTATGAACGCAAAAAATAATGAGACTTTCCAATACTGTTTTGGCGTGGTTGCAGGGTGATTGGCTCCGGTAGTCTGTCAACCACATCGCCTCGGCATATTTTCAACGATATCGAAGGGATCTGATAATTCTAATGCCGATTGGTACATCTCATTCCAAACTGATGAACTGTACACTGTAAAATGTGCTCCAAAACTACATATCTTAGACTGAGTATTACAAATTCAAAAGTAAAAATCTTGCAAAAGATACAAGTAACCTTCCGATTTTGTCATAATCTCCAAAAACAAACCCAATTATTTTGAAACCAAATGTCGTTATTTAATGATATTTCATCAATTAAAAAAAGTGACAACATAGTTGTTTCCTTTAACATTCAATTTATAAATTTTTATTTTGCCATTTCTTTTTTTGTATGCCGAATCAATGTGCACGCAACTTCGGAGCTACGATCTTTTTCTGAATGAACAGCTTCATCAACACTTGTAACTAGGTTGTCAAACTAATATCCGGGATAGACGGAAAAGACACCAACAGTCTCCGATTCCGATTGACCAACTCATCTCTCTCTCTTCTGCTTTTTTTTTGTTGTTGTGAAAACGACGTGGATGCACGTGCTGTCGTGCCTCCGGGTAGCTACGCCCCTGGTGTTAAGACTTTCAAATTGATACTTTGTTGATATAGCTAAACATCCAGTGCAAAATAGTCATAACAAGTATGTAAATAATGTTCTTTTGAATGATCAGTTGAAAACACTATCTCTTAGATCATTTGTCATTGATATCAAATCAAATATATTACTTACATGTCTAGTAATGTAGCTTTCCACACTAAAATAATAGACATGATAAATCAAATGAGTGCACGTCCCAGTACTGTAAAATATATATGTATATGGTACCCTTTTAAAAATTACGCGACCCCCCCCCCCCTCCCCTGATATTTGTAACTAACATATCGATGTGAATTGTACTGTGCGCGTTGTATTGATACCCAGTCACGTTGGTTTACTGCGGCTTTACGAATACAGAGCCACGCCCAATTATAGGAATATAGACTTAACATGCAAGTTGGAATTCAATGACATTGACGCAGAACGTTTTTCAATGCTGTACAGCGCAATACATTTAATATTATATTTAATACAGTTATTGTGTTATGAAAGCTCACTTCTGGAATTAAATAAAAACTGCATTCAATTTCTCTATCTGAGAACTATAGACATTCTAATTATAAAGTTCAATTGTCTGATTTGTATCGCATTTATAAATACCAGTGAAAGTACGCTTAATTAAAAGTGTCTCTTTTTCGGTACTTCAAGTTGGTTCTATGATAAAATTGACCGTTGTTATTTGGAAAGGAAATATCTAGAACTCAATATCACTGCATTTTCAAGCTCTTTGTAAATGAACACATGCTTATATTTAAATGGACCGTTTAAAGTTACAGCTACATGCAAGTCGGGTCGACATAAATAAACCTCTTAGTGGCCCAAAAGGAATAGAATGACAAAAGCGGCTCTTCGCTGAATAACATTTATTATTTTACGATGTTATTTTCATGCATCAGATGCACCGTTTTCGACAATAAATGTATATAATATTTAGTGCATTGATTCTCAAAGCCAAAATACTTATAAATCCAAGCCCATTCAAAAAATGACGAACTTATTATACAAAAAAAGGACAAAAGTAGGAGCCAATGTCTGGCAGTACCCTTTCAAATTGTATCATTGTTGTCAAAGACACAGGAAATTAACATTCAGTTTTCGTGCCATGCATTTGCAAAAGGAGTGCTTTAAAATGAATCGACGTAGAATAGAAAGGGCAACCAGTACTATTGCATACAAACATTACAGTCTAGTATCTAAATTGTATATGTTTTGAGATGAAGTTATAAGTCTTTTATTTATTCATATGATAACAAAATGCAATAAAGTCTGATAATCACGATCCCTTACAGACGGAAGCGTAATGTTTGTTTATGTTTTACAAGATTTGTGACAACAATGTAGCACCAGGAAGGGAAGTTCTTCTATAGCGTAAAGGGAGTTCTAGAAGTTGAAAAAAGGTATCGTTCATGAAAAGAAACCTTTCGATCCTATTTTTATTTCTGGGTACGCTTAAGCCTGTAAATGTAACTTATTGGTCAATTAGACAGCGTTTACACATTCCATCAAAGGTTTCTCAATCGAAAAGATTTTTGATTCGCTTGTCTGTTATTGTTAAGCGCAACTACATGTACTTTCCTTATTTCCTGTCCGATTTTTTATTGGGGGGGGGGGGGGTAGGAAATTGGAGAGCCCATAGCAAACCGCCAATCCTTGGTAAGAACTGACGATCGGTGTTTATACTTGAATAATGTGACGGGTCCTTTTTAATGAGTCGCAATACTACAGGTTGCAGATCGTATTTCAACATTTAGGAGCCACTTCGATAGACCAGGCACTTGGTATCTATTTATATTTTTAGAAAAATATGTCATGAAATGGTTTAGAAATACGTTAATGACTCAATATAAAAAGAAGATGTGACGTGATTGCAATTGAGACAACTCTTCGCAAGAGACTAAATGACACAGACATTAACAATAATAGGTCATCGTAAGGCCTTCAACAATGCACAATTAAGCCCATACCGCATAGACAACTATAAAAGGCCTTGAAATGACAAATGTAAAACAATTCATACGAGAATACTAAAGGCCTAATTTATGACCAAACAAAATGAACGAACAAAAAATATGTTAAACAGCAACAAACGAAAACCACTGATAAGTCTTGTTAACATTAAAAAAAAATGTACTAAATACAAATTTAAAGATAGTGTACAAGATTGTAGAGATTTCCATTAAAACATCTATGTACCACATACCAAATTCCAATGAAGTGGACAACTAACTTAAAGGGTCACCGTACGGCCTTCCAAAATTAGAAAACCTTAGATATATCGTAAATAGTAAGCTATGAAAGGCTACTGGTTGATCAAATGTAAAATGTATCTTATATTATTTCGACAACATTCCAGTTTAATCGATATATGTATTTCAAAGATTGACAGCTAAAGATATAGAGGAATTTTTGTGACTTATATTTACTCCTTGATCATTGTTTTGACAGATTTGTAAATTCGGAAGTCGAAAAGTCAAAATGTTAAATGTATCTAAACTGTATGTGGTAAATGATATTAAGAACTTAATCATCGCACAGTCAATAACACCTGATATCACCTTTAATAATACCAAAATACTAGAGACTATTATTATAGTATAATCTTCAAGATTGTAATATGAGTTCATTTCGTTCGCCAAAACCATGCATCTTCGATCAAAAGCATACATTTTCATCTTTCATGCCAGTTTTTAAAAATGTATTTCATGTAAATTTTAAAAGTACATTAATTTTATATGTAAAAATCGGAAAATCATGATCATTAAATTGAAAATACGATTGACATTCATTATAAAGATATAAACATGAATTAAATTATTCACAGGTTTTATCATGTAAGACAAAGTTCGTTTTTAGTATGACTTAGCTACAGATTTAATAACTTTAATACGTGTTTATCCTTAAAGTTAAACAAGATAATGAAATGTGTAATAAGTGACAAATACGGTAGGGTACGAATGGTTTCCGCAGGTACAATGACGATTTACATCATCAATTATAACAAGGTATTTGATTGGATGAAATTGTGACGAATGCCTTGTGCTCTTTATTTGTAAACAACTTCTGCATGTAATGGTTAGATATGTCAGACTGAGGTGACATTTTATAATTTTTATTTAATAATAGGATTTTATAGATCAGTGCATGCATTCGTGGGTTTATAAGTTCAATATACTGTAGGCTCGGTAACACTTCTGCAAGAAATAGTTTCAAAAGCATTATTTACTCTTTCAACCCGTGACACTGACTACGATATTGAGTCCGACCAATAAGAAAAATAATATGCTTATTTTTAACGAATAAAAACTGTCAACACCATTTTCAAACTCAGTGTAAACATAAGAAGCAGCAATTAATTAGAATACTAATATTATGCGTGGTAAGCGAGAACAAAATCGCTAGCCCCTCAAGTGTTGCCTTTGGCGATTAAGGTCTACCCAAAGTCTGGAGCCTTGTCAATTGATATCGGCAGTTTTCTACCTTCTGAATGCGTATCAAGTAATCTGTGTTAAACTACACCCTTTTGCTCACACTGGGGGATATTTGGAGCTAGTTCAGATACTTTAAATGTGATGACAATCATCTTAGGCATTATGTTTGTTATGCCCCACCTACAAAAGAAGAGGGGAATTATGTTTTCTGGTCAGTGGATCCGTTTGTTCGTCCGTCCGTCCGTCCGGCTTCAGGTTAAAGTTTTTGGTCAAGGTAGTTTTTGATGAAGTTGAAGTCCAATCAACTTGAAACTTACATGTTTATGTAGTATACATGTTTCCTATAATATAATCTGTCTAACTATAATACTAGATTAGAGTTTTACCCCAATTTCACGGTCCAATGAACTTAGAAAATGTTAACTTGCAAGTGGGGCATCCGTGTATTGTGGACATATTCTTGTTTTTAAATAAACTGGTGAAACATGTATTTGTTTGCTGTGCCGTAGACCATGGTAGACTTATTAATAAGCTTAAATTGTTGTTTTGAATTATACATGTATCTCTTTGGAGAGGATTTAAATATAATGAGATAAATGCATGGTACCTAATACAGTTATCTCAACTAATATTTTTTTGTATAAGTCTTTCAAATTACGTGTATATACATATAAGTATATTGAAAACCAAAAGTTTGAGATACCGAATACAAGACCCCATCATTATTGGTGGTCTAAGTAGAGTTGTATACATTTGTATGTATAAGTATTCATGCATTGATCACGAGTCTGACAACTGCGAGATTTTGAGTTTGAAACTCCGCTCGTATCGATGTGTGTTAGACTCCAATCTTTATAGACAAGGAAAGCTAGTTTATAAATCAAAGATTGGATTTCTCTCCGACTGATATGGCTTGAACTACATGTACATATAAACACTAGCCGACATATTGTCGATAAGTTTGCTGAAAACGAACGAACAGATAGTTTGTTTCAAATCGCTTAACAAATTTCTAGTAAAATTATCTAAACCCAAAACTACTTTGAGCTCTAAGCAACTCGATTAAATAAATGAGTAACTTACAATTCATTTCCCTACTGCAATTCTTTGCCTCCATCTTGAAATTTGTCGGAAACGATTTAACAAGATGACAAGCAAAAATCCTTATACTATATTTCTTGAATGATAATAATAGTATTTTGTTTTAATATGACATTAACAAAACCTAGAGTCATTCATACAAAGATGTTGAAATTCAATACTGATGAATGCATAGATTAGAACGTCGATAACATGACGGATATGACAAAGAAAGCCGTTAAAATTTTGATGAACTTTATTAAAAATGCATCTTAATTATTTAATTTGAGACTTAATGGTCTTTTGAGAGATTATTTTGTTGTTAAAGCGAACAATTACATTCATTTACTACTACGAATTTCCATAATAAGTGTGCTTTTGCTCGTAATGTATAATATTTCTGAAGCTTTTCTCGCGTCATCTGAAATCTTTTAAACAAGTCTGTTGAAAACATTTGGACTAACTCTTAAAAGTCATTTTCTGTAAAAAAAAATTAAAAAAAAATGATTTTCGGAATATTTCTGCATTTTTTGCAAGAAATACTTCAATCATTAACACAAACGTTATTCTTGTTTAATATTAAATACAATCAATAAGTTACGTTTTCATTTTCAAGGGTTGTTGAGAAATCAAAGTTATTCATCTAACTGTTTACACCGACGTTGTGATTTCGAACTCTGTTCTGTTCCGATCCTAATTGACTGGATTCTCCAGTTTTCGTATCGAAGGTTGGTGGCCTCCGTATACATCAACTTCCAGCAACATTGAAAACTAGTCGCCATGATGTATAGGAGAGGCGTTAAACACCAAGAACAAATCAAACCAAATAAGGATTGAGAACATTCACTTTTTATATGTTCTTTTCTCAGTATTTTGTTTTTTTAAATATTTTTTTGTCAAATATTTCTTTGTGTTTGTTTTTTATTCAATTAAATTTGTTTCTTACACCACCAACAATCAACTGAAAAAAATACCATCATGCCCTTTCTTGCTATAGTGAGATAATACAGATGGTTTTATATTGGACCTATTGTTCAGAGGTGTTTCCGAATGCAACCCGATACTTGTGCGAATAAGATAAAATAGATGATTTACAAGATTGCGTTCGGAAAACAGTTGATATTTACCTGATAATTAGGTATCTTAATTTAAATGACCAAATTGAATAAAGTATGTTTTGATTTAAATTTCAAATTTAGCATATCACACAAGAAGATATAGAACGTGTTCACTAATAAAACATTAGTGTTAATCATATTAAATATATTTAATGTGTAACTGCATGGTACTATATAATCACGTAGCATTATTCTTCTTATTTCGAATGGGGTGGCCCTTTGATGATATTGCTAGATTCGAACTACATGCACTGTGCTGTCCCCAAATTGGTTCATAAAGAACAATACAGAGTTCAAAAATATGTCTATATTTAAAAGTTAAGTTTTCTTTCAAATAAGTGAATAGCAATTATATCATATATTTATAAGCTTTTAAATGCGTGTATGTGTCAGGCGTGTGTCTGCATTTTAATAGATCTCTTTTGAATAACTTTGCTCATACCACGACAAAGCTGGTCTGTGTTGTCGCAGCGGTAATCCCCATTCAATGTTCCAAATTATTCTAATAAGTTAATATAAGATATTCAATTAGAAATACAAGTGAAGATAGACCAGATGATTTTTGGGTAGGAGGGTACACATATATGATCATATATACGAGAGAGAGAAAATCTAAGGGAGCAACTATTTAACTGCAAAGAAGCGGGTTTAGGGTTTTTGTCCGAGTCAGAAAATTTTGCAAAGCGCAAATTTTTTATTTAATTTTTCAACGCTACCAAATTTATTTTTGTTCTTCAAAATTTGTATACACCAAAAGGTTTTGGGGGAAATTGGACTCAAATTGGGGATAAGAATTCTTTTTAGTTGAAAAATCCATTACCCCCCACTTGCAGTCAAATAATCTTTACCTATTAGAGTTGAATTTCATATATTGGTAATTGTTACACGTAACGTCTGGTGGCAGTGGTGGGAAGGATGACATGTACATTTGTACATGTGCAACAATGCAAATTTTCACATCAGGCACAATGTACGTGTGATAAACGAGTACAACAACAATCATACATTTTCTTCAATCTTCGATGCGTTACATATAAACTAACCTATGGATATCTAATTTTACTGTAAAGTGTAAATCCCCCACACTTCAAAAAAATTACATGCATGATCCCCATTATCTTATTATATACAATTTATTCAATTCGCATATATGCGGAAGCAGTGAAAGTACTAGTAAAAAAGTGATGCATTGAAACCGTTATTATCTTTTAATAATTTTCTTATATATATTTATCACATATCATTAAATTAACATATATCACATTTTAATATAATTAATTCCAACATTAAAGCCGCCATGCATATGTTTTCACCAGCCAATATTTAAACAATATAAGGTGTGGTACAATGTACGTACAATGTATGATTGCCAATAAGACAACTCTCACCGAGAGACCAAGTGACACTACAAAGGTCCATTATCCACCACCCCTCTCTATTTTTCAACTAGTAAAGTACAGATACATATTGTACATTTTTTTGTTAATTTAAACAAGTTACCAAAGCCGCAAATAATGGTTTCATAAGTAGTATCATAATCGAACAGTATAACAATACAAGTTGCCATATATTTTCACCAGCCAATATTTCAACAAGCCCATAAACCCCTACTCCTCTCTATTTCTTTAACTAGTAAAGTACAGATGCATATAATATAGTAACTTACCAAAGAAAAGCAAAGTCTTATTATAAGTACTATCCTAATCAAACTGTATTACAACTGAGAAAAATATTCTTTTTAAACCAAACTTCATGATAGGATTTATATGTTAATTGGACATTAAATTGACAACTTCAAGGATAACGACATATATAAAAGGTTTTTGATAGTTGCAATTATTTAATGCAGATTGAAATCGATTGTGTGAGAGGCTCGGTAGGGGTGGAGTAATTTTTATTTACATTTATTTTTCGATAAATTATTTTTACATAACTTTCACAAATGCCTCCTTTGAAATTTTGAAGAGTTTAAGGTTATAATGGATTAAGGTATCGAAAGGATTATAACTTTCGCATCAACTATCACATGTAAAATTGCCCCAGTGTATTGTACGGATATGATTAGCTTTTTCAATTTGATTTCTCTACCTTCAATTGGCAATTACATACTTGACAGTCTAACTAAAAGAGTTGATTGACACAAGGAAATCCAGAACCTTGTCCTTATAATTGTTTACAAAATGTTTAACTGAGACCTCGTAATGTGTCTATATGTCTGTGAGGTAAATAATTTTGTAATAGGAAAGTTGAAGGTTTTCTCTGTCATTACAGAGTCTGGATGGGGTTTACAGAACAAAGAATAATGGACCAAGTCTACAGAACAATAGACAAGAAAATAGAAAACGGTAAAACATTGAGTAACAAAATAATGAATATGTAATAGTAGGGTGCTTTATTGTAGAGAAAAGAGAAACAGCTGTATGTGAGACATATAAAGAATAGAGAGAAATGAATACAACTTAAAAAGAATACAGAAATGAAAGACCCCATACAAACCCTCGTTATAGTTCCATTGCACCTCATTAAAGGAAATAAACATTGAAAATAAGTCGCCAATGACAATTAAAAATGACAGCATATGAGATAATTGTATTTGACTGACATTTTTTTTTAGATATGATTTAATTTCAGGATCGAGGACATTCGATATGATTTCATTCAAGGCTCAAGAACAGATTGGTGACAGCTTTATAAAGTCAGTGGCAAATATCACAGGGGATAACATATACACTAAATGACATAGTCCATAGTTTTCATTTGTCTTAGTTTGTTTTATTTGTAACACACCTACACCTTTGACCAAAAAAGTGTATTATCATTCTCAACGTGCTTATGTGTGTCTTTGAGAGTGTACTATAGTTTAGTTTAAACAAGATAAACGTTCCATATATTAATCCAGTTTAAGCTATGAAATGTTCATATATTGACTAAAATGTCAACTTTGATGGATTGAGACAACCCATCAAACGCACCTATAAATGACAAAAGAAATCGAACCTGATTGACTTTTATGGATAAATACATGTATTAAGCTTTGAACAGGTGTAGAAGTGCATATTGATCTAATCTTTTCGGGTTTATATTTGCATACTTTAATTGAGAGTACACTCAGATCTGTACTTAGTGTCATTTAGTTGTTTGAATGTACACGTACCCGGCCACGTCCACTCTGTGTTTTTGTCAGATGTATGTCTACATGTATCCATCTGATTGGTTAATCCTTTTTCAACTGATTTTTATTGTTTGTTGATATGTTGCATTGTTACATCACTATTCTGGGTTAGAGGACAGTTGGGCTTCCGCTAACATGTTTAATTCATCAGATCGATACAAAGCAGAAAAAAATCTAACAAAAACAAATACCGGACATGGTAGGGTACTTACAATGTATAAATGCTTAACAACAAAAAAAACATTATACAGATATGCGAGTGCTTGAAGATAGGTCAACTGGTCAACAACTAATAGATAAATTATGAATCCAAAACTGAAACTGAAACACAGTTTTCATAAATTGGTATGTGATCATTTTCTTAGAGGCACAATATAATAAACAAAACTTACTGGTCCCCAATTTGATGAAAAATATATTGTGGTCAAGCAGACGACAAAAAAATATTCTGCTTCCAGGTTTTTCCTTTACTTTTTAGTGTTAAATCATAAAAGACTAAAAACCATACCCCTACCCTATTTAAAGTCAAATGGTTCGGCTCTTAAATAATTCTTTAAGTAAACTCGACCGTTACTTTTTTCGTTATAATTTTCGTGTTGGTGCCTTTTATAGTTCAATGTGGTATGGGGTTGGCTCATTGCTGAAGCTTGTAATTTGACTATTAATATGTGTTAAACTCCAACTTCATTTGGTGTAACTTATTGTCAAAAGTTGTATGTGTTCCTGTTTTCTCCTATTTTTCGCACATATACTGTCAGTCGAAATAGAAAGTACAATGGTGTATTTTTAGTTTATTCTATTTTTAGATCATGTTATTACTACGCATAATGGGCACTATTGCCACGATTACCTGAAGGCACCGATTACCTCAGGGCATACAGCAGCGGACCTAACTGCCACCTGCATTTGGCCTTCGATGGAAAATTTTGGTTCAGTGGTAATCAAACTACATTTCTTTTTGTAGTGCTTATTTCTGTAACCTACAATATTTATTCATGTTTAATGCTTATATTATTCCTTTTTAAACAGACGAAAAAAGAGAATTAAATGTGAATTATTAAAAGTATTGTGAAAAAGCTATCTAAAATGCATTAAATTGTCGTCGCTGTACTATTTATAGAACTTTGAGGCGTTCCTCTTTAATGTCAAGGTAATCGGGGGCACAGTAAATGTGCTACATGTACATGTATGTAACACCTGCAGAATTTGATCAAACTTTGCATACAACTTTGGCACGTTGTATACAATACGTGAAAATTCAAAAAAAATCCAATGACTTGGTTTTGTTTCTATGCATCAGTCAAAATAGTGTTCATTTTTGACGTATTCAGTTCTAAGGTTTTACCGGTTACAGATCGGCAAATATATATAGTATATTTATAATATACCAATCAGACGTAAATTCATTGGGCAACTGCATACCAATTTTCAGAGAGAACAAAATAACTATGCAGTTGCTGTTGGAGATTTGACATTTCAACGATTTTGTGTGCTTTCCAAACAAATTGACTTCTGCTTTAAAAGTATTTTTCCAAGAATATTTCAGAAAGTAAAAGAGAAGAACGCATTACTTTTTTAGATTTTCAAATACAGCTCTAAGCAAAATTTTGGAAAGAAGATGACATGACCCATTTACCGAAACTTGACCTAAAGTGTGAATAATTTAACAAATTTAGAATGGTCTTAAAAACGAACATCTTTATATTCCGAAACAGTTATGTATATTCTAAATAGTACGGTATCAACAATCATGAACAAAACCTATACAGTATAGCAAGTTTCATTTTGGTATCTTGTAAAGAGTCCTTTTCTAATGTGGCCTATCAGAAAAAATTAAAATCACTAAAAAACTTAACTCCGAGGAAAATTCAATCGGAAAGTCCCTAATCACATGGCAAAATCAGATGACAAAACACATCAAACGAATGGACAACAACTGTCATATTCCTGACTTGGTACAGGCATTTTCAAATGTAGAAAATCATGGTAGATTGAACCTGGTTTTATAGCGCTTAACCTCTCACTTGTACGACAGTCTCATCAAATTCCGTTATATTTTAAATTACAACAATGCGTGAACAAAACAAACATAATGAATACATTAGTCAAAATATTGGTACAGCAGTCATCACTGTGTTACAATCTTAAAACAAACAATTTTACAAAAAAGCACAAAAGCATCTATTAAATTAAAAACACGTTCATTGTTTCGCGTGTCTGACGTCAGAAAATTTATACGTCACATACACGTAGTAAGATTTCGCTGGATACTGTATGTACCTATTCCCATGTCTATGATACAAATGTAAGAAATGCTGTTTTCGGTCTCCCCGAGCATAAAAAGGGCGGTAGAAATCGAAAAAAAATAGATGTGCCATTGGTATTACCAAAGGCTGAGTTCAAGAATAAAATTTTAGCCAACATTTGTTTTTTTCTATTTTATGTATGAAACGTTATCTAATGGCGAGTACCTAAACTCATATAGTTATATGACATTTGTATTAGTTCTCAATGTCTAAGATGTATTTCTTTTAGTAAAAATAAACAAAAAGCAAAGAATTTACTTTCAAATTGTTCAATTGATAATTTTACAGAATCCTAATCTGACTTACCTCCCATTGCATGTCATTTTATTGACATCAAATAAACGCTATTATTGCAGACCACACCAGATGAAATATAACATTGGAAACTATGGAGATGAATTAGAAATAGATGAATTAGAAATAGTTTTTTTCTCTCGCTGGAAACAATCATAGTTTTTTTACTTTAATACAGAAACTTTTCATTGCCGCACACTGTGACATCAGTGTTATAAAATTTTAAGGAAACTCAATGATACAATATCGAGTTTGTGTTTCTTATCATCATTTACAAATGTGCTTGTCAGAGTGTTGCTTTTTACAAGTAAGGTATTGAACCAAGTGTTCAATGTCCCTTTGGTATCATTCGGCTCTTTTTTCATAATGGTAAAGTTGTAGATATATCACTTTGATTTTTTTTACAGACGCCATCATGAGAAAGGCGACCGTATTGGAAACTCATCTGTGTCACATATGATAACGAATATATCTTTTCCTTGAATGTGACATAATCGAATGAGACATTTAACTGATTGCATTTGTATTTATTTGAGCAACTCGATGCGTGTCACATGTGGAACAGAATCGCCGTACCCTAGGATAGCATACGAGATAACTTCGGTTTTTATGGTTTTCATAATTCATCAGTCTGCAGTTTTTCAGAATAGTTTTAAACTTGTGCAAACATTTTTAAGTTATGCGTATAGATACTTGTATGTAAAAACACATATTTTCAGTGAATATGAAATAAACTTTGAATAACTTTATTCACCAAAGGCGAAACGACAAGATGTAGAAATTCAAAACAAACGAAAAATTGTGTAATGGATCAAGTGTTTTCTATCGTTGATATGACGGAAACGACATAATAAAAATGTATTTGACCGATCAATCCAAGTCCAAACTCCCAAACGATAAGAATCGATGATTTTGTCATGAGAAACATTGGATGTTGTTTACCGCGACTAACTGCAGACCCTGTTTAATTTTGAACAGTTTTGAATTGACCTTTTATATGTAATTGGTTCTGAATTGCTGAAATAAAGACACTAATAAATGTATCCATGGAGTAAAGGTACTGTTAGTTGAGAGTATTCTTTGTTTGTTTGTTAAGTAAGTCGTTTTATTTTGTTTTAATGTTTCGTTTTGTTTGTTTTGTGTTTTGTCATATAATTATTTCATTTGAGAGTGGGTTTAATATGTTGAAATTTAATCATTCATATAGTAGCTGTAAGCCATATTCGCTACACTGTTGTGATAAATGCCGTACTGTCTTGCACTTGTCTTTTTTTTCAAAATCGTATACTTCTCGATATCTTATAAATCTTCTATGTTGTTTGATTGCTGTCTTATTGTTGTATACGTCAAATCACCATTTGTTTATACTATTATCATTTTTTTTACCATTAACAAGTTTGGTGTTTAAAGGTCTCGTTACAAGAAGCAACTTTCTTAATATTAAAGACTGGTTTAATAGTTTCTTTGTTAGCCGCAAACATCTAACCACTAATGGTGCAAGTCGGATACCTTGTTAGAAACAACCTTAACTATCCACCAAGACAATAAAGATACATGTATGAAACGCATTGCATCGATTATTGTGTTGTGCTTGTGTGTTTAAAATTCAAACTAGACAATAAATGTATCGCCTTTAAACTAATTTATAAGTTTGGATATATGGTCGAGTCTGGCTTGCATTCATGATGCAAACTAATAATTTATACATTAGATGTATGTTTCATTATATACTTTATTCTGATTGGCTAACTGCACATCAAATGTTATTCCGCGCTTCATACAAAATGTACTTCTGTCAACGCTTTTACACCCCAATGAAGTTACAAAAAGAAGCATTCAATTCTTAAATAAATGAAATATTTGCCATTTAACGTTAAGGCAAAGTTGACTTTAGATGAATTTGGCTATCAATTTTAGGCAATTTTGTCATATAGCTCTTCAACGGTTTCGGTACTTGCACATCCTCGGATTTCAAATGTTTGGCTTTGAGCGTTCCTGATGAAAGTAAATCCAGAATAGTTTGGTTTGTCTTTAGACAACTACATTTAAAGACAAACCAAAGTAATAGCTGGTTCATTGAAATCAAGAAAATGTGTTTGAAATATGATATTTTGGACTGCCAGGATTTTTTAAAAAACCCTTTAGGGAAATTGCAATGGAAAAGTTTAATCACCCAAAAAAATACATACCTACTGGAATGACAAAATTAATAAAGACTCTGAGAGATACTCCAGCTTAAAATACATATCTGGTGAATATAAGACAAAAAGAATACATTCAATACTTACTACAAATACATCAAACTGTAGAGACATCATCAAATTACCCATTAGAACCAGATTTGCAACTGGCAATTACATCTTGCAGACAAATAGAGCAAAATTTAATCAAAATGAGGTATCTGCCATCAACAGAGTCTGCGGCAAAGAGGATGAAACCATTTCACATTTTCTGATTTCATGTACACCTTTAGAAACTGAAAGAATGTCTCTCTTGAAATCTCTCCGAGAACAATATATAAAAGTGCTAGAACTGCTAAACATAAATATGCATGATATAAATGTAGACTTCATCCATGTTATTATCAATCCATATCATCTAGTGAATTATTGTGGTACCTCTCTAACCAGTGAACTATGTGCTTTTATTAACACCCATATAGAGCCTGCTTGTAGAACATTAATATATAAGCTCCATTTACACAGATACAAACTTTTAAATTTAGGTCAGAAAAGATCTAGAAAAGATAATTTAAGATCATAGCCCTATTTAATAAAAAAAGGTTGTGTGTGGACTGCAAATCTCATATTTTCTAAGGACTCATTTTTATACGCCCGTCGTCTTTTAGACGGGACGTATTATGGTATACCGTTGTCCGTCCGTCCGTCCGTCCGTCCGTCTGTCCGTCCGTCGTCCACACTTCGGACAATAACTCAAAAACGCTTTCACCAATTTCCATGAAACTTAAGTGAATTGTTTGTATCTATTGACGTAAGCTCCCTTTCGTTTTTTTTTAATTTCAGATTTTAAGTTTTGGATTTATGGGGCTTTATTCATAAAAAAAGGAGGGGGATTTTCAACACTTCGGACAATAACTCAAAAAGGCTTTCACCAATGTCCATGAAACTTAGGTGAATTGTTTATATCTATTGATGTAAGCTCCCTTTCAATTTTTATAAATTTCAGATTTTAAGTTTTGGATTTATGGGGCTTTATTCATAAAAAAGGGGGATTTTCAACACTTCGGACAATAACTCAAAAAGGCTTTCACCAATGTCCATGAAACTTTGGTGAATTGTTTATATCTTTTGATGTAAGCTCCCTTTCAATTTTTATAAATTTCAGATTTTAAGTTTTGGATTTATGGGGCTTTATTCATAAAAAAAGGGGGGGGGGTTTTTCAACACTTCGGACAATAACTCAAAAAGGCTTTCACCAATGTCCAGGAAACTTTGGTGAATTGTTTATATCTATTAATGTAAGCTCCCTTTCAATTTTTATAAATTTCAGATTTTACATTTCCGTGTTATGAATTTTTATGCTTAAAAAAGGGGGGATTTTCCAATTTTGGGACAATTACTAACACTTTCACAAAATTTTATGCAACTTTAATAAATTGTTTATATCTATTGACATAAGCTCTCTTTCCATTTTTATAAATTTTAGATTTTACGTTTTCTTAAGTAATGAATTTTTATACTTAAAAAAGGGGAATTTTATGAAACTTTGGTGAATAAATTAATGTAACATCCCTTTTGATTTGTATATATATTTCTAGTTGATCATAAAAATTCATTCAAAGCATAAAAGACAAGTTAAAAGAGCAACGGGCGTATCATGCGCTAAAGCGCAGCCCTTTATTAGATTTTATAGACGAGAACGTGTGTGGTATTGGTGTAGAGATATAGGTGTTGAGATATACCGGCAATTGTAAATAGTGTACATCGTTATACATATTCTATTGGTGATTGAATATTGTAATTTATAAAATTCTACTGGTGAAGGGATATAATTGACTTCATACTGAAGGTGTGCCTATATTGGCAGAAAATATACAGATACAGATACAGAAAAGCGCTTCGGACGCATTGGAAATATTAAAAGTGTTGTTTTCAATTTTTTATAGTATATCCAGTTAGTTTTAAGTTTTGTAATACATGTCATTTGGTACATGTACATGTATGTAGACGTACATATGCATCAATGTAATACTTAGTAACTGTCATGGATTGATGTTTGTTTCGAAACGTCCAGTGGAAAATATTTCAAATACAAAATCACCCTTTGAAAAAATGTTTCAATGATTTTTGACATGATGAGGACGAACTACTCCTCCCACACGAGTCATAGTATTTCATACATTGGTATATGAATAACATATGTACAATGTAATTGTGAGTTTGCTATGCTTATAAGATCGACGAGTATATGAGGTAATTTTACCAGCTTGTGATTACAGTCTCCATATTTTTCAATTTAAATAGTACTACAAGAGAGGTTCAGTATCTAGGATAATAAAAATAACAGAAAATGTAGAAAAAGACTATAACCAGCTGAAAGTAATAAACAATAAGTTTAATAAATTCTAATAAAAAAACATGTAGTTATTTTATATACATATGTAGAATCTAAAATGACTGCGAATATTTACACAATGAAATCAATCTTATACATTCAATTCCAATTCTATTCCCGACAGGATCTGGTTGCGTATTCATACATTCGAATAACGTCAAGCAGATGATAAAGTTTCGATGACTATTATCATGATTATACAATGTATATATATACACTAGTCTACTGTAGATCTTTGATTTGCAGAGGGCGAATAAAATTTACAGCAAATATAGTCATACATTGATTTGCAGAGGGCGAATGAAATTTACAGCAAATATAGTCATACATGTATGTGGAATAAATGATTTTAAATATTTTCAAATTAAAAATGAACTCTTTTACTTGAACAAACGACCAGCATTTACAATCTGTTTTCATAGTCATTGACAATCCTTTGAAAGTGTAATATTGTATCGCGTTTTGTACACGTAGTGGTCTGTAATCGTGATATTTTTACATGATCGAATACAAATTATGTGAAATGTAATTTTTACGTTTACAGTCAACTTTGGCAATAGATACACATGTCATTTTGTAATGAAAAAATACATACTTAACTGAAACAAGGAACAGTAGTATTCACATGAATCACAAATCAAACATTTTGAAAAGATGTTGTTCGTCTGGATTCAAGCCTTCGTGTTTATTCATTAAACCACCGGAACACCGGCGAAACCTACACGTGTTTCTTCCGAACGAGGTCCTTGATTCGGTACTTCCCGGAAGCTCCTGACATTCCGCTCTCCTCTTCTTCCAGAAACTCCAACCGTTTTCTTTCTTGAATTTTTTCCTTTCTTCTTCCCAAAATTTATCCTTCGCATATCCATTATTTTTCCAAGTTTTCCATCGTTCCTCCATTTCTTCAGGGTTTGGTAATTTCGTGTTGTAAGTATCCTTCCAATATTTCTCCCAGAAATTAATTGTCTGTCCGTTTTCTTTAGATTTCTCATATTCATTCAAAACAGTTTCATGATATTCTTTCATAGTTTTGTGATTTTTCAGCACATCGTCAGTGTAACTATCCCAAATCTCCAATGGCGATTTACCTTCTTTAATTAAGTCTTTATTTTGCCCGGGTCCCCATTTCGAAGGAGGCCAATTCCAATATCCTACAAAATGCTGCATCCAGTCTCCCACATGGTACATTTTAGACCTATCTTTACATACATCGTGATCTGATTGATCTTTCTTCACTTCCGAATTTTCTCCATTTGACATCATTTCATTATTTTCATCTGTCGGTAACATTTCAGCCATTTTTGTAGTTTAAAAAACTAGAGTCGGTCTGTTACTTGTGATATGATTTCTGCTTTTTGAATATCAATACTGTATCGTTAGTTATCTTTTATACTAGTTTAAATCTACGTGTTCTTTGGTATTATTCATGGTATTTGAAAGTTTTAAATATGTTTCGTCAGATAAATATTTCGTCAGACTGGATGGTAAGAAACAGAACATTCATACAAAGCGAGATAACTCAAATTAATTATGTTTTATTTATACATGAAACGTTCTATTTATCGAGGCCTCCTGAAGGAGCACATTCGAAATCCCCATTACCTATCTTATTCTACATATTTTGTTTTCGGTTTTCTTTTGTTTCATGAAAGTTATATTTCTATACCAGTTTTATTTCTAACTATCATGTCTCACTAAAGTATACTATCCAATCGTGAGTGTTTTAGCATACTTTAATATAAATATATACAAAATTGTTAAATAAACAAATCCATGGATATAGCACTAGTAATCTTTTTGTTGAAATCGTAAAAAGACGACCAAGACAGGGGTTAAATTATTGCTCCGTAACGGATGTAAATTGTGGAAAAGGATAACTATGTTTACCCTTCAGGAGCACCCGAAATCACCCCTATAGTTTTTGATAGGGATCTTTTTGCTGAAGTCTTTTATCATTTCATGTAGCGTCGTGTGAATTGTAACAGTTTTTCTTTTCACCCTAATTCGCTCGTTTTCTGAAATTGATTTTTGAAAATTTGTTCGACTTGTGAGTTGTGAATAGCATTGAATGATAAAGCCTGTTATCATTTTTACAATTCAGATGCTTTTTGCTAAATAATTTATTGTGTAAACCAATTTGTTACGGTTTTATCAATATTATTGTTTACGGTGATGCTGATAACGAATGGCTGCTGAATGTCCATCGACAAATTTATATGCATATTCAGGACGAGAACATGTAAATATTATCATTAACTAAGAAGATTTTTCAAAGTGTCAATATGACGAAATAGTGGTGTACAAATAAGTGTGGGTTCTGAAACAATATTAAGAATATATGTATAAAACTAACAACATTTTGTTTCAATCTATTGACTGAACGTATGTTTTCAACTTTTTTTCTACGGTTTTTGTCGCCTTTCTGTGTTTTTCTGTGTGTCTATTGTTCCTTTGAAATGTGTACTTATAACTTTCAGCGGAAAATATCAAAAATGTCTTTTAAACGAATATTTCTCAACTTGATGATTTTGTAAATGTTTTCAAATAGAATTGGAAACATATAACAACAGAAATATGTTTGTACTGACCACAATCAAGACCTACATACATTACTAGATTTAGTACTGCAAACGCGCTCAATTCAACTACAAATAAAATTGAGAATGGAAATGGGGAATGTGTCAAAGAGACAACAACCCGACCAAATAAAAAACAACAGCAGAGGGTCACCAACAGGTCTTCAATGTAGCGAGAAATTCCCGCACCCGGAGGCGTCCTTCAGCTGGCCCTTAAACAAATATATACTAGTCCAGTGATAATGAACGCCATACTAATTTCCAAATTGTACACAAGAAACTTAAATTAAAATAATACAAGACTAACAAAGGCCAGAGGCTCCTGACTTGGGACAGGCGCAAAAATGCGGCGGGGTTAAACATGTTTGTGAGATCTCAACCCTCCCCCTATACCTCTAACCAATGTAGAAAAGTAAACGCATAACAATACGCACATTAAAATTCAGTTCAAGAGAAGTCCGAGTCTGATGTCAGAAGATGTAACCAAAGAAAATAAACAAAATGACAACAATACATAAATAACAACAGACTACTAGCAGTTAACTGACATGCCAGCTCCAGACTTCAATTAAACTGACTGAAAGATTATGATTTCATCATATGAACATCAGGCACAATCCTTCCCGTTAGGGGTTTAGTAACATACCATCATAACATATATGAGAAGAACATAACCCGTGTCATGCCAACAACTGTTTTTAGAATAAATGTGTTTAGTTCCGATGCAAAGACCTTATCAGTGACTCAATATTAACGCCAAAATATGCAATCTTTAATGACTTGACAACAGTATCGTAATTATATCCCTTCTTAATAAGTCTATTCAAAGGTTTTGTAAGTTTCTGAGGTGAATACTGACACCTTTGTGCTTTATAAAGAATATTTCCATAAAAAATTGGATGTGAAATACCTGAACGTATTAGAAGTCTGCATGTTGAGTTATATTTACGAATGATGTCTTTATAATGATGATAAAATTTAGTAAATGTTTTGACTAGTTTTTGATATCGAAAACCCTGGTGTAATAATTTTTCAGTAATACATAAATTTCTCTCGTTAAAATCTTAAACATTGTTACATACACGAGCGAATCGTACAAGTTGAGATATATAAACACCGTAAGATGGTGACAAGGGAACGTCACCATCTAAAAACGGATAATTAACGATAGGAAATGAAAAATCATCCCTTTTATCATAAATTTTAGTATTCAGCTTTCCATTAGTGATATAGATATCAAGATCGAGAAAAGGGCAGTGGTCATTGTTAGTATTAGCTTTATTTAAAGTAAGTTCAACAGGATAATACCTTACTAAAGTGAAACAGACATTTTTGCATGAATTATGTTCTGTTTAATTCATTTTCATTACATTTTTTTATTTGTTTAGATTTTTAGTTTGTTTTCAGGAGTGGGTCATCAAACTAAATGGGGTAGGTTTAATTCTTAGTCGGGATTATGATCCATTACCAGTGTTAGCATGTCTGTGGTGCATTTTCACTGAATTGTTCGTGAATTGAACTTATTATTCACTATATCAAATGTTATAAAATATATCCGAAAGTTGTGCAAGCATAGTCTATACATGTATGACTTCTCGATATTATTTTACGTCTTTGCAAGCCTATCAAACGAAAAATAATGTCACAAAACTGTGGATCGTACCACAGCAAGAGGAGGGAAGAAGGCGTGTAAAAACATACAGAAGATACAGTTACTGTAGTTGAGATAATCTTTAGCGCTCGAATATATTTGATCATTAACTGTCGTCCCAAAGTCCCGTATAAGTAGTACACTGTAATTACGGTATTGTGTATGTTTTCTTGTCACCTTCTTGACAATAGAAGATTCAAGAACGGGATTTTTTCAAATGCTTGCAGGGTCCAAAGTGATTCTGCTTTATGAATCAAAACATCATATAAATAAACCCGTATGGAATTAGAATAACGAGACTAACAATTCTTCGGGAGTTCATAGACGACGTATTGCTATGCAAAATGACTTACATGTACAAACCTACTCCAACAAAAACATATATGAAGTACTTTGAAGTGATCGGTTAATTTTTTTATTCAACCTTTTATAAGATCCCACGTTTTAAATTATGGAATATTCGCTCAGGCTAGGCTAGATATTATGACATACATGTACTTGCCCATGACTGAACATTCACCAACGAGACCAATGCACAAACTCTGACAAGACAATTATTTTCTTTGAATAAATGCTTACATGTATATATCCATTGGGGGTACCACCATTTTACAGGCGTCAACATATATGTGCATAATGTAGTATCTCTGAATTTATAGAACTATATTGATTACTTTTAATTAAATGCATTTCACTCTATAAAATTGACTGAAATTTTGATATATGATAGACAGGCTGCTACTCGTACCTTACTTCAGATTTAAATAGCTAAAAATCCTACCAGAGTTATTCCTCTTTAAACAATTATTTGTTGACTTGTCACAAATGTCAATTAATAGTCTTGATCAAACGTAATGCAGATGTATGCTTCGCTGCTGATTAATTGCATGACCACACTGAATAAAAAATGGTTCATTTCATATTGCTTTGCCCTTTTTAAACTAACCAGACCAAGAGAACTGTTATTTTAGCTTTTTATGAAATCATGTTATGATTTGCACAATTATAGTGTCATACAAATAATCCAAATATCGTTTTGTGTTTACATTAGATTTTACCAAGCTTTATTCAACTGTTCAATGGGGCACGCGAGTTCACAGATGATTTTATGTGGTGACCGTGTTAGTTTTTCGTGTAGTGTTTAGTGGACTGTAACAGTTGTTTGTCTTCTTTGCAAAAGTATTGTCAGCTTATCTTGACTTCTTCGATTCACTTAATAATCTTTCTCCCTCTTATTTCAATGCATATTGAACTGAAAATCTTATGCTTTAAATTCAGACTGTTTTTTTAACCTATTTTTCTTATGGGAAAGCTAAGGGGTGCAATACAACCTGTTGTATTTTCGATGTCAGTCTATGTACATAATGTGGTTAAAACTTGGCTTATATATTTATACAACTATACTACAATCTTTCAGGACCTTTGAATATTATAACATATTCATGAAACCTCGCTTCTTTTACAAATAACATGCAAACTAATTGATTAGAAATACACGCAAGAAATTTGTCGAAATTTCATTGGAAATTGTAAAACCAACCATGCTGTTCTGAAAAAAAACCCACCATATATGTTGCTTCGTGCCATTTGAATTTATCAGGAATTTAGGTATAGTGTCAGTTGAAACATGTACATGTATCAGACTAAATGACAATACTTGAATAAAAAAAAGTGACGTCCATGAAAAATCATTTCAAACCTAAAAGCACAGTCATGCTTAATATTAAACAAGCATATATTACAAATACTTGTTTTCTAATTAAAATATGTTCAATTATATTTAAATATTGTAAATTGAAACTTTAAATAATTGACTAATGTACATTGTAGGTATGTTAAAACTGCAGGATCGAATATTAAAAATCTTTTATACATATATACAATTTATAAATATTTGCATATTGAGGAGATATGATTTAATCATGTTCAGTTGGAAGGTTTTTATTTGTATATATATATATCAAATTTTATCAAACTACAAAAATAAATAACATATATGAACATGAATAAAATACAACGCGTTTAAAGATAATTATAGTGTGATTTACTCATATGAATTGTACCACATTTGCCATTCGGTCTATCAGCTAGATTACTCTAGTTTCAGATGTGTCTTTGGTGGACCGTTTTTTGAAAATATAATTTAATCGAATCTGATTTGATATCTATCCATCAATAAATAATATAGAAACTCGTACAATTTCACCATGAAAGCAGATGGCGAAAACTGGAACTACATTATGTGTAATCTCGATTGAGTTTCAATTGTGTTTTAAAACTTGGTGTAAAAGAAACGAAAATCATTCAGCAACAGCACCAGCAATAGATTCTGAATCATCTTTATTGTCGTTTACTTCCATCCACACTATACATTTTTCCACAGAATTATGTTTCGCCATCTCCTCGATAGCAAAATCATCTTCGGTAGTTTCCGTAGGTTCCGAAGCATTCACGATTTCAATCGTTTCCATAGCTGATTGCACAGGCCCGCCACCTAGAGAGCGCTTACGTAAATTCTTTTCATTAAAATTAGGGTCTGTTATGTCACGGTCTAAACGTAAAGCGGATTTCTCCAACGAATCGGTATACGTTACACTTTTTTTCTTTCGAGGTTCGTCGGATTTTACCTTAGTCTTTGCGGGCTTCAAGTTAGAATACCGTCTGTCCGTGTAATTATGACTATGTTCATCAGATGTTTGTGCTGTATTGCATGTTTTAGACTCTTCTTTTAATTGATCAATGACCATTCGAGCTTCTCGTGATAATCCATCAGAAAATCTACTAGGAGGTCTTCTTTCGAGAAGTCTCCGAAACTCCCAGTAAGTGTCACTGTTTTGGAACTGAAATCCGTCTAGAATACTTTCTCGACTTCTTTCCATTTTTTATTCACATCTTTTTATCTGAAATTTTCAAAAATGAATGAATGAATAAAACTGGAATTTATAATTTTAATGATACTTTGTCGAAAACAAATAACAAGTTCTTAACTTCAGAAATAACAATATTATAAAAATGAATTTCGGACGCTGTGTATCATTACGGCACAACTAGACGCATTCGTCTCAACTCGGCCGATTCCGTACCCTCAGAAGGAGACGGTCCAGATGGCGCGTTGTCAGACCCTTGTAAGCAAAGAGTGAACACATGCTCTGTATTTTAATCAGAATGAATTTATTCTTGAATCACTTTTAACCTTATAAATTACAGATATAGCAGAAAACCAAATAGTCTCTGTTGGTGGGCTACAAAAAATGTATCACTATAAAAATATTGATTTGGGTCAGAACGAAAACTACTGTCAATGTATCCGGTCTCGCTCACGATCAGTTCTGGAGCTCGTATGATGTCCTGATGTTTATTTGTTTGGTTTGTATATACAAAGTTGAAAACCTGTACTCTTTTTAAAATTTTCAATTGGCCGGTGAGAAAATTTACAATACTGAACACCATAATACTGTTATTATTTTATTTTTTTTGCCTTACAAGATAAGTATAACTTTTATAGAAAGTATGAGGATATTGATATGCAAGATATGATCATTAGGTCAAAAGCACGTGAAAATAAAAATAAAAATAAAACATACTACATTTTCTGCTTTTGAAGCGCTTCCCTGACTTAGGTATAGGAAGATGTGGTATGAGTGCCAATGAGACAACTCTCCATCCAAATAACAATTTATAAAAGTAAACAATTATAGGTCAAGGTACGGCCTTTAAAACGGAACATTCAATTTGGCTCACACCGAACAAGCTATCAAGGGCCCCAAAATTACAAGTGTAAAACCATTCAAACAGGAAAACCAACGGTCCAATCTATACAAAAAAAAAACGAGAAACGAGAAACATGTATAAATTACATAAACAAACAGCAACTACTGTACATCAGATTCCTGACTTAGGACAGGTGCAAACATTTGCAGCCGGGATTAAACGTTTTAATGGTACCAAACCTTGTCCCTTTTACTGAAACAATAGTATAACATCACAACATAGAAAAACACACGATAAAATATCAATTGGAAGACTTAACTCAATCAAAAAACGTAGATTAACACACTATGAACGAATACATATGAGATGCGATACTTGAATGCATATAAATAGTTAATAAATGTATACGAGGAGCAACTGATGACTGAAGTTTGAGTATCAAAAGTGTATCAATAGAGAGGAATTGAAGACTTTAGTTGACCTTTCCCGGAGAGAATTATAAGATTTTAAAGAAGTTTCTACACATGAACAATGTATATAATTTAATTTATTATACCGAAACAGTGAAAAAACTGTTCCTACTAAAATCTCGTAAACATTCTTCATGTGATGACAAAATTACGAAGCAATGTATAATATAGCTTCACGTTTAAGAGGCTCTAAAAGCAATGGCGGAGTGATACATGTATGAGATTAAGTAAAACATTCCTTACCTCCGTATTATATCAGGATGAGATTGACACAAAACTTATTTTCAACTCCAGAGCCCAAATTAACTGTCGAAGTAATATACAGTGGGTTTAAAAAGGTTTCTATTTAAACAAGATGTTATCCGTAATTTATCACCGGATAAAACAGAATATTTTAAATATCAATAAAATGTTAGCGACATCCTATTTGCATATAATATATTTTTTGAAGTGTTCTCGTATAATATATAAAGATCATCTATATGTTTATTCACGACAAGTTTATGCTAATATTGTTATTACAAGGGTCGAATGTGATTTTGTATTCATACGACTCTGGAATTATAATATATTTAGCTCCTAAATAATTCCTAATAAATATTATAAAATCTTAGCAAAATAGGTATTTTTACTTTGATTTGTTACATTTAAAATCCATTTTCTGACTTCGTGTTATCGTCTTATATAAGTTTTATAGATGCTTTTTTCTTAGAATATGTACCCATGGTTAGATTTTAGCGTGATTAAGAGGAACAGGATTTCTTTAACGATTGTGTCACCTCTTATATCCTACAATCTGCCGACTATTGTACAAATAAGGATAAAGTGGTACAGTACACACACATATGTTGCAAGTACATATAAAGTCTCACGTTACATCGCTTCGATATCAAGAAAATGGGGAAAAAAAAAATCTTTTTTGGTTAACAGATCTTTTTGGGGTCCTCTTCGCGGTCGTCGTTTATCACCAGTTATAATTTCTTTCAAAATTAAGAAAATATTTGGATTGCACCAATATCACATAAAGGGCGAGCTTGGCGAGCATCGCAATTCGTTCAGTTTGCTAATTGGCGTCTTAAATTGACCATGTGTAGTGTTAAATTCAAGTCTTGTGTTTTTGTTGATATATCCCTCTTTAGGAGCACCCCTTGTTAGAATGTAAAACCAAAAAATAAAGAATAATAATTGTGCAAAACTCACCAGAATACATAGAATGAATAAATTCTATTCATATGATATTGACTAGTTTATTTGGTGTTTATCTTGAAAGACAGAATACCTAGTATGTGTTTCAACATTTATAAGTACTTGTTTTGATATGAGAAGACACTTTCATTCCAGTAACCAGATAAACATGTACAATGTATAATTATGTAACATGTATAATATATTGAGTATACATTATGATTGATTTAATCTTTAATTTTATACATGTCAATCATCCGGCATGAAGGATTATCTATTTATTTATTTTTGCTGTGGTGTATTTCGAAAAATCATCTCAAGTAATCCTAGTATAATGTTCTAGTGTATATATGCTAAATAACGGACTCTTAAATTGATTTGCTACAGTATTTGTATTCGCATTGATCCTTAAACTGTAGTTCGTAATTTCAATTTGTATTCACCAACGGAGTCTTATGAATATTACAAGGGGCCGGGGTATCTCAGAAAATGAAATCCCGAGGGTGGTAGACGAAGGAGAAACATTTTAATTTATTAAGCTTGTTTGGACCGAAACAAAATATACATTTGATTGATTATTCAATATGTGAAATAAAAGCTTTTACGAACTACAATATAAAACTGAAGGGTTGTAATATAATAGTATGACATATTCGAAATGAATAAATGAATTTTTGGTTTAATAACCGTTTTTATTATCTCTAAGGTTTCCTCGCCTTAAAGTATATTGGCCAAAAAACATAACACTATTTTATGAAGTTGTAAGTTTAATATGCTTTTGTTGTTAGTTTTCGTTTGATGTTCAAGGCATTTTTTATCAGCTATATCATTTCTTACTTATTATAACGTACTAATGTACACTTGTATACATAATTCAACGCTTAAATTATAATACATCTTACTGTTACGACTTTGATTTAATGCCGTTTTCGCACATTGGCGTATTGACCGGCGTGCACCAGACGTAAAGAGAAAATGGACAAAGTCGGTATACGTTAGTTGCACGCTAGAGGAACGCTAGAAGAACGCGAAGGAATCGATAAACGCGCGTTGCATAATTTTGAAGTACGTCAAAATGCAAAAGTATACGCTTGGTGAACACGATAACTGCAGGAAATTTTATGCAGCATAAAAACTTCCATCCAGCTCAAGCGTTTGTCTAGCGTACATTTTTATATCTATACGCTATATATATAAACGCACGTAATACATACGCTACAAGCGCGTTGAAAACGCTGACACGTTTAGGGAACGTTGTATACATATACGCTTCAAAATCGTTTGACTTTAACTAAAACGTATGCGGGTGTGTTTACCACAAACACCCCATAATATCATGATTCATGAATTATAATGTAAAGTAGTGATTTGGTCCAGTTGAAAAAGGTCAAAAATTAGCATTTCGGAAGCTGTCAAAAGATTTCAAGACCCCCTACACATAAAGTTGTCCATATTTTGAGTTAGAGCTGATGATATTGGTCGAGGGTGATACGGCATGTGATACGGATTTTGCCATGTATTATACACTTTATCATATATTTCAACAGAAGAGTATTATATTATATGAACTGTTTTCTGATCCATAGCACTGGGTTACTTTCAGTTCTACTTTTGTCTTGTTTCAAAGGCCTTAAAAGAACTGCTCAATTACTTATCCGAAGCACCTGGGTTACCTTACAATTTGTGTGCTGTTGTTTTAAAAATATTTTGTTTATTGTTGTATTAATTTGTGTGTTTTGTATTTTTTATAGTTGCATTTAGTGTGCCAAAAAATATGAAAACTTGACGTTCGTGACGTCACATACAATGTGAAAACTCGACGTTCGTGACGTCACATACAATGTGAAAACTCGACGTTCGTGACGTCACATACCAAACAATGACGTCATTCAAAAAATTTACATATTTTGAGGAAAAATTTTCTTAAGCGAAAAAAACACCAAAACTGACTGTTATGTAAAAAAAAAAAAAAAAAAAAAAAAAAGTAGGGGTGTGATAAAGGGTAGGGGTGTGATAAAGGGTATGCGATAAAGGGTGCGCATCAAATTTGCGCGATATGGATTAAACTGCAGGCTATTTATCACATATGCAAAACTACTGTATTTACTACTAAACATATGATAACAAGTTGCTTTCTTTAAAAAAAGAAATGCAATCGTAAACCCAAATGCTTGTTTGGCATTATATATATATTAGATAATTGTTTAATAAAGATGTATTGTTTTATATTACTTTTGTTGTGCATAAGAATTAGAAACTGACATTGCCTGCATGTTTACCTAATGTAATACCGGCTTCACACATCAACGTATAGATCCGACGTACGTCGGCCGTGGTAAAAAAAATCACGCACGCTACCAATACGCTAGTAAATTTGATGCATTCAACCTGTCAATCATATCTGTATCGTGTGCACAACGACCTAAAACGTGTATTGGGTGTGCGTAAAGCGTACCTATGCGTTTCTCCTAGTCTTTCTACATTCCCGACTGCAGGTCTGTCTATATGTGAATGTTAGTCAATAAGTCTGTCACATTCGCCCGTCTGTTTACATGTTTACCAGTCCGTCTATGCCCACTGGTTCGTCTACATGTTCACTAGCTTTGAAATAGCTTTCGGTAAGTGCGATTATTTCAGTGATTTGTGTCTATTGTTTTTATGTAAGTGATTATTGTGCACCTTACCCATATTTTTAGGGACGCGAATTGCAACTGATATTTCACAGTTTTTTTCTTGTGATGTGTTGTCCTTATGGTTTGGTTCATTAGGGAATGTTGGGTTTATGGCCACCACATTGTTTATGTACCAATGTCTATTCTAAAGCCAGGAACATGTAGTACAGTGGTTGTTGTTCATAATTCATGTCGGTCAAGTTTTTTTCGTAAATTATTTTGTTATCAATAAGGCTATTTAGTTTTGTTTGATTTTTGTTTTTAAATCTTAATGGTCGGGGCATTTAATAGCCGACTAAATAGAGTTTTTTTTTTCATTTTTGGAGGCCGCTCGGTGGCCTTTAAAGACTTACTACCACGTCATTGTAACTCTGGTTGATACTTGTATCATTAGTGCTGGACCATGGTCGATCCTATGCACCTTTGAGGCAGGCGGGATATTTTTGTAGATCTCGACAGCTCAAACTAATGGGAGTAGTTCCTGTACTTCTATGTCTTGTCCCATGTTGCATGGTTTGAGAGGGTGTAATATCTTCTGTAGGTTTGATGAAGTTTCACCCGTATCGGACTTCTTCTCCTAAATGAAAGCTTTAAGGCGACGAGTATTTTTGTATGCAATGTGCCCTTCACGTGTCTCAAACTTATCGGTAGCGTTTTCAACGCTCGTGCAGAGTATATATTATGTACGTGCAGTTTACAGGTATACGCTTGACAAACGCTTGAGCTGAATGAAATTTTTTATGTTCCATTAAAATTTTCCTGAAGGAAAAGCGTTCACCAAGCGTATACCTTTGCTTTTCGACGTACTTCAGACTTATGGAACGCGGGTTTAAATGCTTGCGTAGCGTTCCTCTGGTGAGCAACTAAGTTACGCATACGATGATACGGACTTTGTTAATTTTCTTTTTTGACTGATTATTTTACATTGTCTTTTCGGGGCCTTTTATAGCCGACTATGCGGTACGTGCTTTGTCTGTTGTTGAAGGCCGTACGGAGACCCATAGTTTGTACTTCTGTGTTATTTTGGTTTCTTGTAGATAGTTGTCTCATTGACACCAAACCATATCTTCTTTTTTTATATTCGATATCTTATCGCCGACCTGGTTAAGTCTGCTAAAAATGCATGCATGATTCATTTTTAGGTTATCAGTCGTAATGAAAGTGGCACATTTAATTCGTAGTTTCATTGCTTGAAGTATCATTTCTTACATCTGTATGGTCAAATGTGTATTTTTTTAAAACAAATTTTAGATTTAGATTTCAGTCACGGTTATTTCCCCCCTTTTCATATTGAATATCTATACTTATCAGTCGCATTTTAATGACGAAAAGGATTCAGAGGTTATTATGTGACCTCCTTGTTAAAAAAAAAGTAAATAATGTTGCAATATTTAAACAAAGAAAATAACTTTAAATTTGCAATATTAATGAAATAGATACGGACATAACTTTCATAATTAATTTTAACGTTATTTTCAATAAACGAATTTTTTTTTTTTTAAAATCCTCGTTTTTACACCTATTTGAGGCACGTATTTATGATTCCCATGTCCTTGGTCTATCCTAGACGTAAAATTTCAAAAAGTGCTAATACTTTTTTTAAAGATTTTATTTTTAATTGTTCTCGTTCAAAATATTTTATTTTTTCATTTTTAATATCTATTTTATTTTATTTTAATAACCATTTTTTTTTATAAAAGTTGCAACATTTAACAATAAAAAAAAACTGTAATTTAATCATATGCAAGAAAGACTTCCCTTTAATTTCAGTATAAACAACATGTTCATCTTCACTTAACGTAAAGAAAATGCTACTAAAACTCTTTTTAAAGATTTTATTTTAATTATTCTCGTTCAGAATATAAAGCGCATTGTTTACATGAAATCTTATCTCATATCTAGCACAGCTTGTTACATCGTTTGACTAATTAAAATACTACGCATGTAGGTTAATATTAGCAGCTTGTAATCGTGTGCAAGAAAGTATTATATAAATTTCAGATCATACATAAAATACAGTGGCGGATCCAGGGGGGGGGGGGGGGGGGGGTTCCGGGGGTGCGCACCCCCCTTTATTTTTGCCGATCAATGCATTTGTATCGGGACATATGTTTTGCACCCCCCCCCCCCCCCCTTTGCCCTGTTTGCCCTGGGTTAGCACCCCCCCTTTCGAAAATTCCTGCATCCGCCCCTGAAATATCTCTATAGCAACTTAAGATGCTAATGCATATTCAACAGTTTAGTAAGCTATTGCGCATGCATTTGAAAAGTGGTCATAGCTATTGCGCATGTATTTGAAAGGTGGTCATGGAAAGAACAGAAGTGTTCCGAATAACATCCGGTGTTCCGAAAGACTACATCACTCGTCCAATATATACTGCGTAAACCCTCAGGGGTTTACGCAAATATCAATACCTACTAATTGACACTTATATATATTATCTAGCGCTTCAGTTACGTCTTTTAATGTTGCGACTTTGATTTTAGTAATATGGGATATATAGATACAATGTACGCTGTCACGTTTGTCTTGATTGGGCCGTTTGATGATGTGGGATTGAAATAAACGTAGCCACGCCCCCTGGATATGGCCGTTAATCGAGTAAGGTCAATAACCTCACAGTCATTTTTAGCCTGATTTGGGCATCATATACAATAGTATCATATATGTCAGGCCGTTTTCACGTGAAAAAATACTTAAATTGCTTTTCCTTACTTCGGTTTGTTTGCTTGCATGTGATAATATGGCTGTTTTGGTTATGTAACAACTAATTTAGGCGTTTCATCACAATTCAAATCTGTTTAGAAATATGCACAGATAAATTGGGAATTCATATATATCGAGATGAAACACTTTACTTGAAAGTATCTTGAACAAGTTATGACGTAATATTGTTTTCTTAAGGTTTTAAAATGATGACAATTTATACAATTTCGTTGACAATCGATATCGTTCCAATATAAGTAAAATGATGTATCAAGTGATTACATAATGAAATTCACTTGACTAGCTAGGTGGGTCTATTAGTCCATTATAAGAATAAAGGAATAACACAATCGTAAAAATTGAATTGCACATTTAAAAATGAGATCAGAATTTATAAAAGCTTACCTCCAATGTATATAAAACACATACCACAGCTTCCTATATCTATTTACATAGAGTCAGACAGAGTTAGATTGCCAGTAAAACAACTATCCACAAGAGAACAAATTAAGTAGATGTAAGATAAAGCAACTGTCACTATGCGGTCTTTAACAATGAGCAAAAATCCAAACAGTATATATTAAGCCATTAGTATTAAAGGGTGCGACTTTCAAGATGCATTTTAAGTTTATACGAGAAATGTTTATAAGAAAAAAGAAAAACAAGATCGTTAGCGACTAATGACAATAATTGAATTTAGCGTGTTTCATTCTTGTTCTTTTTTATTAGTACACTATAAGTATACAGTTCTTTTATTTGACGAAATATCAAAGGTGACACTTTTAGGTTAAATCTAATGGCAAACATCTATATCTGTTTTGGATTACATAAATTGAGCAAATACTTCAAAGTAATTCTCTCACATTTGTGAAAAGAAAATGTGGGCAAAAGAGATGAAATATCAATCTATTCTCAATTATTCGCATAAAAAGGTTTGCACTATTGAAAATTAATGTGCCATTTTCGCCAGCAGATCTTATTCAAAATTGAATCTAAAATACACATTAATAATTCAAGCACGATTAATTTTCAATTTTAAACATAGAATTGATAGGGATTTATTGAACATTTATTTGCGTATTTTATTTCCGATTTGTTTGGATTAAAATAGAATGAAGACTTTCGTTATGAACGGTTTATAGGGACCATTAACGTATTAGAAAAGGTCGTTTTAATGTTAAAGTATATTTAGTCCTATTAGTCAAGTTTTTATTAGAAGTTTAACATTTAGAAAGATGCAAAAAAATGTCCATAAATTCGTTTTTAAAGGAAAGGTACTACAAATGTATGATAAGGTTGATTTTTATTCGGCATGAAGAATTTCAAAAACATGCATTATAGATTTATCAAATTAAGACCCTTTAGCAGAAGATACATAAGTCTGTAAATACCAATACCGGTAGTCTGTAAAACTAAAAGAGTGTCCGACATATTACTAAAATGAATTCAAGTCTCCAAACTTCAGTGGCGGATCTATGTACAGCGTATAACAGCCGAACGGCTTTCTGAGTCCCGTTTTGATCAGAAAAATATCGTGTTCAGCATAATGTGCAATCACGCTCCTAACACGCTCATCTTTTCAATCTTGTAATGTATATACATTTGTTTGCCCTTTTATAGACCAAATAACAATTATCGTATATGTACATGTATCATACATCTTCCTTTCTCATACGTTACATTTCATAGATGTACAATATTCACTAGCAGTTCTCCGAAGCTTCTCTGGTCCCTTAAAATGTCCGCCGGGAATAATTAAAGATTTTAAAGTACACATTTGGGATCATTTGAAAAGGCACCTTATTCCTTATTCAAAGTGAGTTGCTGAAAATGGATAGTTGGGACAGGGATGTCTTTTCACGGGTGTAGGTCGCTTAATGTCCCTTGGAAAAACAAGTAAAATTCATTTTAGAAACTTTAATTATTTTTAGCATTTGAGGTATTGAATTTACAGAAAAAAGTGTAATGTACACCTTTAATACCAGTCGTAAACATTTCCATAACGTTGAATTATGCTAAACTAATAGTCAATTTATAAATGCTTTCTATAGTGCGAAAGAAATTCAGAAAAAAAAATACATTACATTTGATAATCAGTCAGAGATCTTTATAAAACAAAATTAGAAGCAATTCGGAAAAGCATTCAGGATGTCAAAGTCATTTCTGACCATTATAACCAAATGATGGCCATGGTCGTTCTCTATAACATACGACAGTAAGATCCTTTCTAGTGTGTTGTCCATTTGACTGCGCTACATGGGTGTATAAATACGCACCAATGTCCAATGAAAATGCATATATAAAATATTATTAAATGAGTTAGGAATATACAATGTACGTCCCTGTATGTCTTATAATACCTTTTAAGCTTTCTAAAATGAATTTTACTTACTTTAAATAATGGTGTACACACATGTATATAGATGACTGTGTGATAAACACATATCCTTCTTAGTAAACAGAAAACGAATTACTAAAGCATAATACAAATCACTTAACGGTTTATTTGAATATGCAATCGTCACATGCTTGTGAAATACAATTTACATACAAATATACATAAACACGCGATTCGTCGGAAGGAGTTAAAAAGCAATACTATTTAATGATGCTTTTCTAAATAGAAAATAACAAGCGATCAATTCAATACTTCATTGTTGTTACGCTGGGGACCCTGTCAACAAATTCTTTTCCAACCTTTTTTCAATTAAGTTCATCTTTCATAACTTTAAATTTAAATGAATGTTGAATAAATTTGAGACTTGGATCAATAAGGCGGATTGTTGTATTCAATTAGAAATTTACAGAATATATCTTCACAATTGAGCTCATGTTTTAAACATGATATAATTTGCCGGCTTGAACACAATACAATAGTGCGAGGGGTTGGTTGTTCCCAATTGAAATTCTGTATATTTAGAAATGTTTTTATCTTCAAAACTTGAGGTTTCCATTTAGATTAAGAGCTTAACGTGTCATTTTTCAACAGAATACAGTTTAGGCAGTTACTGCAAAAAGTTATGTATAAAATAAGTCATTTATTATTATAGTATATTTAATTATGCTCCATATCCGTCTTGTACGTTTTATATATCACACACTTTACAACGGTTACCGTTAAACTTTACGGTAAAAGTATAACATTGAAATCAATGTACATATAAAAAAAGAAGATGTGGTATGATTGCCAATGAGACAACTATCCACAAAAGACCAAAATGACACAGACATTAACAACTATAGGTCACCGTACGGCCTTCAACAATGAGCAAAGCCCATACCGCATAGTCAGCTATAAAAGGCCCCGATAAGACAATGTAAAACAATTCAAACGAGAAAACTAACGGCCTTATTAATGTAAAAAAAATGAACGAAAAACAAATATGTAACACATAAACAAACTACAACCACTGAATTACAGGCTCCTGACTTGGGACAGACACATACATAAATAATGTGGCGGGGTTAAACATGTTACATTCTTCAACAACGCATCGTTGATACATGATATGTATAAAACTATACATCAACTCAAAGATATATGTTAATCTTTAATTTAAAATCTAAAATAATAGGCGAGGCTAGCCGAGTATTATTTTTTGTTTTGTGAAATATACCACAGAGAAAGGAAATAAACAAGTATCAAAATCAATGGGATCTTGTGGTAGAATATGCATGTTTTCTTCTTTTCAGACCACAATAAAAGGGATACAAAACCGCACTCTGTTACCTTAGGTCGTCTCGTTTAACAATAAAACATGTGTGATCCCAGTATCTCCCTTCTTGTCCTTTTTTAAATTAAGCTAATTATAAAACAATCAAACACTGTTAATACTAAATGTAACAGTAGCTGTTGTTCATGTAACAAGCACAACGATTTCAAAATTTTCTGGTTGTCAAAACACCGTAACGATATGTTTCTTAAACAAATATTCGAAATTTCAGCAATGGGATAAGAATTGAGATAAAGAAAAGCAGTTAAATGAAGCCAAAAGCCTAATTATGTATACCAGACAATATCGAAACCCGAACCGTCACTGTCTGTATACAGTACTTGACCCAAATCGAAACCCGATCAATCATTGAAATTTCGTTTCAGTTGTCTTGTACTGAAAATTTATATATCTTCATTGCACATTTTTATGTACAAATGAAGATGGAAGATCATTTACACTCTGTTAATTTCATTCTAGATTCTGTATAATTCAGACCGTGGCATCTTATAAACAAACATGACATAATAATTATATTTAAATGTATATTTTTCTGTCGTTGGGTTGCTGTTTTGTTATCGTTTACCCGAGAACCTCTTTCAAATCTTTGTCAAACAAATTTAACTTACCTTTTAGACTAAAGAGTTGTACAGGGTACAACGTTAAGTACATTCTTTATGTATATATATCCTCTTAGTTCCAAGTACTTAGTATACTTTTTATAGATCTCGTCTTTCAAGTTTAAAAAAAATACTGTTGTTACTTCCATGCAGCGCTTTTATCCGTTAGTCAATAACTTTTGAATAAAACAGTATGCACTTATTAGTATATTCATTTACATTTTCAAAATGAATAAAAATTCAATATTTAAATATGTTCACAAATCAGTTGATCGCTGATCTTTTATGATATATATAGAAATGTAACTACTTCATAAGTACAGAAATGAAGGTATGCATTGAATGTCGAATCAATGTCATAAATGAATTGAACGTTTTATTGTTGTTAATTTCAGTTTGTATATAATCAGTAGTGCATTCTTTGTATAGAGTGTAATAGTATCCGTCCCTAACAGTTAAAAGGATAGAAAAGGAAATTTTAATATGATCGTTTGAGGGGTTACGGAAAGGAAATTTGTCTATTTCGGATTATTTTAAAAGAATGTGTGCGGTATATTTAGATACGGCAACCTAACGACAAATCAAAGATACAAAAATGAATTAAAGGGTTCGCAAATATGCTACCCTTGATCCCTTAAACTGCTGTATTTGGATTTTCTTAAATTTAAACAGTTATTCTGTACCATTAACTAAAGAATTATCCCCAATCGAAAAAAAGAATAGAAAAAAAGAGAAACACGTCGCGGTAACCTGGACAGTATTTTATTTGTCAGTTGTAAGAGCCTTGAAGAAGTGTGTCGTTTTGTTGAGCAGGATGTTTACTAATATATTAGTATGTTTACTTTATCTTTTGTGAATATGGGAGTCGAAACTTGTCAACCGCTCTGTTTTTACCTGCGGCGCCGGGTATTTTGTGTCGTAGAAGGCCAAAGGCAGGTCCAGGAAACGTCAAAATTTTCTTAGCTTTTATACATGTACAAGGAAAATTAAGGGAGCTACCATTTGATTTTTATGGGGGGCTAGGATGAAAAATTTTGGTTTGTTTTTTATTTTAGTTGAAATCTCTGTCCTGCCTTTTTATTTTTTACTCTATTCGGTCCTGCCTTTTTTTTTACTAGTTTATCCTGACTTTTTTACACAAATTGTCATCCTGCCTTCTTTTTTTACCATGTTGCTCATCCTGCCTTTTTTTTTACTCAAAACTCCTGTCCTGCCTATTTTTTCAAATTTCATCCAAGCTCCCCCATAAAAATCAAATGGTAGCTCCCTAATGATTAAATATTTGGTCTGTAGCTTGATAAGATTAAGTTGTAGCTAGTAAACACTTTGTATTTCTTCCGTGTAGCCACTTCCTGAATGCCGATAATAGTTGAAATTTTACGTGACGAATGATAGTTGTAAATAGAAAATTCTGGTCTTAAATTAACTTGCCTTCAATGAAAGGGAATAATCGGTTAAGCTTCAGTATAATTGCAAACTCAATTAACTACCTGCAGCGAGGCAGGTTCAGACCTGGTACTGGTCTTGTGTTAAAATACTTTATTATTCATAGAAAATGTATCACTAGCTTCGAAGCTAACTGCGTTAAATTAATCAATCTATTAAAATCTTTTCAATTAGACTTCTTATGTAAAACTATGAAACAGCTGTACTGTTGGATCTACATGAAACATCCATGGGACATCAATTATAATTAAGGAATATAAAGATAATCACAAAGGTCATCTTGAGGTCGACGTAAGATTCCATTGAAAGCAGGAGTCGATTTCACAAAAAAAACCTTACCACTGAGTGTGATCGTACTAAGTATACTGAATTGCTCATGACTTACGATCAATCTTAGTCTTAACTATTTTTGTGAAACCGACTCCAAGTGTCTACCAATACATGTGTAATATTCTCTGGGGCCGTATATGGTGATAATAAGAATGACAAAAAAAACAGCGTGTTCATTTGTATTCCACAAGAATAATCCTACAACAATATATGGGGTTTACATAAATCATATCAGACTGATACCAAAGGGAAGTAACTCAACAAACGTAAATCAAAGTACGTAAAGTACTATATAGGAATAATGTTACATCTCCCTTCTCAACACAAATAAAAATAAAATAAAATAAAATGCACAAGCTATACAAATACAATAGACAAATTCAATTAATGTTCCAATATAAAGTCAGTGTTCAATAATTGTCCTTGCATAATAAAGTTCATTACACAAGCATAAAAAGACTCAAAATGCATGTATACACCAATGAGTCCATAAATGAATTAGAAAAAAATATAAGCATATACAGGAAGTTACATTGATTCAATGATTTTAGGCTTTACTATACGTCCAGATCTTGTAATGTATAAACCATCAGAAGGAATTTGTTGGGTTTCTGTAGTTTCTGTATCGCTCGTAATTTGGGGCGAGTTATTTATGTTCGAAGTAGGTTCGGCTAATTCAGGGGGAGTTGGGTTGCACTGCGGTTCGTAACGAACAGGGGGTAAAATTGTGTCATTTTCAACAGTAGTAAGGGGTACTTCCTCTCTGGTTCCTATTATATGACGTCTATTGCGTCTATAAATACCACCATCTTGACTTTCTACAATGTAAGACCTACTAGCAGGGTGTTGACTAGAGATAATAGCAGGTTTCCAGAGTCCATTACTTCCCCTTATTCTGACAGAATCTCCGGAATTTAAAGATTTTAAGGGTTTTGAGCCCTTGTCATAGTATTTTTTTTTATAAGACTTTTTACAATCAATTTTATTCTGAACTTCGTTATAAATAGGTGTTTTTGGTACAAGTTCCTCTAGAGTGGTAGGTAGAACTGATCTGAGTTTTCTGCACATCAGTAACTGTGAAGGGGTATATCCGATATCCAAAGGAGTTGTGCGATACTCCAAGAGAGCTACATATGGGTCTTTACCATCCTTTTTACATTTATTAAACATATTTTTTACAGTTTGTACCGTTTTCTCTGCCAACCCATTAGATTGAGGGTAATGGGGACTGGATGTAACATGTTTAAAATCCCATTTGTTCGCAAATTCACTAAACTCTTGGGACGAATACTGAGGACCATTGTCAGAAACAACGGTCTCAGGGATACCAAGTCTAGAAAATGTACCCTTCAACTTATTAATAACAGTTGTACTTGTAGTACCATGTAGTTTATGGACTTCTAAATAGAGACTATAATAATCAACTATTATAATGTAATCGGCATTATTCCAATAAAAAAGATCAGTTGCTACAACTTGCCAAGGATATTGAGGAATTTTGTGCGGTTCTAATGGTTCTTTAGCATTAGAATTTCTACGTTCCAAACAAACTGAACACTTTAACACCATGTCCGAGATATCCAATGACATTTTAGGCCAAAAGAGAACATCACGAGCTCTGCGAATACATTTCTCTACTCCCATGTGCCCAGTATGAATTTTGTCTAACATGAGGACCCTCAAACTAGTTGGAATAACAATTTTGTGTCCCTTAAAAATAATACCACTATTCACAGAAAGTTCATCTCTATGGTTCCAAAATTCTAAAATTTGTGCTGGGCATTCACTACGCGATTGTGGCCAACCTTCAAGAATTACAGATTTTAAAATATCAAACTGGGGGTCTGACAACGTGGCCTTTTCGATTTCCTCTATCTTTCTATCACTAATCGGTAGACTAGAAAAAATCATGTGAACTTGTGCCTCAAAACTATCAGAAAGACCAGGGTAAGTGTCCGATAGAAATTTGCGCGACAGGGTATCAGCCACGGGAATACATTTTCCGGGCAAATGTACAACATCGAGTTCATAACGCTGTAACCGTAAAATCATGCGTTGTAATCTTGCGGGGGCGTCTAATAATGATTTCTTCATAATTGAAACTAGCGGTTTATGATCCGTTTCAACCCTGATACTACGGCCATAAATGTATTGGTGAAATCTGGTACACCCAAAAACAATTGCGTACATTTCTTTTTCTATCTGTGTGTAATTTATTTCTGATGTTGTTAAGGATTTTGAAGCGTAAGCTACCGGTTTGTCGTCTTGCAGTAAGACTGCGCCTAGACCGTATTTGGATGCGTCAACTTGTAAAGTTAAGTCTTTGGTTGGGTCATAATAAGAAAGAATCGGACCGGGTGACCTCGTCAAAATCTCCTTGACCTTTTGAAATGCCGCGATTTGAGGTTGGTCCCATGCAAATTCAACATCTTTATTCAATATGGCTCGCATTGGGCTAGTGATTTCCGCTAAGTTGGGCGCAAATTTTGAAAGATAATTGACCATACCCAATATAGTCTGCACTTCAGCTTTGTTAGAAGGGGGTGGCATATCCGAGATAGCCTGGACCTTGTGAGGATCTGCTCTTAGACCAGATGAGGTTATAACATGACCAAAATAAGTAACCTCAGTGACCCCAACCTCTAATTTATCATCGTTAAGTTTCATGTCTTTTTCGCGAGAGATCTGTAATACTCGCCGCAGGTTTGAATCATGTTCTTCCCGGGTTGATCCGTAAACCAGTATGTCGTCGACGATCGCGACCACACCGTCAAGTTCTGCGTAGCACTCGTCAATCTTCGCTTGAAAAAGGTCTTGTGAGCAATTGAGACCAAATGGCAAACGCTTGAAACGATAACGACCGTAGGGTGTATTAAAGGTAGTAAAATACGAAGACGGCTCGTCAAGACTAATGGTCCAATAACCTGATCGGACATCAAGTTTAGTAAAATAATGAGCGTTCGATAATTGGGGCAGAATATCCTCTAATGTTCGCATCGGATAGTGCGGACGCTGAATCGCAGAGTTCAGATCTTTCGGGTCTAGGCATACCCTTAGCTTACCATTAGGTTTTTCGACAACGAAAAGGGAATTAACCCAAGGTGTGGGGCCGTTTACTTTACAAATAATGTCTGCGTTCACCATGCGATCTAATTCGGACTTTAGACGACCACGTAACGCTACAGGAACGCGCCGTGGCGGATGTACAACTGGGGGTACCTCTGAATCAATGTGTATTGTTGCTTTGCCTGAAACAAGACCGACACCTTTGAAAATATCTGAATAATCTTTTAACACTGACGACTTAGTCATTGGGTCAGAGTCAGAAGTCAGGGCCGTAACTAGGGTTCGAATTCAGGGGAGGCAGGGGTTTGGGGGACGCCGATTGAGGCCCCATAGAGAGGGGGTTTGGGGGACGCAGCCCCCCGCCGATTTTTTTCTCTCAGTAAAAAGGCTAAAAATGACCCGTTTTCCTTCGATTTCCTTACTTTAAGAAACATCAGTATTGCTTGAACCTGGAAGCAGTTTTTATGCAAAAACAAGCTGAGATTGCTGTTCGGGTTGAGCCAAGGCTGCGTCTTGAAGGCCGTACTTCGACCTATAATTATTAACATTAAATACATTGTAAACACGAATTTTTCTCTCAATATGTCTCAAAATGACCCGTTTTCCTTCGATTTCCTTATTTTAAGAAACATCAGTATTGCTGGATCCTGGAAGCAATTTGTATGCAAACAATTATTATCTATATGTTTGTTAGAAATCAAACTGGTAAGTTAAAAAAAACATATAAAGCAAGATCATAGAACGCAAGATATTTTTTTTTATCGAGGACCTTGAATTTCAATATTGTTGAAAGCTGAACAGACATGTATATAACTACAACCAGGGACTTTCAATACTAGTATATACTTACTAGTATAGAAAGTCCCTGCTACAACGAATGGGAGTGTTTAACTACTAAGGCATTGACCATAATGTTCTCGTACGATCGGGAGACGCGGTTAAATAAATGACCCAACAGCTGATTCAGCCGGTAACGAATTTCCGATGTCATAAAAGATTCACAATACAAAGGGAACTTCCTCTGCTTAATTGAGCCCCTAAATAAATGTGAATTATTATAGTTAAGTTTTATTCAAAATTGTCGAAAGCAAAGTTTCATATGTGTTCTCGTACAAATACTGAATAATAAACTGGCAATCCGCTTGTATTATCGCTACACTCAAACTATGAACAAATTGTAGTAGTCAGTCGAGAACCAGCTTAACTGAATAACAGACGGACGGTCACACAAAATTAAAAAAAAAATAATACTGAAACGGTTCACTTTCGATCAAATCCGGAAAATGACAGATATATCGCGTATCATGATAACACTGTTAAAACTGTAAACTTGTGTTGTTTATAATATAAATTCAAGTTCTTCGTGTACACATTGTCAATATTTCATTTTATTACTTAAAAAAAAAGTTTTGGTGTAGAAAATTCAGGGGAGGCAGTTGCCTCCCCTGAACTGCCTCCCCTGCCTCATAGGTAGTTACGGCCCTGGAAGTACACGTAGTTTCAGTGCTGTATACCAATTTTATCAATTCATAATCCAAGCAAGACTGCATGCCTAATATTGGTGGGGAATTAGTATCTAGACAGTAGAATTCTAATTTACTATTAACAGAACCATGTTCACAAGGGAGACAACAGACGCCAAGTGAGGGCAGGGCATTACCATTATAAGCAGTTAAGATACGAGGGGACTTTTTGAGAGTGCCATTGAATTTGAGACTTTCAAATATATGTTTAGGCAAAATATTCACTTGAGAACCAGTGTCAAGCTTAAACTTAATTGGTTTTGAACAAACAGTAATTGTAGCAAAAGCTTGATCTCTCTTTACCTTATTCTTATCATTAATGAAGGTATTATGTTCATTTATACAATCAATAAAAAACTCTTGATCACTGTCACTATCTGTGTCTAGCACTACTTCGTCTACCCTTTGTTTTGATCTGCATACTTGGGCAAAATGATTCCACTTTTGGCAACTGTTGCACTTCTTTCCCTTCGCCGGACATTCTTCGTGTTTGGAGTGTCTTCTCCCACAATTTCCACATCCTTGCTGTGAAGAATAACGATATGGTTCGACTTTGACTCGATTTTGGTTGACTGGACCCGTCCTAGTTCGGTCAGACGTCTTGTGGTTATTCCTAGATGAGGCACTGTTATACTGCGAGTGTCTCGGAAGATTTAATTCGTGTACGACTGTAGACGGTTCTAAATTTTTCATCTCCTTTAGTTGTCCTTGACTATACTCAAATGCCTGCGCGATCTGAATAGCTTTTTCCAATGTCAATGTGTCACCTTCGTTTAAAAGTTTCTCCTTCACTTTAGGCGAACTTGTCCCGAAAATAAGACTGTCTCTGATCATCTCGTCAGTGTCCTTAAAATTACAGTCTTTAGCAATGAGCTTCAGTCGAGTAATAAACTGTTCAACAGTGTCACTACTTTGTGTTTCATATCTAAATTTACACCTTGCAAGTAAAGAGTTCTGCTTTGGTTGAACATATGTAAGAAACTTGTCAAAATGGACAGAAAGTTTCTTTGCATCGTCTTCACTTAATTGCCATGTGTTATAAATATCTCTTCCTTTTTCACCAACCCACAATAGTAGATAAGTAATTTTTACCTTCTCGTCTTTTTCGGCGAGCGGTCCATCGAGGATAAGTCCCACGTGTTGTTTGAATTTTTTCCAAGTATCAACTAGATTTGTTGAATCCCAGTTCATCTGAGGCTGTGGTACTCCGTTAAGATCCATTTCCCGTATTTATCTGACACCATGTAATATTCTCTGGGGCCGTATATGGTGATAATAAGAATGACAAAAAAAACAGCGTGTTCATTTGTATTCCACAAGAATAATCCTACAACAATATATGGGGTTTACATAAATCATATCAGACTGATACCAAAGGGAAGTAACTCAACAAACGTAAATCAAAGTACGTAAAGTACTATATAGGAATAATGTTACAACATGTATGTTAATATTTAAATTTTAATGAAATATTGCATGTTACGACAAATTTGATAATCGGACATCGATTCTACGTTTGACATGTAGTCAGATACATTGTCATCATCGTTGTTGAATCAATTTGAAGAAATATAATTTTATTTATGAGCATATTAAGAGTGAGCGAACATTATAAATACGACAGTACTCTATTTGAAAAGTTGCTACATGTACCGGCAATTTAAGATTTGACGGTGGCAATGCTTCAAATACGCTGTCTGTTATTCCTGAAATATATTACAAAAGACAAACACTTAGTCTAACGAGATTCTTGAATTCTGAAAGGAATTTAAAAACATGTAGCAGACGAGTGTTAAACTAATTTTCTGAGATCAAACAGCACAATTTGTGGACAATCAAAAGGTACAATACACAAATAAACATACAAAATACTCAGTACAGGAAGTTTGTACAAATTAAGATGAACAACAATACAAAAGTTTCATTTGCTTTGCTTTAAGTGTACAAAAGAACCTTTTTTGTGTAATCATGCATTGCATATTATTTTAAATAACACAGTATTCTTTATTTTAACTTTATTGCAGTGACTTATTCGAAAATAGCTGATCCAAATGAAGATAATATAATTAAACGGGTAAATAGAGACAACATTTGAATTTCATCACTCAGTCTGGTATAGCGGAAGTAGTTCAACGGCTGAGTTGGATGTAGCCTCGCATCCTGGATTAACAACATCTTCGCTTCACTCAAGCTGTGAGCCATGATCCCTAGCCATACTGGATGTATAAATACGTAGCCACGTTTAATCGGAGCTTGACTGCTGAATAAGACTTTTCTTTACGAGAAAATTTTATTTTCTTAGCGTAACTGAATCCAGAGAAGAATCTTTTCGTTAGGGTTCTTTTTTTATCAACATGCCATCATATTTCAGTGGTTAGTTAAACCACTTTTCTCCGTCAAGCTACTTTTTGTCAAATTGTCACTGCTGTATTTTATAATAAGTTTTCGCCTTAAAGAATAGATATTTGATATATGTCAAACAAACAACGTTTTAATCAATTCTGAGATACATGATAGTTGATTGCTATGCAAAGGTTTACATACTTAGTCTATATGAAAATTAAATGTTTAGAAGAAATCAATATACATGTTTATATATAATGTATTGAAATTGGAAAAATAATTACTTTATCGGTAACTCCAAAGAGATAGCGAATGATCACGACGGGGATTGATATTTAATTTATTATGTAAGAATGTTAATAGATGTGTCTCATAATTTGTTTAGATTTGTTGTTAAGTTATTTAAATTTAAAATTGCTGTTGCACTCAATGCATTTGTTTGCTGAAATTAAAGTTAGGCGAAATAGTTCCTATAATAGGACGTAATTACATAATTCATTTTGATTGTTATACTTTATATAAGTACAAGTAAGTTTTTAAAGGGGCACTTGCTATCAAATTCATGTTCACCAATCTTACTCAAATGCATATATTTAATTTATAACCATGTAAAACATTTATCTAAATTAAGTACAGGGCATGGACTCAATAATATTTAGCTTCGTTTCGTTTGTACTTTAGTCTTGATGACATCTAAATAACCATCGAGTTGACCTCCGAAGATCTCTAATAGTCATAATTATAAGCGATATAAACATAAATATAGATATAAATACAAAGCGAACACGTGCAATAGGATTTTTCAAGGTCTGTTTATTTCATATCTTAGATTAAAATTATATGTTAATCATCTTTTTTACCTGTCGAATCAGTCAATCTATTATTTACATTTTTTTCACTTTCAATGTTGACATTCTTTTACTTTAAATAACCGAACACGCACACTACGTGCGCTAACCATCTCTAGCTAAGGTGTTGAAATTGAAGTTCAAATGAATAGAGATTCAAGTAGGTCGAATTATTCACTTGTAAGTGAATAATTCATCATCAATATTTCTTAGCTTAATTTTACAAAATTGAACAACACTGGCTGGTAAAAGCGAATTACAATTTTTACTATTGCACTTTCATAAATGATTGACAAAATAAAATCATACTTTAGATTGTTCATATATCTCGTAGCAAGTGCCCGTTTATGCAATGATGAATATTTAAATAGTTTTATGAATATTTATTTAATTTTACTCACAGTGTATAAATACCGTAAAATTAAAGGGTGCGGGATAAAGAAAATAAGGAGGAGCACACTGTCAGTATGGTCAGTCTCAATATAACATAAAAGGAATAGATTTACTTTTGAACCCCCTCTGTTAAGGGAATAAGCTTTAACATACACGAAAAAAGGCTCCATTGGAAGTCTTGTTCACAAAACAAAAACTTCAAAAACGACATTTTTATTTAAACCCGAAGCAAGTTTACACAATTTCAGTTGAAGAACCATCGGTGGCGTTCAGCTCTTGTCTGCTCTTTAGTCGGGTTGTTGTTTCTTTGACATACTGCCTATTTTCCAATTTTATTATATTACTTTTCATTATCTCAAAGTCACAATGACGTCTGCAACACGTCAAAAAGCTCACACATCACTGAAAGAATAACTCCAAAAGCAATTTTTGATTGATGCCAGCTGTTTAATTTTGTTATACCAAAATGCAACTACCTTCTGAGCAAAGATACATGTACTAGTATGTTCACGTGTTTACTAGGGAGACACGCATGCTTTCTAAACACTGAATTACTCAAATGACATTTTGGAAGAAGGTCAGGTGATAGATTTCTTTCATAACCATATAGATACGAGTTGTTATCCAGTAAAGTGAAATCATGTTAACATGTATTTAATTCACAAATAATTACAATAAATGGAATATATTCGTGCATGATTATTTGTGTAACATGGGAGATATTGTTTATAATGTTGTAATAACATTTTTCAATCTCTTCTGCCATATTTGTGTATAAACATGTATGTTTGCACTCAAATATACAACTTAAAAGCATTCAAAAACTAGACATGTAACATGTAATAATTGATATATGCAGCGAATGAAGGAAAATTTTCGTGCATAATATAAATATGAACCACAAAAATGCGTGACTGTTATTTTCCGTTGACTGCGTGGATATTCAAGTATGTGTTTTACCTGGTAAATAGTTAATGATCAATCGCACTGAATATGCATGGCAGAGGTAACCTAAGAATATTAATTAAGCTGGGGAGGATCTAGGGTTTTTGAAAGAGACATAATTCCCGTAAAAAGAATAAATTCTGCCAAGCGTAGCGAGGTAAAAATTGTTGTGACTATTTTAAGCTAAAATAACATATTTTCAAACCAAAAAAAGAGGAGGAGTGTTCGAGTTATCGTTGATTCCTTTCCTTGATCTGCAACTGCTAATTCTGTATTTTATTCCACACCAGAGGTATTTTCAAACGTTGGACAAATTTTCTAATCTATGAAATTACACAGATTCATGTGTAATCATGAACCAATTTGTATCTTTAAAAACGATTTAAGATTCACTTTGTTTCCAAAAAACAACAACATTGGATTATATCTGGCATATTACAATTTGGAGTTTAGTATGGCGTTCATTATCACTGAACTAGTATATATTTGTTTAGGGGCCAGCTGAAGGACGACTCCGGGTGCGGGAATTTCTCGTTGCATTGAAGACCTGTCGGTGACCTTCTGCTGTTGTATGCTCTATGGTCGGGTTGTTGTCTCTTTGGCACATTCCCCATTTCCATTCTCAATTTTAGAAAGTCCAATTTCAATGATTTAAAATTCGTTCATACTTATTAAAAGAATCAAACCTATAAAGGTCACCGCTATTAAATGAATCCATGTATTGTAAGGTCACTCTCTTCTTTTCTCACTGTGATAATTCTTCTTCTTCTTTTTTTAAATTCTATTAAATGCGGAATTGTGAGTTAATAGCAAATGTGACAACTATCCACTAGAGACCAAAAAAAATAGGTCATCGTGCAAACTTCAACAATGAGATAACCAGTACCGTTTAGTAAAACACAAACGACCGCGGCAAGAAAACATGATGTCCAACAGTTCAGAAAAGAAACAATTAACAAGATTGATGCTAAAACAACAAACTAATAACCAACAACCAACGACACACACTTTGTCTTTCCGTTTAGCATAAATTTGCCTCTATGTAATAACCAACAACCAACGACAAACACTTTTTTTTGTCTTTCCGTTTAGCATAAATTTGCCTCTATGTAATAACCAACAACCAACGACAAACACTTTTTTTTTTCTTCCGGTTAGCATAAATTTGCCTCTATGTAATAACCAACAACCAACGACAAACACTTTTTTTTGTTCTTCCGGTTAGCATAAATTTGCCTTTATGTTGTGTACTCTATTTTGTATATATTACTATTTTAAAGGATGTCATTCTGAAAAAAATCTCAAAAGTAGTTTATTATCGGTGTTATGATTTACAACTACATGTAGTTTGGCTATACATTGTAATATTTATTAGTGTATGAGCTCCACCAAATATTTTTAATTTGCCCTACAAATTGTAAAAGCAGATATTTTTAAACATTGTGCGTTCTGATTACTTTTTTTTTTTTTTTTTTTTTTTTTTATCTATTTCCATTCAGGTTACGTCTCTGAACGAAATTTGAGTTATCTTTCTTATAGCACATGGGCTTATTAACACATTTTTTTTTTTATCTTTTAAAATGGTTAAGTTAAATGAGACCGTTAGTTTTCTCGATTGGATTGTTTTACACCGTCATCATGTTCGGGGCCTTTTATAGCTGACTATACAATATGGGCTTTGTTCATTGTTGAAGGCCAAACGATGACCTATAGTAAAATTTGAGGAGAGTTGTCTCATTCGCAATCATACCACATCTTCTTTTTTTTTTATATGTATCAATGTACACACATTCAGACGTTCGGGATTTTTTTCTTTGCTTAATCATGAATTGCACATAAAGACGATATTTTATATACACTGTATCACTTAACAGAAATGACTTTGATCTGAATTAAACCAGCCTTGTACTATTAATCTGAAATATATGATGCACCTAAGGTTGGAGCTAGTGCGGTTTCATATACATGTACATGTATGGTTAATATTTTTACAAAGTTGACATTTTACGTTTGATTTTATGTAAGAGATGTATTAGATTTACATGTACACAAAAGGTATCAATAGCATTCTTTACTTTTCAGAATTTGCAGTCAGTTGCACTCTGCAATTGTTGAAGTGTACAAGTAAATTGATGACAAGGGATAGTTCACTTATTATTGTGGTACATTTGATATTCAGAAGGAGAATCTTGTTATAGTTGGTTCATTTAGAAATGTGCTTGAATATCTAGCTTTGTATGATAAAAATCTTAACAAGTCATCTAGTTACATGTACATACACGTTTTAAGATGTGGTATGATTGCAATGGAGACAATTTTCCATACGATTCAGGAATGACACAGGAAATACCAACAATTAATAGGTCCCTCACTGCATTCCAAAATAGCAAGAGATACGAAATAAACCCAGATGATATTCAAACTCATACGTAGTAAATGAACTAACAATGTCGTGGCTACAAAAGAAAAAGAACAAAAAAGACCAAAACAGAAAAAAACATAAATGTTTACAAAACACATGATAGAAAGCGACAGAATTGACAATTCGAACCAAACAAAAAACCGAGAATGATATCGTGTACTCCAGCAGGGTACGCAAATACTGCTGCACATGTGTTACTCGTCTTGTAGCTCAAGAAAATACAAACTCGGTGATAAGTCTCATTCCGTTGGTCATTCGTAAAAAAAAGGGGGCGGAATTGCGATAACGACGAGGGAAACATAATTATAATGACAGGATACGTAAGCTCTTGGAATATAAAATCAACCGATATATACTCAAAATGCAGGATATGCTGGAATGTTGCTAGATATAAATGTAAAGTTCACAATTTTGAAGCTGAAATTATTTATTTTTTGTCTAAAAGTTTCTATCTTCAAACCCTCGTTGTCAATTTCTAGATTTTAGACAAGATATGAGGCAGGCTTAACTGTATACATGTACGTATTTTGTGTATATTTTATTTATATTCTGTGTGGTAGATGCGTTTTACATAGTCACCGAACTTTGAATTATTTAGTTAGAGGACATCATCTGTATAGGGGAATATGAAGTTATGGGATAATGCTAGCTTCTTTTGATTCACCATAAGAAGCTTCTGTATGAATTCAGCATCAAAGCCTCATATGAATAAACTGGTTATTGCATACTCTTTTTTTTAATGTTTTATTAGTCCACTTTTTCAAATTAAGAGGGGAATTGAAATGTAAAATGTTAACCTCGCCACATACATGTACCAACAGATTCTTAACTTTATTGTTTCTGATCGATTTATTTAGTTCTGTATAGAATCTTAATGATTTCAACAATAAATTTTTTCATTGTCTTCTGTGTACAGTATAACAAAATTGTCGGACACTGCTATTTGTACTCTATAGAATGTTTTCTGTTGCTTTTTTTCTGCAGAATTCATCTCAGACATCGATCATTGTGATTTTTTTATACGTTTTATTCTTGTACGTCGAGAAAGGCAAAGAATTGGTAACATAAATATATTCTCCCCGAACTTAGTCGTTCGTTTGTTAATTGTTATTTCGTAAGACTTGCTGTATCAAACTAGGATCACATCTGTTGGTAGGGGCTTTGGATGTAGTTGAAAGAAATTTCTGCAATTTTTCTTTATGGTATTTGGCTATTATTCTCTAAAATGTATTTTTTCGATTTTTAAATTCGTTTTTAGTTCATATTTCTTTACACTGTATTAACATATTTTTTACTATCCATTTATTACTACATTAAATTATTTTTTCAATTTATCTATAATAGTCCTTCATTTTACACTAACTCGACGTTAGTATATATGCCTTGATTGTAGTGAGATACTATATCAATCTCTTACTTCTAATGTATACTTATTCTTGTTCATAAAATAACTTTTCAGGCTTGAATTTATCAATTTCATCTTTTTATAACACACTGTCTTTATAAGGTCGATAAATACCATCAACACACACAGACGTGGGAAAACTTCTTAAGTACAGTAAAAAGTCCACGGCGGTCTTCACATTGAGCACACGAGACAATTTCTGTAATGGTACAAAAGGGTCATTGCTTGTATTCAGACACGATAACAAAATCTCGACCTGCATTAGACAAAACCGAAGGCAAAGAATATTTATTCATTATAGCGCTTTAAATTTAAGTTTAAATGTCCACTACATCTTGCAGGAAGGTCTTTACTATAAAAGTCCGCATAGCAACTCTCAAGATCAACTTGTTGTTTCTTTGATGTCATGTGTGTCTTCGAAGTCCGCATTATTTGAGATGTCCTTAGCCTCATTTTCACAGTTTATCTTTCTAAAATCTACGCTTCAGAGTTACGGTATTAAAAAAAACACCCGTAAATCTCATGTATTTAGAAGTGGAGGCTTGGTTGAGATTACATTTGCATGCATATTTTATTTAATGCATGATTATACGTAGTAATGTTTAGGAGGGGTGGCTACATTTTTGTATTATTTTACCTCTTAAGACCTGATAATTAAAATTGAGAATGGTAATGGAGAATGCATGTGTCGTAGAGACAACAACCCAACCAAAGAACAGAAAATATCCGAAGGCTACTAATGGGTCTTCAATACAACGAGCAAATCCCGCACCTGGAATCAGCTTTTGTAAAAATATAATTGTCAACTTTATAACATGTTTTTAAATCATTATTCTCTATCCATTTTTGATTGGTCCATTTTTGTCGACCTTCGACTTAAGTCGAAAAAGCGAGACTAAGCGATCCTACATTCCGTCGTCGTCGGCGGCGGCGTCCACAAATATTCACTCTGTGGTTAAAGTTTTTGAAATTTTAATAACTTTCTTAAACTATACTGAATTTCTACCAAACTTGGACAGAAGCTTGTTAATGATCATAAGATAGTATCAAGAAGAAAATTTTGTAAAAATAAATTGCCGATTTTCCGTATTTTACTTATAAATGGACTTAGTTTTTTTGCCAGAAACAAAACATTCACTCTGTGGTTTAAGTTTTTAAAATTTTTATAATGTTCTTAAACTATCCTGGATTTCTACCAAACTTAGACAAAAGCTTGTTTCTGATCATAAGATATTATTCAGAAGTAAATTTTGTGAAAAAAAAAAAATCACTTTTTCCGTATTTTACTTATGAATAGACTTAGTTTTTCTGCGAGGAAACATTACATTCACACTGTGGTTAAAGTCTTAAAATGTTAATAACTTTCATAAACTATCCTTGATTTGTACCAAACTTGGACAGAAGCTTGTTTATGATCATAAGATAGTATCAAGAAGAAAATTTTGTAAAAATAAATTGCCGATTTTCCGTATTTTACTTATAAATGGACTTAGTTTTTTTGCCAGAAACAAAACATTCACTCTGTGGTTTAAGTTTTTAAAATTTTTATAATGTTCTTAAACTATCCTGGATTTCTACCAAACTTAGACAAAAGCTTGTTTCTGATCATAAGATATTATTCAGAAGTAAATTTTGTGAAAAAAAAAAATCACTTTTTCCGTATTTTACTTATGAATAGACTTAGTTTTTCTTCCAGTTAACATTACATACAGTCTGCAGTTAAAGTTTATAAAACATTTATTAGATTCATAAACTATCCTGGATTTTTTACCAAACTTGGAAGCTTCTTTCAATCAAAAGACAGTATCGAGAGGGAAATTTTTATTGATGTTTTTCCTCACGAATTTTTCTTTATACTGAAGCAATCCCAATCCAGATCTCTTGTATTGCTTGTATAGATTAGTTCGAGTTAATCTTAATACAAAACATATTTTTATGTAACCATTTGATATAAGTCTCTTGCTTCTTAACCTTGACCTTAATTCCATGATTTAGTGGATATAAAGGATAAATAGTCATTAATTATACATATATATATATATGTGTGTGTTTGCTGTATAATCATAATATCAATTTTTTTAAACACTTGCAAATGAGATATTGTTACAGTAACTGGGTTTCTGCATGATTTTTCATTTGTATGTCCTGCCTACGATAGAAGGTTGTGGGCATTATGTTTTCCGGTCTGTCCGCCCGTCCGTTCCACACTCATATTAAAGTTTTGTTAAGATTTACCATTATGTTATGGTAGTATTTAATTTGAAACTAGGTACACTAGGCTTGTTCATTATAATTTGAACTTTTTTGGGATATATGGCTTTATAATTTGACCTCGATTTCACGGACCAGTGAACATGGAAATATAGTGCAAGCGGGACATAGTGTCATACTAACACATTTTCGTGTCTATTTTCATTTTAAAGTGTTTTCTTAATGTTACACAATAGATATAAATCTGATATCGATGTTAAGTATAATCTTTTAATTTGTTCACACGAACAGTTATCTTCCTCAAGTACAAAAATGTAAGTGCATGTGTTTTTATATGCAGTTATATATTGTGTAATAATCTCAGCGACCTAAACATTAGTGATAGCATGTAAGATAGAAGAAAAACATGTTTCTGCAATACATGTACTTGTACGAGAACAAATAATCGACCTGTTTATAAATTTCGGTCAGAGATTAAGGAAATTCAATTAAAAAAACACTTTTAGAGTTAATACATTTGTACATGCAGGGACTTTCACTTTCTATACTACAGTATAGAAAGTCCCTGATACATGCAACATGCGTATACAAGGCATTCCCCTTTCCTTAAAAAACAAATAATGTAAAACAGCAATGCTCTTCAAAATATTTTTTTTGTAAATCATTTATTTATTTTTACTGATTTATATTTTTGTGTTCATTTTTCAACCTCGCCACAATTTTACCTTAAGTTCAGCATATTTACGGATCCAACCTTTGAAGGTATATATAAGTCAAATAAACAACGAAGACCTATCTAGCATCAACAAACAAATTGAAACTCATTTCCAGGTTTCAGGTATTTCAGAACTCTTTAACTAATGAGACATATTTCAATCACTCCAAAGTATATTTGCCACCCGGATCCTCAAGATTTAAGATTAATAACTCGTGTATAAGAAAAGCCAAGAGGCTCCCCTTCAAGGACGAAAGATAGATAAAACTTTTCCATGACGCTGTGGTATTGAGGGCAACTAATCATTAAACAAAAATCCATGTGTCCCGAAAGATAAAGTTCGCAATCTTTTCTTTTCACTCTGGAACCATGGGAAAGGTAAGACATCCGGGCATTTCTTGTTTTTTTCATAACCTCTCAATTATAATTTTCAAATATTATTTACTTTAAGACAGTACCAATATGTATAAAAAAAAAATTATAAATTTTAATTTAATATTCAATTAATTTTCAATAGTATAAGATAACGCGAGAAACTGATAAAATTATGTTTTGTCACATTTGTATTGAATGAATCAATGAAAAGAAATTTTGCGATAGTATAATGGCCATTCACAAATTCAATCGTTGAGTTTTAACTTAATAAAGGACTTGCAAAAGAAATAGATAAGACAACAATCCTAAGCGCCAAAATCACTGATAACACATATAATAATGATACTTTTACAATGACCAAACAAATATAATGCTATACAGTATACTACTTATTTTTTTTACAAAAAATTCCCTGTAGAATTTCAAACATACATGTATATCAGAATAGAATGGAAATCCTATGTCAGTACAGGGTACCATACTATAGCAACCGAAATATTTTGATTTTCAGAGTATCAAATTTATCTCATATTTTGTTTGTTTATTTATCTATATTCATTCGTTAAATATTTGTTTGGCGTGTTTAACGTTTACTTTGATTATTAGGTATTCAGTATTAACCTTATGTTTCACATCATACAGTCATGTACCTGTATGTACTTATTGATAACTATCGGATTCTTCATTTTATTTTTTTTAAATCATTATTCCTCTCCCTATTTTTTTAACGAATATATTATTGGCATAATCTACGGAAGCGTATTAGCGCCACACATTTTTTTTCGTTATACAAAAAACGCAAACCTTTGCGTTATAACGCAAATATCTTTGTTTCAATTATTCATTAAGTTTTGTATATATGTCCGTCTGTCATTCATTTCGGATGTGATTTACTAGTAGATAAAAAAAGACACATACATACAAGGCCAAATCATTATAAAAAATATGCATAGGAATAATGGAATAATTGAAGTGCAATTATACATAAATTAAGACTGATTTGTGCATCAGAAAAGTATATCATTTAACAAGAAAATAGATATAGTTTAGTATATAGTCATATTAAAATTGAAAAAAGATCAAAAATAATGTCATACAATTGTGAAACCTCCAAGTCAAATAGACAAAATGATCTTTCTGCTTTAAAATGAATTATTAATAAGGAAACATTTTTTTTTAAATCTCAGAATATGATCAAGATTCTTTGATAGAAAGTCATTGAATTTTCATTTCAATATAATGAAGTATTTTTAAGATGCTTGGGGAGCAATTTGAATAGAGAGAACATAATTTTATTAATAAAACATCTTCATTCTATACATTTATTGCCGAAGGGTAGCTTGTTTGAATGTAACCTACTTTACACAGTTCTCAAACGAGAGCTTACTTTGGAAGTATATTTATATTCGGTTATAGCTATATTAACAGGGTTGATTTTTTTCTTAGATATAACCTCAATTTACTCAATTTTCTTTGTAATATATATACTAGTAGTAACTTGGATATAGTTTTTGGGGACCTTTATAGTTTGTTGTTTAGTGTGAGCCAATGCTCCGTGTTGAAGACCGTAATTCGGCCTAAGATGGTTTACTTTTACGAATAATGACTTAGATGGAGAGTTTTCTTATTGGCACTCATACCACATCTTCTTATATTATTCTGCTCATTATTAGTCATTGATATGATCTAATTATTCAAGCAGTTAACTTTGCAATTACTACAAAGGTGATAAATTTTATTATATACAGCCTCCTCCATTAATAACTACTGTTTCCTTTGAATCTTAAATAAGAAATAAGATAAAACAAATGTTTGCGTTTAACGCAAAGGTTTGCGTTATAAGGCAAAAGGTTTGCGTTAGTTAACGCAAAGGTTTGCGTTATAACGCAAAGGTATGCGTTATAGGTATGCGTTATAACGCAAACATAGGAAGAAAAAAAAAAAAAAATGTGTGGCGCTAATACGCTTCCGTAATAATCAATATGTTAGGCACGTGTGTAATTATGTATTTTTCAGTTTATTGTTATGCTGGCGCTCCTTTTAAGACATAAAGTGCATATTTTAACACATTCATTTCAAAATCACGGTAACGCCACCAAAATAGTAAAACATCACAACTCACTGCAATTTCAAATAACAAAATTCTTTGTTCCATGAGGATAATGTTTATCGAAGAACTTTTCAGACAAGAACCGGCTCAGAAATTCCACGAAAATGTAAAAAAGTTAGCCAATAATCTTTTTTTGTTTAATTGTCAGTTTATGTTTTATTTAAATACCGTTTTTTTTTTAAATATACGGATTTTGTACTAATTTTCGAAACATTACAAGCGGAGATTTAAGATATAACTTTATTTTCAATTCTCATTTGTAAGTGTCTTCTCCCTTCGTATTTCTTACTCATCAATTATGGACGCATGCCAAGAAATTGCCTCCGTTGAAATTCTGCAAACACCCCATAGAGCAAATTACATGGATGATTAATTTTGACCATTTGGTATATGGCCGTGTTCTAAGCGACACGTACATGAAGGTCATACATTAATTTCTTGAATGAAATCAAATCTTTAGCTACTAATGACTGCCGTAGGGGGTCGACCGGAATTTTTAGCGAGGATTTCTTGGCATGTTTTGTGAGGTCAATACGTTATGCTAGTATATGGATATTGACCTAGTCAAAACAACATAAGTCTGCACTGTGTTTTTGCCACTTAGACAATTGACCAACTAAGCTACTGTTTTTCTCTGAACATTTGGGATTTCTTAAATATGTTTGGTCGTCTCTAATGGGTTCAGTAACAACTAACGATGTCTGAGCTAGATAAATAGTTAGCACTTCTCAAATGGAAATCATTTACTAAAAGCAATGCAGCGAATTATAATTCTACCTTTCTGTTTTGATGACTTAAGTTTCTGTAATACTATTACACGGGTTATCATTATTTAAAACGATCCAAAAGGGTGACTATGGTATAGAAATATCTTCATCCATGGACTTCTCCGTACCGCCATTTCAAAGCTGGCTAAATTGCTTACTAGGACGTTTGCTCAAGGTTGTGAGGGATATATGGATTTGCAGCCACGTCCGGCAAGAATTGGAACGTTTACTCATATGCCTTGTGTAGGAAGGGTGTCTGGCTCTCATCACGTTACATTGCATAACACTTGCAGTTACTCTTCTAAGGACCAGTAGATGGCATGTACCAGAATATATTGTCTTACTACCTAACATGCCCTGTTTTCATGTAGGAGCCGAATGGTCTAATAATTGAACTATTGCATTAATTGGTTTACTTGTTCTTTAAATGAATAGCCACAAATAATTGCCACTGGACGTTAAATAAGTAATAACTAATACATCACTCATATCAAGTATGAAGAAACTCGAGAAGTACCCAAATAATTAAATGAATAATTTCAAAAGAAAAAGAAAAATGAGTGCTACAACACTCTAAAAACAACACAATTAATCAAAAAGATAAAGCTACATAGTTATATAAAGTAGCAGCCTAAACCGAAAACATAAATGTTGAAATAAAAATTATGTCGCATTTAATATAAACCACTTATTATAGTTCAAAAGACATGGGAAGTCAACAATCCTGTTGATGCGAACTTATCGTAAATGTTTTGACAAACACACTATCTTAAGTCAATAGGTCATTTATTTTGAAATACAGTTTAATTTTAACAGATTTTTCGGTCGTGGTCATGATTGGCTCGTAGAGATACATTGTAGTTTATATGAAGACTTTATATGGATATACCTGAAATTTTAAATCAGGTTAATTTAGCACACATTTTTCGATCTTATTTTGGCCCCTGTCCGACATGTTTTGGGTCTGATTTAGTAACTAATAATGTTATGTCTTGACTATGACTTGCTCGTAGAGATAGTTTATATGCAGACTTTATTTGGAAAATTTTGGTGTCGGCCTATATACCTGAAAGTCTAAATAAGGTTAATTTAGCACGCTTTTTTCGAACTTATTTTTGCCCCTGTCCGACATGTTTGGGTATGATACATCTATATATGAAGATATTGTCTGGAAAATTTTGGTGTCAACCTATGTACCTGAAAGTTTAAATCAGGTTAAATTGGCTCACATTTTTCAATCTTACTTTTGCCCCCGTCCGACATATTTGTGGGGTATGATTTATTAACTAATAATGACATGTCTTGACTGCAGCTATGACCTGTTTTAAGCTTTTTAAATACCCGTTTGGAGTTTTTATCAGGCCATGATAACCTTTCTACAGATACCATTTCAATAACATCGATTCTGTACTTAAACAGATATTCAACTGTCAAGATTTATTAGCTTAAATTTAATACAAAACATTTCAATAGTAAAACAAAAAGAGAAATTTCTTACGTAATTGTATGAAACATGCACTTATTTAACTTTAAAGGTTCACATGAACTATCTTTTACCTTCACCTACTTTGTAAAGTTGATTTAAAAACTAAAAAAATATAGACAAACGATTAGGTAACGACATGTATCAATGTGTATCAAAATCAGTTTTAACCATAATTCCAAAGTCAATTACACTGCATATAAAATTCGCATTAAAAGTTCAAGATAAAAAAAAAAGAAATCACACTGTGTGTTGTACATGTACATGTAGTCATTCGTTGCTTTAATAAAATAAAAAGTGTGTTTGTTTCTATAGAGATATTAGCCAGGGGTCCTGGCTCACTGACTGCTACATTTGTAAACGCTTACCGTAGCCGAAGTATGATTGGCCACGATGCCAGGCTATTGAGATATCTCATATCGAACTTAATTTCACAAAATACCCGAAATAAGCATAGGGGTCTAGATGGGTTTTAAATAACAGATAATAATGATCTCAAAATAAAGAATAGAGCTAAATGGGAAATAAAAAATAAAAGCACAAAAATGTCAAAAAATATAAAGAATACATGATAATAGTACAAGGTTTTAAGTTTATTTTATAGGAAATATGTCTCATGTTTATTTCAGGAAGTAGAAAGACAGGCATGGAGTAATAAGGTAGAGTTCTTTCTGTCCTGTGTGGGATATGCTGTGGGCTTGGGAAATGTGTGGAGATTTCCTTACAAATGTTACAGGAATGGAGGAGGTAACGTATATGTTTTTCAAGTATAAATAAGTACCAATGATTATGTACTATACTACATATACAACGTTAAACCTTTAAGTCATAATATAACTCGAATTTATCGTAAAGTATCATGATATTGAAAAAGAAAAAAAAACTGTTAGATTTCATACAAAAATATCTATCATACTATATGTTCTTTAATTTCCATTTTTTCCCCCGATTTATCCGAGTTTCGATAAACGATGTTTGTCTTATTAAAAATAAACCAATCTCTTTTCCATGATTATTGATATCGCTCTTTTTTCTTTTAGGTGCATTTTTGATTCCATATATTCTTATGTTGGTATTAGTTGGTTTACCATGCTTCTTCCTCGAACTCGCGTTTGGACAGTTTGCATCATTAGGACCATTTACGATATGGAGAGCTAGTCCTCTATTCAAAGGTACCCAACATTGTATACATGTATAAACGGTTACATGTAGCAGGAATTCACAAAATACACATATATACGGTTAACTAGAATTAGCAAAATATACATAAACCGTAAAAAGGATTTACTTAAATATATATAAACGGATAACAAGAATTACACAATCATACATTAACGATTAATAGGAATTAGCAAAATATACATAAACAGTTAACAGGAATTAGCAAAATATACAAGAACGATTAACATGAATTAGACTTTAGTCTTAACAGCGAAACTCCCCAAATAGCCCTACTAAATATATGTTCAAGCACACTAAGTGATTGGATGAAACCACTTTTATATTCACAAAATGCTATTACTAAGGCAACCCTAGTTTTATTTGCGCTTAACGCTATGGGATTAAACCAGTTTTATTAGCGCACAATGCTATTACTAAGGTAAAACTAGTTTTATTTGCACTTAGCGCAATGGGATCAAACCAGTTTTATGAGCGCATAATAATTTTACTAAGGTAAAACTAGTTTCATGTGCGCTTAACGCAAAGGAATTAAACCAGTTTTAAATATGAGCGCACAATGTGATGAGGTTAAACATGATTTAAGCGCACACAAACAGGTTCTTATTATTTACAAAACTTATAAACATGCAAAATGAATTTCACATTATTTATATGGTACATACAGGTTTCTTCTTTAAATTCATAATACATTAAGGTTTCCACTTTATTTTTCTGATACATTGAAAATATCACATTATTAATATGATACACAAAGGTCTCTGCAATATTGATATGATACATACAGCTTTCTTGGTTTTTATTTGAAACATAATAAAATTGAGAATGGAAATGGGGAATGTGCCAAAGAGACAACAACCCGACCATAGAAAAAACAACAGCAGAAGGTCACCAACAGGTCTTCAATGTAGCGAGAAATTCCCGCACCCGGAGGCGTCCTTAAACTGGCCCCTAAACAAATATATACTAGTCCAGTGATAATGAACGCCGTACTAATTTCCAAATTGTACACAAGAAACTAAAATTAAAATAATACAAGACTAACAAAGAATATCTCTTTATTGTTATAATTCATACAGGTTTCTCAACCATTTTTATAATACATAAATTTTCCACATAATTTTTTATCTTTTGTAGGAGTTGGTTTTGCCTCCATAGCATTATCTGTCCTTGTGAGCATTTATTACAACGTTATAATAGCCTATTCCTTATTCTATATGCTTGTGACGTTTGTCAGCTTTGATGGCGATGTTCCCTGGGCTACTTGCAATAATCCATGGAACACTCAATTTTGCATTACAGAGTCGATACGAATAACAGACGATATGAATGAAACACAGAAACTAAATATAACTTTAGGTATTTATCGTGAAATCTATTACATGTGTATGATTTGCGAATCACGGTTTCTATTGCTGGAACTATTTACCAAAGAGCAATAATGGCATGCCTCTAATTGAACGCAACACTTTTAAAGCTTGTTCTAGTGGACACACATCACAATACACATTTTAAATTATCTAAAAAATCAAACAATACTACGATTTTGACTCTGTGTGCGAAACAAAATACAAAGGAAAGGGGCTCCGACTCTCTTAAGATGGACACGAATAAAATTTCATTATCTATACTGCCACGTCTACGTTCGTCTGTCCGTTTGTTTGGTATGTATCATGTTTTCTTATTCGGTCACGATCGTTTACAATGAAGATAGTGTGACATAAACTTGAAACCATGTAAACACGTTCTAAACGATATACACCTTTTTAAAATAGTGTATAAGAATAGAACGTTGGCAATAATTTCAAAGCTCACATTAGGATGACGAGTGTCGAAATAACACTTAATTGCAAATCGGATTAAAATCGTATCGTACTTCTAATACACGTGTTCCATTTTTTTTATAGGTCGTATGAATACCACATGTGTGGACAACATTTTAGATATGGGTGGCATGAATTTCACTGACCTGTCCTACAACTTTACACAGACAAATTTATCAACATGCAGTTATGTCGGAAGATATAAACTGCCCAGTGACGAATATTTCAGGTAATTGCCAACAATAGAGACTTTTTCGTCTTAAGTGCATTTTATTTATTTTTATATATGATGTTATCATTAAAAACAAATCTAACAAAAGAATTTGCAACTACGTAGAACTTTAAAAACTCCCAAGTGACCGTGAGATATTTAAAGCACCGAGCCAAACAGAGACTATGATGCACTTATACTTTGATTTGGGACAGTCACGTTAAAAAATTCACTTTTCCTATTTAATCAATCTGTAAATACATAGAAAAACACGAAGATGGTCTAAAATAAAATGTCAAAGCGTACATCAAAGTCAAAGTATGACCAACATCACCATGGTGCCCTTACAGAGAAAAGGAAGTTTACATATAGCAGTCTGAAGATCATGCACACAAAATGTGACTCCACTTCATTATTCACGTTTAATTTAAATGACCATGACATATTTGTGTGTCAAATCGGTAGCTTCAAAGTACCGTGCATTACTCTTTTATTCGCTTTGTTTTAAGTGTTTTTCATGACGCTTTTATTTCAGCATTTCTTGCAGAACGTTTTATACTTGACGTTGTCAGGACAGCAATGGCGATTGGATCTTTCAGTCTAATATAATATTTGTCTTTCAGTCGGTATGTTTTGAGACTACATGAAGCCACGGATTTTGGTGACGTAGGGGGCATCAGTCTGAAGTTGGCATTGACCTTGCTTCTAGCATGGATTTTTGTCTTCTTTGCTTTAAAGAATGGAGTGAAATCGTCCGGAAAGGTAACGTATGACCATATATCAACCTCCCCTAAACGGTGACGGGTAAACACTATATTAATCATCAGTAATCGAAAAATCAGAATTGTTTTGATAATTGTTGCTACGTCATTCCCTGTGACATGATGAAATTGGCAGACGACCGTCGATGTCGTAAAAATCAATTGACCGAAAATGTGTTTGAATAAACTAGGAACAAATGATGCAACAACAATTCTTGAAATAATTCTCTTTAAAGGTATTATTTATGCTATGCTTTATCTTCTTTTTTATTTAATTATTTTAGATCATCTATTTTACGGCTCTTTTCCCTTACGTTGTGTTGGTAATTTTGCTAATAAGAGGACTTACATTGGAGGGATACATGGAAGGGATAAAATTCTACGTCATACCAAAATGGGAGAAACTGGCAACACCTCAGGTATTATTTTTATACATGTAGTTTAACCGTCCAATTCTCATATTTATGAAATTCAAAACGTACAACGTATAAACAATATGAGCAATTATACTTCGAAATAACATACTCTTGCAGTCTGTATCGCGTTTGTTGGATAATACAAACACTTTAATGACACAAAAGAAAATATACCAGAAAGGTGTTTTCTTACATTTGGTTTACGTACACATACATGTATAGATGTTGGTATCAGCAGAAATAATGCTGTTTTAGCTGTATTTGGCAAAACGTTGAGGAATTTTAGGTCCTGAATGGTCTTTAACTTCGTGCTTTATTTGGCCAGTTTAACAATTTTTGATTCGTGGGTCTTTTGAAGACGAAAAGCGCGTCTGGCATAAATACAACATTTCAATACTGGTATCTATGATGACTGAGTTTATTTACAACCAATGGGTCGATACCACTTATAAATTACCACTGGTGGAGTTTATTTCCCCGAGACTATCACCAGCCCAGGGGTCTGTGTTGACTTTAATTATTTTGATATGTTCATAATTATAAATTTACAGTTAGCAAAACATTTTTTTAGTTTTTAAATGGTAAGGCTTTTCCACCTCAGGAATACATTACCTTAGTTGTATTTGGCAAAACGTTTAGGAATGTTTGGTCCTGATTAATACTCTTCAACTTTGTACTTTATTTGGCCTTTTTAACAAATTTTGATTCAAGCATCACTGATAAGTCTTTTGTAGAGGAAACTACAGTCTGGCGTTAGTACATTTAATTCTGGTATCTATGAAGAGTTTATTTACCACCACTGGGTTGTTGCCACTGCTGGTGGAGTTTTAATTCCCCGAGAGTGTCACCAGCCCAGTAGTCAGCACTTCTGTTTTGTCTTGAGTTATCATTGATATGTTCATAATTATAAATTAACCGTTAACAAAACTTTTAACGTTTTAAATGCTCAGGCTTTTCTACCTCATGAATAGATTACCTAAGCTGTATTTGGCAAAACGTTGAGGAATTTTGGTCCTGAATGCTCCTCAACGTTTTTTTGGCCCTTTTAACACGTTTTGATTCGAGCGTTACTGATGAGTCTTTTGAAGACGCCCGTCTTGCGTTAATATTAAATTTAAATCCTGGTATCTATGATGAGTACATTTAGCCTGTGTTGAACATTTTTGTTTAATAATTATTTTTAACAAAGCAAGGGTACACAAAATGTATGCTCATCTACCAGTATATTCAATCTGTTTTCTAACAATATAAATTAAATATTCTCTTTTTGTCTGACTTTTAGTGGAGGCTTGGTTAGTCAGTTAATACATTTCACTGAACAAGATTACATAATTGATTATGAGCCAGTTGAAGCTCGCCTGCAGGTGCGGGGTTTTCTCATTACACTAAGGACCCATTGATAGCCTTATGCTCTTTGTTTGGTTTGTTGTCTCATTGACACATTCCCCGTTTCCTTCTGAATTCTAATCATATTCAAACAGGTATGGGTAGATGCGGCATCACAGATCTTTTATTCGCTTGGACCAGCATTTGGAAGTTTACTTACCATGGCAAGTTATAACCAATTTAAGAACAACTGTTACAGGTAAATAATTTAATTTTTGATGAAACGCGTCTTCTGATTGGCTTACGTCGTTTTGTTTATCATAATCATCAACACAATCTTGTCATGTTTAAGAACAACTGTTACAGGTAAATGTTATAACTTATTTCTGTAATGACCACCCTTTAGTAAATCACCACCGAGAGACTATTCAATTGTAAGGTTTAGATTTTAAAGGAGGCATTGTTTATTACCTAATTATATTTTAGTGGATTTATAGAGCATGCAAGTAGCAAATGGTATTTGTCAGAACATGTTAAAATTCAGTGGCGGATCCAGGGGGGGGGGGGGGGTTCCGGGGGTGCGCACCCCCCCCTTTATTTTGGCCGATCAATGCATTTGAATCGGGACATATGTTTTGCACCTTTGCACCCACCCTTTGCCCTGGGCTAGCACCCCCCCTTTCGAAAATTCCTGCATCCGCCACTGAAATTGCTTTAGCAACATAACGTAAAAGGACTCATGTTGTTATTTTTTAAAAGAATGAGAGGAATAGAAGAACTACTTACTTAGTTTAATAAATCGTTTTGTTCACTAGATTACAAACAGAAACGTCAGTTTTTTACAGTTTTCCCTGATAACCAGCGATCATTCACCGTATTACAAATATGTATTTTCAGTCGATTCTGAAATTCAATTTGTTTTACCTTTTCCATAAATATACTCCTAATTCCTTGATTCAAAGGACACTAAATGCGTCTTTGAATTTATTCTAGAGACGCTATTTTGGTTGCCGTCATCAATTGTGCGACCAGTGTATTTGCTGGTTTTGTGATTTTTGCTGTGCTCGGATTCATGGCTCACGTGACTAACCAAGAAGTTGGCGATGTAGCAACTGGAGGTAAATATTTTTTTTAGATTGTAATTAATTATTATGGTCTTATTAATTATCATATAATAAGTAAAATGAGGCGATTTTTTTTTATTCTACTTCAAAATGTATAAAGGACTATTCTATACTATGAATATTATACCAGTATCATTTCTTTACGTCTTTTAAAAACCTATATGGTAAAGAATAGATTTGATTTAATTTTTTGTTGTTTTAACGCCACTTTTAAGCACCGCATTTAGGCTATTTCCTGGCGGCAAGTTTTTATTGGTGGAGGAAGCCGGAGTACCCAGAAAAAACCACCGACCTTCGATAGGAAATGTAAAGAATAGAAAATGGAACATAAGACAATAACATGAAATGGCACTTGAATCAAACTTTGTTCGAATTATAAAGCTTTTGTCGTTACATGTTAGCATGGTGAGGTATAACAAAGAAAAGGAACAAATTATGTTACGATGTTATGCTATTGTTTCAGAAAAAGGGAGAAGGTTTGGATCCATTAAAACGTTTAATCCCGCTGCAAATGTTTGCACCTGTCCTAGGTCAGAAATCTGATGTACAGTAGTTGTCGTTTATTTATGTAATTTATACGTGTTTCTCGCACCACATCTTCCAATATCTATATTATGAGTTTCCGCGCCGTGCATGACAAGGTTTGCGCTACGATGACCACGTTGTACAGAATTTTACCGTCTGCGAGAATTTAATACCTGCTTGATTTATTGTTTTGGTTCAAGACATGTTTGTTTTTATTTATCCATTTAGCCTGAGGAAACATTCAATATTTATGGTTCTAAAGGATTTGTATCTATGAAAATAAAAACGGAAAAACTATACATCAAATGTTAGTTTTTAATTTATTTGCAGAGTCTCGATGTACGACAATCGCGAATTCTATTACTCCTCATATTTCATATGATTCCACTAAGCACGATCATATGATGGAACATATTTTATTAAGTATTCTTCAATGCGAAAACCTCCAACCACCAAAAAAAAAAAAAAAAACCCACAAAAACAAAAAATAAAACAACATAGAACAGAAAAACAAAAAACATCACTTAGAAGCATTCAGATGTATGTACGAAAAAGACAAATAAAACGGGTTTTAGATGTCGCGATAAGTAACTTCTACTTCCGTTTTATATTTACAGGTCCTGGGCTTGTATTTATCGCCTATCCAGAGGGTATTGCCAGAATGCCTTATCCACCAATCTGGGCATTTTTGTTCTTTTTTATGTTGCTTTCACTAGGAATGTCAAGTCAGGTAAGCACACTTATACTAGATATTCATAATTTAATTTTTTATAATAATATACACAGATGTTATAAATGTACAATTATGCATAAACAAAGTGGGTGCATGTAAAATGAAAAAAAGAACACTTTAAAATGTAGCATGCAGTTTTGGTATTAAGGATAATGAACTATAGTTCCTACGAATCCGCGTCTTTGGACTGATAGTGGTCTCATTGGCATTCAAATATAATTGCAAATGTAAAGATGTTTGAATATCCGTTCCCATTTATGAAATTTAGAAAACATCTTTAAGAAACCTCCCATTGAATTCAGAAAAAATGAGGCTGATAGTCGTTTCGGTTGAATAGAGGAAAACTTAGTTTGAGATATACACATGTGGAATACAGTAAACAAATGAGTTGGAGATTTTGTTTCCTTGGAACACAGGAAAGTTGGGGTTGAGATAAATTCCTGTGAAACCAGGAATTAAAAACATAGATGGAGAAAAATGCCAAGTTGAAAAAAGGTCTGTTCAAAAATATTTTTTGTGTTCCCAAAAAGATGTACTTGGTAAATAAGTCAGACCGAAAAGTCATTGGTATCATATAAATGGTGTAAATATTCATTTCCAGTTTGCAATGGTAGAAGCCATCATAAGCGCTTTAGCTGATGAATTCCCCAGTACACTCAGAAGAAATAAAGCAAAACTTTGTGCTGCAGTTTGCCTTGTACTGTTCTTGTGTGGCCTGCCTTTAGTGACAAATGTAAGCATATGTACCGTTTTACATTCATAAACTTTTCGTTCGTATTTGTGTATATTGTGAATATGTATTTCGAGATATGTGTATATTGTAAGTACAAATGTATTAACATTTTGTTCTTAAACTCGTTTAAACAAATATCTTTATCATGGCATCATTTTATTCTCTCACTTGGTTGTTACGAAATGTATATATATTCCCTGATTCTTCTCAATTAGTTTTGATTTATACAAAAAAGGTAAAAACACAAAAATACTGAACTCCGAGGAAAATTCAAAAAGGAAAATCCAAAATCAAAAGGCAAAATCAAAAGTCCAAACACATCAAACGAATGGATAACAACTGTCATATTCCTGACTAGGTACGGGCATTCTCTAATGTAGAAAATGGTGGATTGAACCTGGTTTTATAGCTAGCTAAACCTCTCACTTGTATGACAGTCGTATCAAATTCCATTACATTGTCAACGATGCATGAACAAAACAAACATACTCAAAGAGTAAAAAATGTCAAAAATAGGGGTACAGCAGTCAATATTGTGTTATCATCTTAATATCACTATAAAAACAACAAATAAACGCTGCATCTCTTAATAACATTAATCAGTATACATGTACCAAATGTATTGTTTTCTAGTCTGTAATAGGAATCTTTGTTTCAAATACCTCAATATTAGATATGTTTAGGTTTTGTCTGACAAGTAATGAAAAAAAAAATTCCCTAGTTGTCTGAATCATTTGACGTATGTTCAAGCCACATAACAATTATCGAAGACTTTAAACATCAAACCACGATATGTTGTAATCTAACAACATATATATCAGTACGATTTTCGGTACTTATACATCTTCGGATTTCAAATGTTTGGCTTTGAGCGTTCCTGATGAAGGTAAATCCAGAAAAGGGCTTCGGACGCAATAAATTATTTAACGTGTTCTTTTATATTTTTACAGGTATATTGGAAGGCCTTAATATAACATTTGATTAAAATGCAGTTCAACACTTTCCCATATTTCCAAATAATCTGTGGCCAAGATAATTATTTCTATTTCTGCGCCAAATAATATTATGTATTTTTACAAATCGATTACATTCTTTGACACATTCCCCATTTCCATTCTCAATTTTATTTATAGGGTGGTATTTGGGTTCTTACTTTAATGGATGACTACTCCGGCAGTTACTCCTTGTTGTTTGTGTGTATGATTGAATTAATTGCTATCGCGTGGGTATACGGTAAGTTCGTATAGTCTGTTTTACATTTGAGGCATTTGAGAATTGGACAAAAAATGAATGGATACCGCGAGACATGGTTTTATAAATACCCATAGCCCCAAAAAACAAATAGATACCAACATTTATAAAAAATACAGAAACAGCAATGAAAAGTCACCAATACTGTTTTACAGTTAAGGCATTTGAGAATCGGACAAAAAATTAAGGCATTTGAGAATCGGACAAAAAATGAAGGCATTTGAGAATTGGACAAAAAATAAAGGCATTTGAGAATCGGACAAAAAATGAACGGATACCGCGAGACATGGTTGTATAAATACCCATAACCCCCAAAAAACAAAAACACAACATTTATAAAAAATACAGAAACGGCAATGAAAAGTCACAAATACTGTACACAGGCGCATGGGGAATTATCCTTTTTCTATTTTATCTGGTTTGAAGGGTATGGAGGAGCAACCTACCTATACATAAGATATTGTAATTGTAATATCGTACTGCTAAGAACAAATTAGATAAGTGTTGAAACATTTACAGAATGTTTACCAAAACAACAGAAAGAAGGAAAAGGGTAGAGGGCGCATTTCCCTATGCGCCTGTGATACTTAAAAAAACTACAGATTTAGCAACACATACATGCAACTCTCTAAAATTTATTTTTAACACCATTTATTCAACATGACACGTATTATGAAAGTTTTTAAGATTGAAATAATTTATTTTCTTAGATTGAAGGAAAAATTTCATTTCTTATTCTCAAAACTTGTGTATTTACTTGTAGTTGTAATACAAACTGCATAATCTTGCATAATCAAATTAATTAATCGTTACAGTTAAATGCACATGGTCTGAACTTTCTTACTTTCAGGTCATAATAGATTCTTAGAAGATCTTTACATGATGCTTGGCTTTAAGGTGAACTATTACTGGGTTGCAATGTGGAAGTTTGTTGCTCCTGTTATAATTGTGGTAAGTTGGTGTTTTTTGTTATGTATTTTTTTCGTGTCTATATGTGTCTTAAAACATAAATCGTTTTTAAGACCGTTTAGGACAGTAATGCGATGTAACATTCCCTTAAATATAATGTAATAATAATCAAAATGGCGGGTTTTTCAAATGGAGTAAATACTGCTTACCCTTTTGGATCAATTCAATGTTTTAACAGCGCTTGCTATGTCCTATTTTCATTTTTATGTCTGTTGTTGTTAGGAAAATATACCTTTTTGGTAATTTTTTTCGGTAAATTAGAAATAACAAGAATGTGTCCATAGTACACGGATGCCCCACTCGCACTATCATCTTCTATGTTCAGTGGACCGTGAAATTGGGGTCAAAACTTTAATTTGGAATTAAAATTAGAAAGATTATATCATAGGGAACATGTGTACCAAGTTTCAAGTTGATGTATCTTTAACTTCATCAAAAACTACCTTGACCAAAAACTTTAACCTGAACTTCGCACTATCATTTTCTATGTTCAGTGGACCATGAAATTGATGTCAAAACTTTAATTTGGAATTAAAATTTTAAAATTAGAAAGATCATATCATGGGGAACATGTGTACTAAGTTTCAAGTTGATTGGACTTCAACTTCTTCAAAAACTACCTTGACCAAAAACTTTAACCTGAAGCCAACGGACGCACGGACGGACGGACAAACGAACGGAGGCACAGACCAGAAAACATAATGCACCTCTGCTACGTAGGTGGGGCATAATACGATGCCATCTCCCTAATGCAAAATTGACCTCAGATATATTCTACCATTCCTCCTTTTGGTGTTACAGCTCATCATGTATTGAAGAATTTATACATTTATGGCTTTCGATTAATTAGATTTCAGCGTTCCAAATGGAGGTAAATAAAAAAAACATAAAACACATACATGTACAGCTTATACAGCGTTATTTAAATTTGATATGTACAAAAAAACATCTTATAACTGTTGTTCCCCGGAATTACATTTCTAGATGGGAAGGACTTAAACCGAATATAGTAAAGCCAAATGTAGCCAGTAATAATTTCAACCAGTTCCTGTTTTCTGATTTATCATTGTCAAAATATTTTATTTCTCCAAATGTTATCATATCTTTCGTTTTTATTTCAGCTAATATTGATTGCATCTGGTATTCAGTTTTCACCATCAGGATATGGAGACTTTGTATTTCCAACCTGGGTTCAAGGTGTTGGATGGGGACTTGTGTCAATACCAATTGTTCTGCTGCTTGGAACTATGCTGATTCAGCTCATAAGATATGGTGTAAGTCTATACATAACTAGTTTTATTTGTAACTTGTGTAAGATGTTCATTAGTTTGTCTCCCTTTTAACTCATTTTGCATTCTTTACGTGCTTAAGCGGCCGAACAAGAGGAGATTACGGTGTTAAATCATCTTCTGTCAAAACAATTGAGCCTACAAATAAAGGGATAATCCAATGTTTTAGTAGCCAGCACATCATTTGCAGGGAATTTACTTTTTTTTTACTCATCTGCACGTTGGAAAATCATCTTTTCACTTCATTGTGAATGACTTACCAAAATTTTGAATACTTTTGATTTAACAAGCTGCTGTGGAAACAATAGATTTTCAACTTTCCAGTCAGTCCATTATTATTCAGCTGATGTTCTTAATAAAGAGGGATAAAACGTTGTAGACATATGTGAAATTACTGCAATATGGCTAAAAATGAAAAAAATGAATAGTTATCAAAGGTACCAGGATTATAATTTAGTACGCCAGATGCGCGTTTCGTCTACATAAGACTCATCAGTGACGCTCGTATCAAAATATTTATAAAGCCAAACAAGTACAAAGTTGAAGAGCATTGAGGATCCAAAATTCCAAAAAGTTGTGCCAAACATGACATATAATAACTGACAGTAAAGGAGAAAAAAATAGAAAAGTTTTCACGTGTCAATATCAACAAATAAATACTAGAGAACAAATTGAATCAGTAAATAGCATGAGTTTTAGCTTTAACAATTGTCGATATGTGATATATGATTGATTGTTGGTTGCTCAACGTTTAGTTGAATAATGTCACGCTTGTTTAGGGCGAGAACGAATTAACAATAACAAATTGGTATGTTTCGTAATAGATGCGGTTTGGGATGATGTATGATTTAATAGTCCGTTTCTGTGTGTGTTACATTTTAATGTTGTGTCGTTGTTCTCCTCTTATATTTAATGCGTTTCCCTCAGTTTTAGTTTGTTACCCCGATTTGGTTTTTGTCGATGGATTTATGAGTTTTGAACAGCGGTATACTACTGTTGCCTTTATTTAATAGAACTGCAATCTTTGTAATAGACTTCTATAGAAAGTATTTTTAAATCCATAACACAATCCTTGGCTTCTTATGTAAGCAAATAGGGCACCAGTTAAGATAATGGTTGACAGCAGTAGTGCAATATGTTGTTTACAAATATTTATGACATGCAACATAAATGAAAAAAAGAAATGTTAAATAAGCATTGTTTCACTTCATTTAGGGTTTTAGAAATGCCTCCAGACCACAGAAAGACTGGGGCCCTGCTCTACCAGAAAACAGAACAGGTCGATATGCAGATTACTTGGAAGTTGTTTATGAATCGAAAAAAGAAGATATACAGAAAAACGGAGTCATTGAAATGGACAAAAATGAACCAAATATTGTAGAACAAATGAAGAAAAGACGAGAAAGCGCTCAGTATAATAAAGGATACGAAATGGATGAAAAACCAGTGGCCGAACAAAATGGACACACCGTGCAATCTGAAGATGATAAATTGTGATTGTGTTTTAATGTAAAGACGATATTTTAACTTAAGGCATACTCTATACATTTCAACTGATATAAGATTTCATGATAAATCAATGTTTAGCGAACAAAACAAGATACAACATAAATGTGTCTGTAAAAGTCATAATTGTAATGGAGAATCTATTTTAGGTTCTTAAAACGTTCAAAACTACTCTAGAAAACAGACTTCAAATTGCCAGATGGAACGATAGGTGTAATCGATGCAAGACGTTAGGACGTTTTGTTTGATCTTGGTCCCTTTAGAGTTCTAACCATGACAGAGCACGGGTACAATAATTTAATCATGATGTGTCTATAACTTTTGTCTGTATTTTTCTATAGGGTTGCTCAGTCTTTTTAAATATGTGTTCTTATTCCTAGTATTACAATGTATTGTTATTTTATAATGTTTTTGTCTTTTGCTGCGTCCCCTTTAGATTAACGGTTTCAGATAACCCTTCGAAGAGGGGTGCTTCCAGGGTGTTAATTTCACAAATCCTGTTTTTGTTTATTTTCCCTATTTCCCATATGTTTTTTTTACTTTCCCCTAGATCCCTCTTTGTTTTCCCCTATATCATACACACCCACATTTCCACATTCCAAAAGCGTTTCACCCCTTTGGTATCCTAATGTTTCATGTACAATACAATGTCATTTATATGTAAATTGTACAATGTTCTAAGTTAAACTGGACATTTTCAAGTTCAACAAAATGGGCCAATGACTACAATATCAAAATCTTAATAAGATATGTCACAAAAATATTTTTTTTCTAGTGAATATTTACTTTACTACAGATTCCTTTAAAGAAAATGTGCAGTTTCTGATGATAATAGAATATTTTACGGATATTCTAAACACTAGCTGGAAATATTTAAGAAAATATTAGTAGTAAATTCTTCATGTTCTTATGACAAACACACTATACAAGTTATTCTAGTTATTTGTTAATTTTTATAAAATATTTTATGTTTATAAATAACAATGTCTTTAAAGACTGTATTCAAGATCTGGTAACATAGACAATGATTGTATTATAAACAATAACTAATAAATGGGTGCAATATTATATGTACTCTTTTGTTGCAAATAAAGATCAAGATTTAAAGAATTTCATTTGTTTCTTCTTTTGCTTAAAAAAAGTTTTAAGTTTTCATCAGGAGAGAAATACAAACACGGATATCATTATATAAATCATGAAAACAAATTAAGTAATAACATCGATATGAGGTATTTGTAAATGACACTGCAACACATAACACAAAAAAAAAATATTCAGAGATCAACATATGGTCTCCAACATTTTGTTTTAAAGAATGCAAGTCTCTATGGTTGCTCAAAGCCATAGCAGTTTCTCTGGTTGATTTTAAATGGTTTGTGATTTTCATTTTTTTTTGTTTGGTGTCGATCTATATTTCCTTTCGTTGTTGTTTGCTACGGTCTTGTCTCTTGGTCATAAACTTATGATTTTTTATTTGTCCCCTTGGAACAACTGTTATGTATGTAACCCAATAATTACGCATGAACCATAGACAATTCCGTACGGGAAAGATGTTTAATAACAGATAGGTGTTCCGATCATGGAATTTCGTCTGCTATGATGAAGTTATAATAAAGTCATACTAAAATACCGAGCTCAAAGGCAAATTAAACAAGAATGTGTCCCCAGTACACGAATGCCCCACTCGCACTATCATTTTCCATGTTTAGTGGACCGTGAAATTTGGGTAAACTCTCTAATTTGGCATTAAAATTAAAAAGATCATATCATAGGGAACATGTATACTAAGTTTTGAAGTCGATTGGACTTCAACTTCATCAAAAACTACCTTGACCAAAAACTTTAACCTGAAGCGGGATAGACGCACGAACGAACGGACGGACGGATGAACGAACGGACGGACGAACGGACGCACAGACCAGAAAACATAATGCCCCTCTACTTTCGTAGGTGGGGCATAAAAAGTATGAACTCTATAAAAACTGCCACATCAAAAGCTATCAACCAATGGAAGAAGGGGAAAAATTGTCATGTATCTGATTTCATATAATAGAGGAAGATACTTGTTGGAGAATATTTTAACATCTATAAAATTTTGTAAAATATAAGTGTACGTACTTTTCTATTCTTTTGATAATTTAAAAGAAATAAAAAATTGTTTCATACATAAAATTTATTACAAAAGGCACGTAGAATTCAAAATATAACATTATGTAAGTATCGTTATATAACATCACACACAACAAAATACAATCAACATTCAAACGTACACACAGTTCTCAATATTCTCACTAATTTTAAAAATTGGGCTACCAAAAAAAGAATTTGATATGAAACAACATGATATACATCGTTTGTATGATTATTTTCATAACGTAGTTGCGTTACATTTACCACAAAAACATATGATTTTGTTGGAATGAATTGCTTTTATAAGTTTCTCTTTCAAACCATTGATATTTTGTGCTAATTTTAATCAGTAGATATATCAAATATTAAGCAATTGTTTGTTTTCTATATCTCTTTCGTTACACTGTGTTCATATTATTTAGTATTTCAAAAAGATGAACGCTAACAGAATAAAACAACAAATGTAAGTAAAGTGCTGCAATATATAACATAACATTCAATATCAACGACCAACTCATATCAATATCTTCTTATTTTTCTTTGCAGAAGCACTCTGTGCCACACACATCACATAATGTTGACTTTTCCAATAATTTTGATAAATAAAATGAAGTCTTTTGTTTACCTGAAAAAGAAAACATTACAGATAACCATTGAAAACAACACCAAATATTGGGGAAAAAAACCCAAAACGGGAAAAAATGTATAAAATGTTGAAGTATGCTCCTTGACATACTTTTTGATTCTTTTGATGTGTTTTAAATTTGCCATTTGATTAGAAACTCTCCGTTTTGAATTTTTTTCGGCGGTTTTTGTTATTTTGATTTTTTTGGCAAAGTTAGACATCCATACTAAACAAAACAAGTATTTGTGATTTCTAAAAGATGGACGAAATATACCAGAGGGACATTCAAACTCATAAATCGAAAATAAATTTTCAACGCCATGGTAAATAATGAAAGAAAGACAAACAGACAAACAATATTACACATTACACAACATAAAAAATTAAAGTATAAGCAACACGAACCCCACCAAAAACTATGGGTGATCTCATGTGCTGCGGAAGAGTAAGCAGATCCTGCTCTGCATGTGGCAACAGTCGTGTTGATAATGTGATAAAAAATCCGGTAAATAGTCAAATTCTGTAGGTCACATTCATGAAAGGGAAGGGGATTATATTTATGACGCAAGGAAGATATCCGATATCATTTGTGAAACGGTTATTCCATAACGGTCAACCAACTGGTGTCCGTAAAATTTATGAAGGGATGATTTTAACTTTACAATTTGGAACTCTTGGTTTAAAGAACATTAAGTGCTTAGGGAGAGACAACTCGAGGTAACACACGCAAACTGTGTGCATCACATGATCTCTAAAAGGAGCAAGATCAGATGCTATATGAATGCATGACTACAATGTGAATTCACATTGTAAATATATGTTCATTATTTAAGGAATGACTTTAATATTTTTTCTGTCTGTGAAGAAATAAATCAAAAAGTGGTGCACACTGAATAATCGGCGTAGTGGGTTATTTAAAAGTGTGCACCATATTTTTTTTTATGTAATACCGAATAGGCAGAATTTTTTTTTAAAGTCATTCCTTATAATTTAATTCTAAAAAAATGTAAATAATGGTAAAAACGTTGATGACGTCGCGATATATGACAAACTTAAGTGTATGAGCTGATAGACAAAATACTATCAAAATTAAATTAATCATTATTTACGCAAATAAAACTTACTTGGCTCATAATAGTCATATATTCTGACTGGTGATGGTTGCAGCTCTGCAACTCGATCAGTTCGCACAATATTCAGTGATACACATTGTTCCTGAGCATCAAACTAAAATAACCAAGACATATGAATTAAAATAGGTGTAGTAATCGAGGGAAAGGGAAATGAACACATTTAAAAGAAGACTGATAAGTTACGGTTGTGTGCAGAGCAAGCATTGTATAAACTGGACGCTGTGTGTATCATATGAATTATATAATTAAAAAAAATAGGTTTTTAGTGATTTGAGGGAAACATAAATAACAATAAAAATTCCGGGAATATTCATAAAAAATCTCTAAAATAAAGAAGAGTGTTTAAGAGTGCATTTAAAGTGGTAATAAGTTCAGAATCATCATCACTGTTCGACAGCCATATTTAAATTATCATTTCTATTTTGTTTTGAGTCAAGTGATTTCTGAGTGCATTTAATTACCAGTCTTCAATAGTTATCAAAGGTAACAGGCTTTTCATTTAATACACCAGACACACGTTCCATCTTCATCAGACTCACCAGTGACGCTCTAATCAAACTATACTGAACCAAACAAGTTAATCAACAAAAATGTGAAATCTTTTTTTATTACAAAATCATAAAAACATATAATTTTATTAATAACAAAATGGAATAATGACATGTCAGACATGAATATTTATCAAACACATTCATTAGGATTTTTTTTGTATAGAGCGCGGGAGGGTCAAAATGCAGAAATGAGTATAGTGTTATTCAAAATCAGTTTCTCAGCCATACCCTAAGTGTACCAATGAAGGATTGGCAGGCACACAAGCACCTGCCCTTAGTAAATACCCTTCTCTTGTGGCCGGAAAAAAGTTGTCACATGTTGACGTAAAGTGAAGGTAGCGCTCTTTTGGTCTAAGAGATATCGACCCATCTTGTGCAGTTGCAATTTGTCGATATCTGTTTGTTAGTCCCTAAACTGTTGCCTTATGCCCATAAAACTGAGCCACGATGTCAGTGACACTCATTACGGCATCAACCATTCCTGACGATCATTTTATGGCAGGCCTGGTTGATGTCCCATTCGATTTTGTCAAAGGTGAATGTGTTTTGCTTACCAATGCATTGTTTCTGAACGTGGAAAAGAAATATTTAATATCGTTTTAAAAATACAGGTACAGAAGGTAAAACATGAATTACACGTGCAAAGCCAAAATTGCGCAAAATCAATCACCAGGAAAAAAAGTACGACTGCTTTAAATTACAGGTAAAACTAAGGATCATAGCAATGATGTTTAATTAATTTTTTTCCAAATAACCACCAAAAAAATATAAAAAAAGTGATGCTTATTTTTTTTTGCTCAGTATAGTTAGAAAGACAAACAAGTACAAAGTTGAAGATTAGTATACTTTTTACTATTATTTATACATATATATATATAAGATACATGCATTTCAGTTACTTATTGTATACATCTGTACATACCTTGTCAAAATACAATACTAGCTTTCTAAATAATTCTTCTTTTCGTTTATACTCTGGAGCTAACGTAAAATCAAGAGATTCATAATCTGGTGTCATTCCTGATGGTATGCCAATCTCCATTATAGACATTCCAGTTTCACCTTCCTGACGCCATCTTTTTTTAATTGAAAACAAAGATATTTGTTTATTTCTAATTTCAATTCATTATTTCAAGCATAATTCTTCAAATATGTATTATTACAACCATGACCTTACTTTACTTTTTCTGTCAGATTTAGTTATATTACTGCGTGTATTTGAAGTCCTTCACAAAACAAATGATCGAAACTGTTTTCCTATCTTGTATTTTGAACTGTATACCGTAAAATAATGAGCTTGTGAACCTTTTTAACGAAACTGTCTTATAATATAGGTACCAAATCAAGTAAATTTGATTGGCTGAATTTTTTAACTCAAATTCACGTGATATAGTAAGTTTGCATTTGCCTGAAGCAACGCTGATCTTAAATGATTTAGCTTGTTCTCTGTATGCTCATTGGTGAATTATTATTATCATCTTTAAAATGTGTGGCTCTATAATTCTTGAGTTGTCCTATCTATGATTCATTTGTTCCAGAATAATAAATTATTTTGAGCATTAACATCTTCTAAACAGCAGTTGTGAAACTAGACTGATGTCGAATTTAACCTTGAATTACAGCCAACTTTGTCCAATTGATTTCGAAAAATAATAACATACCTTCCGCAAACTTGAAGTCTTAATCCTTTTGTTGTTTCCTCTGATATTGTGGTATTGATATCAAATGCTGAAGTTTTTATGTCATCAGCAGTGTAGAAATAAACAGCAACCTAAGTAAGAGGTTTAATTATCCAAATTATTCATTTAAAAATGGTATAACAAGTCTTCTGTATAAAAATGTTGAAACCGCTTTTACAATCAGTTTTTGTAAACACTTGATCCTTTTTTTTTATTCAAAACTATTTGAACTAATTACACATTTTATGAATGAATAAAATCCTTCTTTTAAACTTGTTCATTCACAAATTTTATCAGTAAAGAAAACTAAAGATATTTGCCTAAAATTATTAATTTTTGTTTTGATTTTTAATCAAATTGCATATAATAAATTTGATAAATAATGTTTTTACTAATAATTGATAGCATTTTGTGACTGAACAAGTAATCAAGTCCTACGCATACCTAAATGATTTCAACAAATGCTTTATACATGGATCTGTCTTTTCTTATTTGTACAAGATTAACATTTGCTTTGTATATAGAACTGTAATATGTAGGAACATAGAAATCCCAATTCTTCTGAAATCTCAAATTTGATTTATTCAATTTGATTTAGGATTCTGCGAATCTTTTGATAAAAATTCTTAGGAAAAAATAGGTCATGAGGAATTTTTTTTCGAAAAAGAGCTGTTGATCCACTCAATATATCATGTTGCGAGACGAAGTGTCATCCTTTTTTTGTAAGATTTGCTTGTTCTTTTAATGGTAGTGATATGCTTGATGTTGGCATAGTCTGTTGTGCTATCCAATTATTATGGCAATTTCTGTTATTTTGTTTTCTATATATTATCTGACACATATTTTGCGTGCAATATGGTTATCCATTCTTACCTCTGCCAAGGAAACTCCTTTACCCTTTGCAAATACAGTGAGTTCCTCTACTCCCGTGGGAACCTAAAAAATATATCAAAGTACATGTAAAAGAAGAGACCAAACTGTATATCTGTAGATATTAGACGAGTAAAAATAGACTACATTTAAGGACATAAACGATACACTAGCTGCTGTTACCATAAGGTATAACAATATGCAAACCAATAACCTAAATACGTAGTTCGGAATAAAAACCATCCTGATAATTGAATCGACATTAAAGAGTGAATCATACAATAAATGCATATATTTTAAACTAGAACATTGGAAAAAACTTTTATTTAAGTCTTTAGTAATATAAGGTGTTTAGAGCGCATAAGTATATCCAGCTACTATTGCGTCAACCATCTCATAATATCGCTTAAATATTGGTGTAAAGGATAAGCTCTGTTAAATAATGCAATGATTTCCCGCAAATCAATATTTACATTGTTCAACAATGTAAAAGGTAAGCCATATTTGTGATTTAAAAACTTGTAGTATTATATTTCTAATTTCTTGTAGAAAATACTATACCATGATATCTAACAATGAAATCCTTGTTCTTCGAAATTCATATTGTGTCAATTCTTATTTTAAAAATATTGTAAGTAAGAGCTTGCAGCTATTTCTTCTTGCTAAATTTGGTATTGTTGCACTTTTTTGTCTAAAAATCAAATCCGATTTTGCTTGGCTTAATTCAAGCACAATTGCTGACTCTTTTGTAGATGAATCGTACGACTTGTATTATAAATTACTGGACTGGTGTATAATGATGACTTTGGTCATATTCATTTTAGTCTCTTTTTCTTCATTTTCGTCTTGTTTTATTTTTTTCGTACATTCAAATATTTTTTTTAAAATTAAGTAACTTAATATATGGATACATGATGTATTTTGTTTACTAGAACAGTTAATTCAGTAAGAATGGTAAACGAAATTATAAAGTGATCTTTTTCAACTTACCTCAAATACTTTCAGAACTAGGGCATTATCACGAGTAATGATATGCTTATCTTCAAACTTTTCACCTTTAAGGCTTTTTATTGTTATGTCCATGTTAAAGTCATTCGAGTATATCTCCCCAGCAAACTCGGCTAAAGCTTGTAATGCAATAATTGTGTCCTGCAATATATTCAGAATATCAATATTATTCGTGTTTTACTAACTTTAAGGTAGTAGTTCTATGTATAGAAATTTAATTTTCTTTCTTGTGTTACTAAGGTAGCAGTTCTTAGTTTGTAAACTTAATTTTCTTTTTACAGTTTCAAATTGATATTGATGTAAACGATAAGTCTTAAATGGATAGATCATTTTAAGATTTATAAACTATACACGGATCCGGAGACTATTTATACCACGGATACAACAATGTGTGAATTTCCTGTTCTGTAGATGAAACATAAGGTAATTATAGTGTCCATTTTTTTTTTACGGTGCATCATTTATAAAACCTGTTTAAATTACACATTTTTCATTAAACGAAAATACAACTTTATAAATTACGGAAACCCTGAACACTTGAAGTTCAAGGATTGTTTAATGGCTACAACAGAAAGAGTTCTATGAAAATAAAGGCCAGGGAAGTACCCAGTACAGCCGAATCCACATAAAACTAACTATTTTATTATATTATCAGTAATCCTTTATATTTAGTTTCATAACAAGTAGAGTTGGGTAATAAAACATATTTAATAAATTCTAGTCCTTACTTGTGCTGACGAAAATACAGCTGTATTTAATATCCTTCTGTTATTAATACCATAACAAGTGTAGTTTTATAAAAGTAGGCATCAAATGATCTTAATCTATCTTTTCCTTACTTTTGTTGTCGACAATCATATATCCTTCTTTTATTAACACCATTACAAGAAGAATTTCGTAAAAGAACAAATAAAAATTATAGAAATATATCTTTTCCTTACCTGTGTTGAGGCAAATCCACCATTAGGATTTCGTTGTGATGTCAACCAACGTAGTACTGGTAAACCATTTTCAACATCATTGTTCATTGCATAGTTCATGAGAATATATGAGGTCAGTTCAATATCTATAGCATTTGACTGACTGTGAGGAGGATTCCAATTTGAATATTTCTTTTCGTTTGACTCTTTAGCATTATGTTTCCAGTACCTTGTGCCATCTAAAAATATAAACAACACCATGTGATCTAACACAAAAACAGACTAACAACACAAAACAGATTTATGCATTCAGACGCAGCAATAAATAAGCTATAAACATGATAAAAACCATGTGAATATCTTGACGTTTAACTAGTTAATGGCCTCCCCCCATATATCCTGGGAAAAATCCTTCCTCTCTTACTATTCTCTTTTATATCCCCCATACCAAATTGACAACACTGTTGCTTTATAATTTTCTGTCACCAAAAGATAAAAAAAACTTAAGTATATATGGTCATCATCCCGATGCCCATGTCTTTGGGTTTTTTTGGTTGTTTTTTTTCAGTTCTTTAAATTTTGATGTTGGGAATAACATAGTATTTAATCGGCGCAATATATTTGAATTTTCCTTCTGGTTTCGACTGCCACACACTATATACAAAACATAGATATGTATGAGATATAAACTCTTTTTTTTACATTATTTCTATTCAGTAGGAATATTTACCTTCATCTACAGCCAACATCTTCAGTCTCTCTAATATGATGATTGATTTTGGACTGTTTACAAGTTTTAAAGCATACGATACTATTGCCATTTCGTAAGTGTCAATCATGTTGTCAACCTCTCCCTCAAGGTACGTTGTTGCCCGTTTAATAGATCTTGCAGTTCGGTCGCTGGCCTAGAAAATGATAGAACATACATATTATGAATGATAAAAGTGAAGACGAAAATGTTTTATTTTTCTATAAAAATCTTTGGTTCACAGCAATGGTTTCAATTTTATGTCTACGATTGTCTTTTATACTTAACATGAATAAATTGTATGCTGACATTCCGGTTTAAGAAATCTCCTATTATATAGAGCATCAAATAAAAAAAAAACTGCATTGAAATAGCTGTCAAATTTTAATTTGAAAAGACAAGAAAGAAAAGTGGTGTTTACCAACTATTACTTTGTATTTAATATGTACGTATTCTTAATTAAAAATTATTATATTATTTTTGTTTAAATTGCAGGTTTTTTGTAAGACGTACAAAAAACAAAGAATATAGGTGATTTTGACTTGACAAACATTCAAACAAAAGCGAAACATTATTGAGTATTAATGACAATACGTATAAGTTGTATTAATTTCATGATTTGTAAATCAAAAAGCCTTATGTTGACGTCTGGTTCTCTTTTCTTATTGTGTTGTTTCATTGGTTTATATCAAATATCTCCTTTTATCCGTAAATTATCTAATATTGCATTAATTTTGTTTATCTTACCCCTTTAATGACATCGGCTTCTTTCATCGCAATCAATACAAATGCAGTTAAAGATCTCTCTCCTGCTGCTGACCCACCCTGTAATTATATCACATGAATCTTTATTTCAATCACATCTTATATATTATGTATATGTTGATAATACATATGATTATTTAATATTTCTGTAAATGTATTTTTCTTTCAAATCGACATAGAAAGAAATATGAAATTCATTCTATAATTTCGTTATCTGCTATATTGATTTATTTTGATTGGTTGAGATGACGATACCACCAACATTATTTTTCATTATAAGTTAGAATAGCTGTCATGATAAATTTTAAACCCAACACATATATGTAATTTTCAAAGCTGGGGCATTTACTAGTACTGTGGATTCGTTATTATTCGTTGGATAACAATTTCGTGGGTTTCGTGGTTACTGGCAAACCACCAATTGAAATGCTCAATAAATAACAAAGTTTTTACAGGCTTTATAGGAAGTAATTGTCATAAGCAACAAAATCAAATACCCACTAATATGCAAGTTTTTCTCAATCCACGAAAATTGATACCAAAAAAATAAATGTATTTACAGTCAACATACCTGCATAGCTTTGTGTAACACTTTACCAGGTTCTTTAAATGTTCCAATTTCTGTTTGTTGTAATACAAGCCAATCAAGTGCTTTATGGAATAATTTGTCGTCAATGAATATATCATCTGACGCTTGCGCAAACGATTTCACGACAAATGCAGTAAGCCTAAAAAATAACAATTCAATGAAATTCGATGTGTCTGTCATACAATTGAGAGGTTTAGCTAGCTTTAAAACTAGGTTCGATCGATCCACCATTTGTACATAAGAAAATGCCTGTACCAAGCCATGAAAATGAAAGTTGTTATCCATTCGTTTAATGTGTTTTATCTTTTAGTTTTTCCATTTGATTAAGGACTTTCCGTTTTGAGTTTTCCTCGGAGTACAGTATTTTCATAACAGGATTGAAACAGGGTTGAATTCTTGCAGATGTATTTAACCCTGCCTGTCCTAAGTTAAAAGCTTTTGTTAGTTTTTTTGGGGGTTTGTTTTACATGTTGGTTTACTTCTATATTTTAGATATTACCAGGTAGTTAGAAATCGGTTTATTTTACCTATTTCCTTTTTATATTTTTAACCATCAATAACTTAAACATAAGAACGGCGAATAGTAAAAACAATATTAAGATTAATATTGTAATCATTGATAATTCATTAAAGTAGAGTTTTTTGTAATTACCCGGTGTTTTTATTTTAATCTGTGCGATATTTTCATTTCGACTTTCCATTTTTTGCCGTTTGATTGGTTGGTTATTGTTTGCAATATATTTATTTTTTCAATCTCTTCATGCTTAACAGTCCTGTTACGCCACATAATAAAAAGCGTTCCATTATGTGGCGTAACAGGACTCGTGTTTCATCTGTAATTTTCCTCTGCTTACCATGTAGTTCCAGATTTATCGCTATTTCCAAAGGCACTGAAGGATCCATCGTCATGTTGGTAAGTGAGTTCTCTCTGATATCCTAAAAGTTAAAAATATTTTCTTAGTACAATTATGAAATGAATCACTGCAATACCGACAAAGATTCAGCATGTTTACTTAATGACTGAAATATGGTTTCGCTTTCCTTATTATACAATCGTTTTGGCGAAATAAAGTCGATATATTTAAAGGCGATATAATGTTGCCAAAGTTACAATCTGGACAATTGATTATGGAAAGACAAATAAAGGTAACGAAAAAATGACAAATTAATAGCATGAACGTTCATGTCAAATTGACTGAATATATATAAGTTTCTTTGTTATCTAAATTTCAAATTTTGAAAAATGTTCATGTCTTTTGATTGATATTATGTATTGTGTCTTTCAGTCCTGTAATGTTACATTATTGTTTCAGATAAGGGTGAAGGTTTGGTATCATTAAAACGTTTAAACCCGCTGAAATTGTTAGCCTCTATCCTCAGTTAGAAATCTGATGTTTAACAGTTGCTGTTTGCTGATGTGGTTCATAAGTGTTTCTAGTTTCTCGTTTTTTGTTTTAATATATTATTAGACCCTTGGTTTCCTGTTTGAATGATTTTACACTTGTAGTAATTGTTGGGCCTTTATAGCTTGCTGTTTGGTGTGAGCCAATGCTCCGTGTTGTAGACCGTACTTTGACCTATAATGATTTACTTTTATAAATTCTGACTTGGAGGGCCCTGATACCACATCTTCTATATATATTCACAATTGATTATATTTTACTATGTTTAGTCTTACCTTTTATCATATACTCCTTTGATTTCGAATCCATATTAGATTTTAAATTGTTTGTGACATTCAAATATCTTCGTACAAAAATATTTGGGGCAAAATTTAACATGTTTTGCTCTCCACAACCATAAGGCATTTTGATCAATTTCTCCAAACCATTAATTGAAGGTCCCATCAAGTCACCTGAAAGTAATCAAAAGATATACATACTACATTCTCTAAACTTTTTTCCAATTCCGGTTTTGTTTATGGTGATTGGGAAATAAAACCAACAAATTAAAAATCCACAATAAATCAACTTTCTCATTCTTCCATTATAATTTTTACTTTAAAACTATATATATTTCTCACAAAATGTATTTCAAATAGCGAACTCTCAATAACTGTCGCACAACAGGAGAGTTTTATCAGCTGCAAAATGATATTAAGCTTACCAATTTTTTCTCAGAAATATCTGTACTAAATGAGAAAATTATAGTTGTTATCTAGTTTTTCCTGTTGTTAATATAGTCGGGCATTTAACTTGTTAGGCTTTAAGTTATAAAATAAAGGCAACTATGTACTTTATTTGGAATTTGGAACATTTTTTATTCGTTTGCAGATAACGAGTCCTTTGTAGACGAAACGCGTGTCTTGCGTACTACATTTTAGTATCTATGATAAGTCTTTACAGCAACATGTTTGTGTGAAGCTGTTACTTACCTATTACAGATGCTGTCACACGTCGTGAACCTGCAGTGGTATTGGCTGGGAAGGTAATATTTACTGTTTTATTAAATGTACCCACTGTCTTCAAGTCAATCAGTACCGGTATGTTATATTCCTGAGCTGTTCCAGAAGGCTGCAAAATTGTAATTTTAAAATATATATACATGTACTCATATTGATATTATTTTAGAAACCGTTCAAACTATTCATAAACAAATGCAATTAATAAATCATGTCAGATTTGCACACCTAAACGTTTCTGGGATCAACTTTATGTAAACAGGAATAAAACTGTAAATATTAAAGATAAATCAGTTGATTGAAATATAAAAACAGTAAAGAATTAGCAAAGTAATTACATTTCAAACATATCAATTTGGAAAAATTCAGCAATTCAGTCTACCAGTGTATAGACAGCTTCCATGTACGATATGCTTGGATTAAATTTACGTAAAACTAATTACAGATAATGTATTTCCGAAATTATTAAATAATTTTTATGTAAGTTTATAATACCTCTACAAGAAGATCCTTTTCAACGGCATCAGACGCCGATGCAGTCTGCGCAGTAACGGAAATCTTCAATTGACCAACTGCAATCGGAACAATTGGAAAGAAAACAGAGCCAATTCCTCCTTTAAGCAACTGAAAATATTACACGAATTAGAATTTTAAATAAGTGAAATGCATTTTAAATTATATCCATATTTTTAAGTTTAAGTCATCTTGGATCAATACATCTAGCATTAGGAAACCTTACTGCATTGATTTCCCGGGACTTAAACTGAATTGCTACGTATTAAACACTTGTTTTTTTTATCAGGTAAATAAAGACAACAGTAATATACCGTTGTTCAAAAGTAATAAATCGACTGAGAGAAAACACATCTGGATTACAAACCAAAACCAAAGAAAACACTTCAACTATAAGAGGAAAACAAAGGAACAGTTGGACCTTCGAAATATAAAACAAACAAAAGGCAACACACATATATATATATAATAGAACACAGGACATTTTAATACATTTTTGCTAGCTAAGGGTCTCAATCGAGTCCCCTTCGCACCACTCTTCACGTATTAAGATAGAATTTCGAAGACAAGCGGTATTGATTTCTATCGGTCGCATTTGTAACTAGCTGCATCCCATCAAAAAGCACCTTTTTAAAGTCGATCACATGTAACTGTAGAAAATGTAAATAAACAATTGTCACGTGCTAATTATGCAACAAGTCTTTACCCTTAAAGCATTGGATGATATTTTGTGACAATTTTAAAGCTCTTTTGTAACTAATCGAAGTGCTTGGGTATGTTTCTAGCGCAGGAGTTGGGGTGTCAACATATATTTTCAATTCCTGTTTCATGAAATTTGTAGACACTAAACATGGCCATGCTTACACTCACGTCAGACACTGGAGAGAGTTTAAGTGCTGCTATTGGTCAAGAATGACGATGTCAGAATGGCGTGACTTATATACAGATAAAGGAAACTACAGATACAGTTAAGTCGGCTTCATATCTTGACTTACATCTAAAAATGAGGGTCGGTTGAAAACAAAACTTTACGACAAAAGAGATGATTTCAGCTTTCCAATTGTTAACTTTCCATTTCTAAGTAGCAACATTCCAGCATCACCTGCTTACGGGGTATACATCTCCCAATTGATACGATATTCCCGTGCTTGCATTTCCTATCATGATTTTCTTGATAGAGGGTTACTGCTCACAAGGAAGCTATTAAACCAAGAGTTCCACATGGTGAAGTTGAAATCATCCCTTCGTAAATTTTACTGACGCCATCACGAGTTGGTTGACCGTTATGGAATAACCGTTTCACAAATGATATCGGATATGTCTCTTACGTCGTAACTACAATCCCCTTCCCTTTCATGAATATGACCTACCGAATTAGACTATTTACCGGATTTGTAATCACATAAGCAACACGACGGGTGCCACATGTGGAGCAGGATCTGCTTACCCTTCCGGAGCACCTGAGATCACCCCTAGTTTTTGGTGGGGTTCGTGTTGTTAATTCTTTAGTTTTCTATGTTGTGTCATGTGTTCTATTGTTTTTCTGTTTGTCTTTTTCATTTTTAGCCATGGCATTGTCAGTTTGTTTTACATTTATGAGTTTGACTGTCCCTTTGGTATCTGTCGTCCCTCTTTTATATCTTCTGGCAGATGGCGGAGCACAAATATTGGCTATATCTGCCATGAGGGGCCTGGATCGTATACCTTGGCTAGCTTTATCTAAGATGATTTTAAGAAACAAAATGGGTGTTTGATGACATGCTACACCACCTCCCTCCCACTGTAGGACAACCTTAAACAATATCGTTAAAACTGAGATGCAGATTGATTGATAGATACATCTATGTTAAACGTATTTTTACATTTAATGATAAATTAAATTTGTATCGATTCAGAACAAAACAGAAGATGAAGTAAATTAACATCAGCATCACATTGTCGTTCAATATAAGCATATAAGATCCAACAATATAATGTTTAAACATACATTGGAAATCGTATTAAAGGACAACCAGGGCGATGTTGTACGTACTGTTTATGCATCAAAGTTCCTATACGGATAAGACTCACCTTAATCCACCTGCCAACTTTAGCATGCATTCGTTTCCTTGCTCCAGAGCTGTATGTAATCTCATTTTCCATATCCATATTTTTCTCCAATATCACTAAAACCTACAAAATAAATTGTAAGCCACACATAAAAAATGTTTGGTATAGAACAGTGTGTGTTTGCACTTCAACTTCGTACTTTATTTTGCCTTTATAAGTTTTTGGGATTGGAGCGTCACTGATGAGTCTTTTGTAGACGAAATACGCATCTTGCGTAAATGAAAAATTAAATCCTGGTATCTATGGTGAGTTTATTTAAAAACTAAGAAGGAACATTACTTCATTTGGTGTGTACGTATGTCATCCAATGCTTCAAGAACGCCTCCGCAACAACTGATACGTAACTCAGCAGGATAAAACTTTAAAAACACTCATTATATAAAAAAAGCATATGCGTGTACGATCACAATCATAAATTATATGGATGTTCTAATCACAATACAAAAAATATTTTGCTATTTAATATTGAATGATGAAATGGAATGCGATCTTTCTAATAAATTCATTAGCAGCCGATTGCATTGAGTTTGTCGGTAAATGTAATATCTTTGGTTAACTTTCTTGCTAGCTGAACCGGGAAGTCAATATAAGTAAAGGTATACTACCTTCCTTTCGAAGTAGCCTAGTCCTACAGACAGATATATTGGTTATCTGTCCGTCTAGTTTACTCTTAAAGGAGGATAGTTTACCAAACCTAATTATGACTTCACGGTTCATCTAGAAACAAGCTAACCAAAGATATTACTTTTACCTACACAATCAAAGCAATCGGCTGTAACTTATCATTTTTGTCTATAGAGTTAGACAGTTGGTTCACATTCTCACTCTGTAAAATGATATCTATTTAACTTATCATATGAATCATATTCTGTGTAAAGCATTATAATCAGTTGGTGTGGCTACTTTAATTAATTCATTGAGAAAATCCTGTATCAATAATGTATAAGACCGTGAAGACAGTACTTTGACCTATAATGGTTTACTTTTATTAATTGTGACTAGGATGGAGAGTTGTCTCATTGGCACTGATACATTGTACCACACTTCGTACATCTAGATAAGACATTATTTGGTAACTTTACAATTTACTTTTAAAATTGCATTAGAAGCTCAATAGAACACAGATTGGAACTAGTATAGAGCATTGTTGAAATTCATCTACAAAAGGGAGTTATTAACTAGGCAATACTACTAATTATACATACCCATTCACTTGTTGCTAAATAATTGTGTATGTTGATCTGTAAAACTACAAGTTCTCCTCGTACAACCGAATATGGTAGTACCAATTGCATAAAGAACGGCATGAATACATTTAACTGTAATCAGAAATAAACATTTTAACATAACGAAATCAATCGTTAAACAATTTAATTTAGTCTAGAATGTAACGCGTCTTTTGATTGACTACAAGTGTTTTGTTTATCAGCTCATAGACGTAATTGTGACAAATGACCATGAAGTCCTAAACGTTTTTCCATGATTTACTACGGCCTAAAATGGAATTTTAATAGAATTAAATGATAAGAAATGACTGTAATATATTTTCTGTTTCTTCAACAATAGCATAACATAATGTGGTGCACACTTTTGAATAACCCGCAAGGCATTATTCAGTGTGAACCACATTTATTATGTCATTCCATCAGACAGAAAAAATATCACAGTCATTTCTTCATAAAAAAAAAATTTAATTGGGAAATGATTGTAGTTTGAACTCGTTTCTTACACTTCTAAGAAGTTTTTTTTTGTGTAAATGAATTATTGAATGAAATCATATGAAGTATATAAGACGTACAATTCATAAAAATGTAAGTTGGTACATAAATCGTTATTCTTAGTATACTGCATTGCAAACTGAACACAACACTGTGTCTAGATTGTCTACAGCACCAAATTTAAGAAAAAGAAATGCCGTTTGTTTAGGAAAATATTATAATGGAAAAACAACATACGTTTGATGGTTGGGCTGTCAGTCCAAGTCCAGACTCGGGATTGACTGCAAAAGCAGTTGCAACCCATGAAGTAATTGTATCTGGAACTTTAACGTTGATTGTTGTTTTTCCTGTGTCACTGTAAAAAAAACCATAAATGTTCCAGAACTTTGTTTCGAGAAAACTAACACTGATCGAATATTCTTACAGGTATTTTACCAATTCATTATTAATTGACGTGAATTTATATTTCTAAGTTTCACGTAATTGATGTTGGCAATTATAACTTCGTAATAATAAATTCAGATCTTATCTTATCGTTATAATTCATTCTACGAAACATAATTCATTGTAAATAAACAAAACAGATATGAAAAAAAACGAGGAAAAAAACGGTAATAATAAATGTAGTTCGAGTTGGATATTGCTCTTTAATTTAAAGTAATTAATTTAAATGATAAAAAAATAAAAATATCACTTTTAATTTTTAGTTATATCTGTTAAAAATGAGTATCATCTCACAATATACTTAAAGTTAAACAATAACAACATACATTTTTCAACATTTTAAGATATCAACACATGCTATACATTTCACATCACATGCTACATGCATCTATTTGAATTGTTTAATATATACTCACATTTTAATAACATCACAATTTGATTCCTGATATTCTCATTTCTTACTCGTCAAACTTACCTTTCGATAGCCAGGTATAGTGTCTCTCTGAACTTCGACTTATACTATTCAGAATATTTAATTTTTAAAAATTGGCAAAGAAATAGAAAGCAGTAGAGGGGTATACTGTTTACAATAATATTAACTTATACTATTCGTAACATATTTACGTTATAATAGGCTTGTTTTGCAAAGTATGATACTTTTTGAATACTTTATTTATATCTTTTGTATATTTTATGGTTATTTTTTGTATATTTTATTATATTTATGTATATTTGGCATTGTACTTGACAAATAAATTTGGATTTATTCCTTACATATAAATAAAGTTTTAGGCTAACGCATTAGTACAGTAACAATACATGTTCAAATGCATTATCCATGATACCTTAATCCTTAAACTAAAAACATATCTGACAATGAAGTGAATGCTGAAAGTATCTAATGATTTATGAAATATAAGATTAATTAAGTGTTAATTTTACATTCGTGTCAGGTGTATAACATAATAATCAAGTAGTGATTTTTAATAAAGTGCAGAAATGTTCTCAATATAATTTTTCCTACATACGTTGTTTAGTATAGATATATTTTGAAGCTTAAAACTATAGTACAATATAAGGACTATCCCCTGGTGTATCAACTCACGAAACAGTTAAATTATTCCACAACCAAGTCTCTGGAAATATCTTTCGGACACGTTTAATTGGTTCTAAAGATTTTTCCTGCATAGATACGGGCCTTAAGGAAGTCGTTGTGGTCGCTGGTAATGTCGGCATCACGAAACGTCTCGTAGTCATAAATGACAAATAGTACAATGGATCTTAAACAGAACATACAAAAGCTAATGTATTTGTATATGTAACGGAGCTATGGACATCTGTCATACAAGAGGGAGGTTCAACAAGCTAGAGCACCAGCACACCAACCATGAATAACATATGCATATAGGTAAATAAAAATGTTAAGTATAAGCTATACGTCAAGCTACATAAAGAAAACAAAAAAGCATGAGCGCATGTTCGATGTAAACAAAGGACAGCACTACACATAAAAAAAAGAATCTGTTTATATATTTTATATGTATCTTCACCATTTGCCGCATTTTACTGTTGTGAGATGAAGAGATTTGTTATTTGCATCTGTGGCAAGCAGTTACTCACGGAATCGTTTCATTAAGCCATATCCAACTTTCAGGAAAGTGTTTTCTTATTTGACTCGTTGGTTTTAAGACGTTAGGACGAAGATTTTCATTTTCAAGGTGATTTGCATGTTGGTCCTGCGACATGCGTAGACCCCCATCTTCATTCACATCGCCATTCATATAGGCACTCACTTCATAGACATCGTAGTAATGAACTTTGAATATGTATTTGTATATATTTTAAATGAATATACTAACAGGTTAAATCAAAAACATATTGAACTCAAAAGGAAAATTAAAATGAGAAGTCCCTAATCAAATGGCAAAATCAAAAGTTCAAACACATCAAACAAATAGATAACAACTGTCATATTTCTAACTTGATTCAGGCATTTTCGTAGTTAGAAAACATGGTGGATTGAATCTCGTTATATAGCTAGTTTAACCACTCACTTGTATGACAGTCGCATCAAAAACCCCCATTTTAAAAGTGTTAAAACCAATCAAGGGGTTGGAAAGATTTCCAATCCTATCTATCTGCAACATCTTACTTTTTTAGAAGCTTTACCTAGGTTTAGAGTTATATCTTTAAAAAACATTATTTATTTTGTATATGTCAACCCTTTCATGAATGTTGTCACGTTTTTCAGAGATCCTTGTTACTTAGCTTGATTTTATTTCGTATGAAGCTCAGACTATTAAAGAAACTATAAACATAAGGATACCCCCTCAATTGTTTTTGTATGAAACTGCGTAATGAAATCATGAATGTAATCAAATGACAATAGAGAAGTGCGGCAAAGTTTTTACTAAATTAAAGAAAAGAAGCCAACAAAAACCTTGTTTATAAAAACAAAATGAAGATAAAAACATAACAATTTAAACACACCTTAAACCTTCCAAAAATCGAATAAGTTTATAGTCTGCAGAGTGACGGAAATACCTTAAATAGTAGGGACGATTGACGACCTATGTCATGTGACAAGCCTTGTCAATTTCCCATTATATATTTCAATACGAAGCTTTCACCTATTTGATGGCATACAGAGCTAGCAGTATTATTACAGTATAAGTCTTAGATTGCAAGGCATCTCTTTTATGATGGATACATTAGTGTATGTCCTATTCAAACTACATGACAACGCCTTTATTCTGATATGAAGCAATGTAAGCATGCAATAAACATGGTGCTGTTCACAATATATGCCATTCAAAATTACATGAAATCAAAATTGCAGTTCAATTTGCCAGTAACACCAAGAACATCCGTTTAGCTATGTAAATATATGGAAATGATTTTCAGTATCCAAATCCTTCGAAGAACAAGATGCGTATAGGTATAAAAGATTGTTCTTTCTAAACGAAATTTGGCTCACTCAGTCGTTTTGTTTATCCATAGCCACGTTTCAGGGAATTCAGTTCGAACTTTTTTAACTTGCGCCAACAGTCCAACTTCTGGTCTGCCTCCATCATCCATGTACACACGTGGCGTCCCTTTCAACATACATTTGAATTCGTTTGTATATTACTATGATATATGTGTCGTGCATATCAAGTTTTCATTTTAAATCAGGGTCAACATGTTTAAATCGAAAAACAGAAATGTAGTTTTATTCCTGTATTTAAATAATTATGTACTGCTAGGAACAGTTCAATACAATGTGATAAAAATCTAAACAGCGGATATAACTAGTCATAATGTTTTATGCACATCTTTGCCTCATAAACTTACAGATACTGTTAATATGAACGAGTTGTGACAGCAAGGGTTAAAATGCTCGGAAAATATTAATCAAGCCTATTTGCAAAAAAAAAGATATAAAAACCAAAACATCTGCAGATTGATGAAAATATAACATGTACAATTTAACTTGTATGGACGTTTGACGTTCTACCGTCTTAAGACTGCATGTCAATGCCTAATATAAATCAATTGGTGCATGCTATCAAAATAAATCAAGAGCTCTTTAAAAATGATTTTGAACTGAGACTAGCGTTTTCAGTTGAATAGATATGTTATATTACTATAAGACGTGTCACGGTACTTTTCTATCCCAAATTCATGTATTTGGTTTTGATGTTATATTTGTTATTCTCATCGGATTTTGTCTAATGCTTAGTCTGTTTCTGTGTGTGTTAGATTTTAATGTTGTGTCGTTGTACTCCTCTTATATTTAATGTGTTTCCCTCAGTTTTAGTCTGTTACCCCGATTTTGTTTTTTGTTCATAGATTTACGAGTTTTTAACAGCGGTATACTATTATTGCCTTTATTTATAGATACATGTCATGTTGTTTCATGTAGTCAATATAAGATCATATGTTTTGGGGCATCAATAAGGAATGGTAGTAGATGTATTGTACATACTATAGATTCTTTTATTTCAGCGGTATCAATTTTCGTAGATATTTCATATTTCAAAATATTGGATACAGGTCTATATTTCTTTTTAGCTCGTTGAATAATTTACATTTTATTTGCCATATACCGAAGTCAACAACATATATTGCTGCTCATAATATAGTTCAAACGTTTTTAAATTGCACCAAAAGTTCAATTTCCGGTAGGTCTACATCATCCATGTTATACACACGTTCCTTTCCTTTACTATAAAATGGATGTGCTCCGTTTTGAATTTTCAATGGAGTGTGGTGTTATTGTTTGTCTTTGTTGAAGTAAGTATACCCTTTTACGAAAAAAAAATACAGTGCTAAACAAAAACTCTATAAAAAGGGAAAATAAAATGCACAAAAGAGTGTTTGAACACACATCAGATCAAAGTAGTTAAATTTACTTAGTTATGGTGATTAAAGTTAAGTATTCATCTCTTCCATTTTGATTTATAAAGGCGCGTCACAACACTGTTATGACTTACATTCTTAAATTAAACAACAAAAATTGTAATAAATCTATCAAACTAATCTACAGGGAGCCAACGTGTGCATATTTTAGATTTAATGAAATTACAACACTACAACATACTATATAAATATAAAACAGCTTGTATTTGTACTCGTTATATATTTACCTAAACTAAGAGCCGCATTTTACTATTCTGAGATAGAGAGATACATATATATTTGTTTTTTTAGCTGATGCAAGCAGCATTTACTCACGAAATTGTTTCATTTAACCATATCCAACTTTCAGGAAAGTGTTTCCTTACTCGACTTATTGATTTTAATTCAACTCGAATGTTTTCATTTCCGGGGCTTGAATCCTCCATTAGAAGACCATCCACATCGTCATACACTTCCTCGCTATCGTAGTAGTAGTTTGGGGTGTCTAAGTAATCACAAATTGTTTGCCAATACAATCGCATAATCATTAACTAATTTTGGAAATACAATAATCAGATAACCAAAAATACAGTCCTATATTATAAATTAATTAAATGACCATGAAATATTTGATCTGTCTTTCAAATAATCACTATTAAAATAAGCCATGCAATCACACAATCAAAACCTCTTTGAGGAGGCTCATTTATCATTGTAAAACTAAAGATGAGTATTTAGTAGGGTTTAAACCATACAAGGGGTTCAATAGATTTACAATGTGATCTTTACGCAGATTCCATGTAATTAAAACAGATATCTTTAAGTTTGGGTGAAAATGACCTGTTTTATGTTAGATTAAATGGTGTACAGTCAGACTTTATAGAAACTTAAGAACTGAATTATTTTCCATTTTTTGTTTAGATTTCAAGGTAAGCATAAAGTGATTTTAGATACCGTTTTGACCGTTCTAAAAATAAATTTCAAGAAGATATCTGATGAATAAAATGTTGAAGCCGTAAATATCTATGTTTTGACATTTCAGATGTTTAAATAAAAATGGACGTTCGGACTAAAAATATATTTACTAGTTACTGAAAGAGCATCCAAATTGTTTTCAACATACATGGATATAAATACAGTATAAACATACGTAAATAAAAGAGATGAGTATAGGTAAGAACGATTTTTCTTTTTAACGAAATGGTACACACTCAGCCAGTTTGTTTATCTATTACCACATTTGAGGGAATAACAATTTTAACTTGCGCCAAAGCCAATTCCTTGTGATTCTTTATCCTCCATGTATTGCACCCATTCGTTCATTTTCAACATACAATTGTCTTAACGAAAGTATATCTGATGTTAATTGGCATATTTCTTGTTTGTATATATATTTCAAAGGGAGTAAACATGCTTACCATTAAATAGAAACATAATAAGCCGTAAGCTTTATTAAAGTATTAAAAATAATTTTAAAATAATTTAATGCATTGTGGGGTTTGATATCCCTACAAAGGGATAAGTATTTATACAGCGGACGTACATCTTTAAAGTTTTAATGTGTTAATGCAAATATTTGCATCAATCTACAAAGACTAACAACGGTAACGAAGTGTGACAGATCATGTTTTAATATTCGAATCCATCTTCTCCATCAAAACCAATCAAAAATAGTTTTTACAGTATTTAGTTAATGAGATGTTGTATGTTTGTCATTGCCAACTATTCACAAAGATCAAACGAAGTAAATGTTAGCAATTATAGTCAATCATATCAATAATCATCGTTCTTTGAATTCTAGCTTATTTAATGGGCATTTTTGAAAATTTTGGTTGCAAATGAACCTTTTAGACATCATGGTTTAAGCAAGAACCATTCCGTCAAAAATTGTACGCACAAGTTTATAATGATATCATTTACTTGTTAAATATTATCAAAGCATAATAAGTGTAGCAGCGAGACAGCAAAAATAAAATGTCAGCAGTCAATGGCCATTTATTTTGATATGCAAGTAAATAAAAAGGATTGAATAATGAAAGAAAAAACTGATCATATGCACATGAAAATAATTTATATTCTATAGAATGAACGATATAAACCATGCATGTGTTTTTCATGCCATTGATTTTAAAATGTATAGTATGTTTACATACTGGTAAAGGAAATACGGATACCAATGTTGTACACAGTCTCAATACATGTATATATATTTAAACAAATAAGATATATATAAAACACCGGCAAAATTGCTGTTATATAAGGCATGTGCTGTATGAACAAGCGCTTCTAACCACACAAGCATGCAATCACAACGAAATTTCTTTCTATCTCTTATCATATTAAATAGGTGTGGATGCAGTTGGTCCAAAATGTTAATGACCATCAAATAAGCCAGTATCATTCATATTCGTTTCAAACACATCAAGTCGAAATTGTGTTTAATTATTTTATTAAAAATCACAAAAGTATGAATAAGAAACTGAATAGAATTCGAACACAACCAACATGTGAAGAACAATTGTTTCGTATCAAATTTTGAATACGTCAAAAAAATGTGTTGTCGGCAGATGATCAATTTTGATTTTATCATTTTGCTTATGAGATTGAGAGACTATTGAGAATTTTTTTTTATCCGTAATTATAGTGTTTCAAACTTACAAAAAATTAATATAAATGTAAGCGTGATTTAGAAAAAAAATCAAATGACCTTCTTGACAGCTGGTTTTACGTTTTTGGATCAACTAGCAAACATCTGCATTTTTAATATTTTAAAACTCACGGCAGTGTTTTATTCAACCACATCCATGTTTCCGGAAAAATCTTTCTGACTCTTGTAACAGGTTTTAAACCATTTGGGGATGGTGGACCCGGTACACCACCCATACCACCAAAAGCAACTGGACTGTCCATCATCATTACTGGCATAGGCCGGACTAAAGCATAATTATTGAAATGAACTTTTCGACAGTGCTAATACAGTTTATTTTAACAAAATATAACAAAGATGAAGAGGAATAGAGATAAAGATAAAATAAAGGATAGAAAGAAGTGTTGTGTTTGATAGCAGATTACCATACGAGAAGCTTTTAGCAAGCGTAAAATAACAAATGCATGCCATATCATATTGCATACCACAGGTTACTGTAAACTATGGTTTTAAAGATATTTGAACCACGAATTATGCACTCAAACGTGATTAGTTTGAATTAAGCATTTAGCAGGTAGCAATTACAAAAAGGTTAACGCAAATAAGTAGAATTCAATTCAGAATTTCTTTAGCAGCCCTAAACTCATGATTGTTAGATCCTTATATTATAATACTTTCAGCCATTCGGAACATAGCAAATGCTTTAAAAGGATTACTCTATTAACAAATCCTTCCACAACCAGGTTTCTGTGAATATTTTTCTAACTTTCGTTATCTTTTTCAATGTGCTTTGCAATGGTTGCGTTAGTCTTGCAGATGTCATTGATTTTTTTGCAAATTGTTGCTCTTTAAATGGTCGCTGCATTTTATAGCTTCTCCATGAAACTTTGGGTTTTCTTAAACGACGACGACGAGATGCGTTGTCTTGAAAAAAGAAGAAAATACAATGATGGACTGTGTAATCAAATTGTCTTATTATGCAATATTTGTTTTAGCTGTATCTTTTTTTCTGTTTAAGTTATTCATAATCTTCAAACAAATTGTCCAAACAAAGCTTGATTAGTTGAAAGTGATATAAAACACTTGTATTAAAGAATAACTTCTTGTATCGAGGGTATTTAGCATAACTAAAAATTAGATATAATAAATGGTTTAAAAACAGATAAATTTGCTCTTTCAGTTAAATCTACATTGACATTTTAACGTTTTCCATCCAAAGGAAGTAAACTAAAAAGGGGTCTTTAATCGAAGGGCCAATGAGGCCACCAGTAGTATACCGCTGTTTAAAAGTCATAAATCTATTGATAGAAAACAAATCTTGTTTACAAACTAAAACCAATAATTGGAATTGACAAACATACTATCAATTAAGTTACCGCAAACAAGGTTATTTCTAAATATTAACATCTTTTTTTGAAGCGTGTATTCGCGAATTTCTTTTTATAAATGGTAGGTGAAATGTATATGCACTTCTATGTGAACATAACAATGTAGTAGTTGTAGTTCATTAATAACACAGCGTTAAGTAGTAGTTTATTTGCAATCTATTTGAATATAAAAAAAGATGGTCAATGCAACTTCTTTTTTTAAATTAAGTTAAATAGCATTAAAAATGGTCAGCATATGATATTTGATTAGAGGCTCCCGAGCATGGATAGCCTTGTTAAAGAATAGTTTGATATTTATTGTATTCCTTTATTTCAATCAGTTATTTTTGCATGGGTACCTTGTTAAAGGATATTTTGATGTTTATTGTATTCCTTTATTTCAATCAGTTTTTTTGCATTTTTGTAAAGGATTGATTTTGACCTGATCATTTAAACCAGTGATATTGGCTGTATTGCTCCAGTTTTTGAGAATACTGCTATGTACCCCTATGATATATGCTTAGCAACAACAACCATTTGTGTTGATCGGTAACATCCCCAGATACAATTTTTTAAACTTGGTAACCAAGGAAACATTTAGATAAAGATGAATATCATTTGGCCAGTAGTATCGGAGGAGGGCACGGTTTTTAAGTTTATGACAATAGATGAACGACAGATGACGGGGCTTTCATTGAATTTTTCACCTGGTGAGTTAAAAAAATAATCCTTGTATTAAACCTGTACCGTAGAAGTATAAACAATATACACATATTGTATATAAATCTTGTGAACACTTCTTTATATCTCTTATTGGCACCAAAAAAAGAAGGTTCAACCAGCGTTTGAATTGCCATCTGCAAATTTTGATATCAATGACTATATCATAATGTATAAGCACTATCACACTATTACGTGTCACTTTTTGTTTTGAAATTTTGACCCATATTAGATTAAATAAACCTTTTGACATGTTTGACACAATATATCACTGCAATATAGGTTTGTAAATTTATCCCACAGCTGGCAGGTGCTTTTACATTGGAAAATACAAGTTAGTACGCTGAACAAAAATGAGTTTATGCCTAAATAAATAGCTTCGCCATGAGCGCATGATACGCCCGACGTCTTGTGTGGAAGTTTTATGCAATAATCATAAATAGGTTCTGAGAAAGTTTTAAGCAATAACCATATATTGTTTTTGACACATGGCTGGACATGTGAAACCCCCAACCCTGTTTTTTTTTCTCGAAAAACTAAATATCACTAAAATAAAATTTTGAATCAAAACCAAAAAGTAAACAGATCTTTAGATTAATATAACAAAGAAGTGTGTAAAGTTTTAAGCAATAATCATAAATTATTTTTGAGATACGGCGCGACATGTAAAAAAAACCCTCCCCTGTTTAACAAAATACTCAATAACTCAAAAATGAAATTTTGAATCATCACCAAAAAGTATACAGATCTTTAGATTAATTAAGCAAAGACATGTGTTAAGTTTTAAGCAATAATCATAAATCGTTTATGAGATATGGTGCGACATGTAAAAAACCCCTCCCCCTTTTTTACAAAATACTCAATAACTCAAAAATAAAATTTTGAATCATCACCAAAAAGTATACAGATATTAAGATTAATATAACTAAGAAGTGTTTAAAGTTTTAAGCCATAATCAAGAATTGTTTTTGAGATACGGTGTGACATGTGAAAAAAAAACACACCCCTGTTTTAGTTACAAAGTGCCATAACTCAAAAAGTTTTAATCTTATTTTCACCAAAAAGTATACAGATCATTTGACCATCATAAGAAACAACTATGTAAAGTTTCATGAAATTTGGATAAGTTGGTCTCAAGTTATGGTGCGACATGTTTACGCCGGACAGACAGACGGACGGACGGACGGACGGACAGACGGACAGACAGACGGACGGACACCGGACATTTGTATACCATACTACGTCCCGTCAAAATGTTGACGGGCGTATAAAAACTAGACTAGACGCATGCCAATGTTGACACGTTTTACTACTAACTCCTGTCTTTGTAACCACTAAAAATGACAAAATATGGAACTATATATATTATCTTATTCGTCTGAGTCGAACAATGTATTAAAGAGGTACAATTGGAGACCCAAGTATTCAATTTCAGCTGACAGCATCAAATGGTCGAAATGAAATACTTACCTATATCTAACAATTTGACGCAAGTCAAAATCCAAGCAAGATTAAACTATTTCTCCATGTTTATACTTACCTTTTAATCATCTCAATGTAATTGATTTTGTATAAGAATAAGACAAATAAAGGGTCCTGGGATTTTAAAGATATTTTTGTTTCATATAATTTCCGTTGCTTTCATTTTCTATATTTTCTATACATAACTGTTAAGAAGGAACTGCAAACTTAATTTACAAAAGTGTGAACATAAAATAGTTGAACTTTTATTTAATTCAAAACACACTATTGTTTTGATCTTGGTATTGAATTTGGAAATTGATTGTAACTCTCACGAAATTACGGGAAAATTGTCTTATTCTTAGCTACACTAGCTACTAACTATAGAAATAGGAAATCTGATGAAATATGTTTTAACATGTAAAAAAATAGTCAAAGCTATTTAAGGAAATATAATTAATATAACTCAATTAGTTTAGGTTCTGAGCACTACTAAAATGAATTAAGTGTATTCTAAAGATTTAAGTTCAGAATTAAATCATTTTCACACAATCGCTTAATAAACATTGTTCATCTCTGTCATCAAAACTCTCTACAATAAAATGAACTTAATAAAAAAATCTAACTTTTAATTTGGATAAATCTATTCTCGTGTCATTCAAGTAATGACGACAATACATGATACAGTGGTCGTCACCTCTATGGAAGTTTAATCTGCAATACTCACAGAATAATTACAGATTCGAATAAAATATTCTGATGAATATGATATCTGGTTTTATTTTCATAAAAGAAGAATTTTTTTAAACAAAATCAAAATATGTTACTTTTAGAATCTTACTATCTGAAATTTTAATTTTTGAATCTAATAGTCTTGTATGTGAATTTTGTAATCAAATTTATTTGTATGTGAATTTTGAAACATTATTATCTTGTATGTGAATTTTTAACACTTTTTTAAGGTAAAAACAGTCACATTAGTATTTGTTTTATCGTGAAAATCACCAATTTCATTTTTAAAAGGTGAAAAAATAGAAGTATTATCAATTTGCAAATTTGCAAATAATGCATAAAATGAAAGATTTAAGAAAGACAGCTACGAAGGTTAGCATACCGTTTTTTAAAAGTTTTAAACGTATGTTTAAAATATGTTTAAAACAATCACGTTCTTTTATTTGATTGTTATAGAAACACGGAATCAAACGAAGCCAACAGTCAAAAGTCAAATCAACTAGTGTGTCGGTGTCTCGGAGTATGTCAGGTTATTTATGATTTCAAATTAAAACAAACAAATAACTTTTATCAAATCATTGGTAGAGATATATAACAGAGATGAACAATACCGTATCATGGTTAGGTTGTGACAGTTAAAGAAAACACCTTCAAATCTTCCACCACAGGGGAACTTACCCTGATGAGATATTTTGCCAGAGCCATGTTTCTGGGAAAAGTTTTCTAACTTTTGTCACAGGTTTGAGATTGTTAGGGGAAGGTCGTCCCATTTCGGACATTTCTGGTGCCATATTAGACATAGCCATCATAGGCATAGCTTGCAGCATAGGTCCACCTCTTCGTAACATTACAGGACGGACTAATATGTATATAAAAGTATTACAATGTGGATAATAAATTTGAATAATTACATTAGATGTATGTTTCATTATAATACTTTATTTTGATTGGCTTACTGCACATCACATGTTATTCCTGAAACAATTGCATTACTCAATAAAACTTATCATTCGTGATAACACGTGGTCCCACAATAAAGTGCACAGGTGAATAAAATTTTTTTTTTTATAAAATTCATGTTTTTATGATTATAGCTAAAAAAAATATAATTATTAGTATTGAATGCTTCTTTTCGTAACTTCATAGGGTTGTAAAAGCGTTGACCGTGCGCACATTTTATGTACTTCGGTCAACGCTTTTACATCCTAATGAAATTACAAAAAGAAGAAATTAATTCTTAAATAAAATAAAAAAAATGCAAGATAACAAAAGGCATACAATCTTTACCAATACAAATATAAGATAAGAACACTAATGTCCAGAAATAAACCAAGTGATTCCAATGTTTACTAGAATAACCACCGCACGATCGATAAGAGTGTTGATTGAACAAGTCATTGAGAGTTTCACGAACCTAGTATCTCAGATCGTTGGTACCGGCAATATGATATGTACTATTTTGTTAGTGGATTTTAACGTTATTAAAGTTTCGATGTGATTTGAAAAAAACAACACACATATATGCACTATTTGTTTACATGCTCATCTGCTAATGTTAGATATTACACCGTTTTATCTTAGTTTAAAATAATGAATTGCAAGTGAGAAGTAAAATTGCATGCAAGTGATGAAGAAGGAGTATTGTGTGCGAGTGAAACAAAGAAACAGGTGTGCAAGTGAAAAGGAAAATTGTATGCAAGATGATAAACAAATGCATGACCAACAAAATGTTCAAAGATGTTTTTAATTCATTCGCAGAAATTAGTACATAATTTTGAGATGTATATACGTCTCTTAATTGTCAGAGCTGCTTAACCCAAAACAATTATACAGCATGAGTAAAACATAATAAAAAAAATAAGCTCAAAGTCATGTTTGAAATAAATATTAAAAATCACGACTGAACAATACACGGCAAAATACACTTTAAAGAGATGATGGGTACTAAACAAATTGAACTATAAGGAATGTAAATGTGCTCATTGCAAATTTATCTGAGAGGGTAAAAAGGAAAGTTTTGGTGTTTATCCCACTTAAAATAGTAAATTATTGGTGATTTCATAGTCAAAGAGTATTATAACAAAAATATGCCTTAAGGAGGTTCTAAAAATAAGTTATCTAATCTTCTGGACTCTTCTCAATTTTATTTCAACATTCTTACAGATTGAGGAAATATATCATCATCAGTGATGTCTAACAGTGCATAGCACTAAAAATGAAAGCAGCTGGAGATAGCGAAAGTATAGGTTAAAGATATACTGACAATCCCATGGCAAAATTAGAAAACAAGAGTAACAGACGAACAGAAAAATAACACTCTACAAAACCAACGTAAAAAAATCAATACAGAATTTTCTAAAGATCAAAACAAAACAAATTAAAATATGATATATTACAACCACTGACAAATTGCCAGACTCGGTACGTAAGAAACATTGTGGCGGAGTTAAACTACGTCATAACGTTTGGACCATGTATAGCTCGAATCGAGTTCTACACGTACAACATTTAAATAATAGCTTCAACATGTTCAAGCAAGACTCAATTTTAAATGATTGATACCAAATCATGATCACTGATCAGAATTTGAAAAGTGATTGTACAGACACTACAAAATTTTTAACACCTCCCAATTTATTTTCATGCAAAAGGTCATTTAAACTGTTATATATTCTCTTCTTTTCCATACTTGATGAAATATAAAACTTGAAAACATTTGAATGGAAATTGTTTTTTTTTTGTTAAAAGCAGCATGAGGATGATGAAACGTCTTACTGAGTGTTTTGTTTATGAGAGCAATCTAATTCTAATTCTTAGTCGGTTGATACTTTTTCTGGCATGTTTATGTTTCTATTTTAATCAACATGGGGTTCTTTTAGTCTTAGGTGTTTACTGTTTAAAATTCAATAGTGACGTCAATTGTTCATTCTTTTGTCTTCATTTCCTATTATGAAGTCACGATTAAAGGCATCCATACCTTATAACATTACACAGAAAGGACATATAGTATTGCAGATCTATGGAAACGAAGGGCCACGATTGTATGACTATCGAGAAAAAATCTTATTACATGTATCGTGCAATACGATGTTTCTCTACCATCGACATTTAATTTTTGTAATATGTAACTGTCTTGTGTGTCTTGAGAAAAAAATGTATCACAGTGTCAGTTTAAATATTTAACTATGTACTTTTTCTATATATGTATGAAAATACTTACAAGGTTCTTGATAATTATACAACAAAGCATCTGTCAGAACAACCATTCCATTATTCTAAAAAAAATATTTGATAATTAAAAAACAAATGAGTGTAAACAACTAGACCCTTGTTTTAAAAACAATATTAAGAGATCACGTTTAAAAGATAATTTCAATAATTTGTAACGATCTGGAACGAAATTCTCTTCCGATGACAAACTGTATGTAATACATGTTGTATGTTGTAAAGGTTAAAGGTGTGTGGTGCCCTTGAAATAATGTATGGTACATGAATAATGATTTGAAGAATCAAAATTAAGAATCTGTTACATGTATAAAACTGCATTCTAAGATGAAATATGAAGCACTTTTAATAAATTATCCCTTGAAATAACAATTATGATGTGTATAAGAAAATGATAAAGAAAATTTTCTGAATAATAAGTAGCAATAAGGTAGAAAAAATAACTATGATTAGAAAAAAAAATGTAAATTTCCAGTGATTTTGTTGCTATAGTTATGTAGGATAAACCGTCTACTGACTTTTCTTCTTCCTTAAACCTGCTTAATTGTAACAAGTTCTGCTCGGTAACAACAGAAAACATCACACCTATATTTAAGACTTAAAAAACCCATAACTTTGAAGGGTACAAATCTTGTTTGATTCAAATGAGAGAAAGGGGGAGAAAACATATTTGGTGGCAATGGGAAGTTTACACCACTCATGGAATTTATTGTCGGGGATTCCAAAACATTTGGATACATTTGTAATGAACATACTTATTAAAATTGCATTCATGTTGTCATGCGTGGCCCCTCATAGGGGTGTCTAAGTAATCACATGTTCACAATATTTTGTGCCAATATTATCACATAACAAATTACTATATTTTAAACGAAATATTTGGTCTGGTAATCAAATGATCACTATTAAAACGACCAGGTAATCATAAAAATCTAAAATCTCTCCCGGAGTCTCACTTACGTCAAACACATCTGAAGCATCTCTGCCTGTGCTCGGCCAATACCACATTCTAGCGTAATACGGATAATATCCTCCTCCGGCATTATCATATGACTGTAGTTCCTTTGTTATCTATAAAAAAAATGAAACAAAAAATATTAAAAAGGTGTTCGTCTTCATTTAATCTGAGTATGGGTCTATTAAGGTTGGTACTCTAATTATCTTATGTTTAAATATATTATATCTCATGCAATGCTGACATTCAGACACATCATGATATTTGAAAATTGGTGCAAAACAAAACGATTCGTATTTGAAAAAAATATACATATTGTGACATAAAGTTTTACACTCGCATTCACTCTCTTATAAAGTCAAATATCAGAAAAAATATGTAAATAATCAGTTTTTTTCACTATTACAGAAGAAACCATTAGTACCTGATCTTCGCTGATGTCATTTCCTGTTTTCAAGAGAAGAACACTTTTATCCACAGCAAGTACATTAATTTGAGACTTGGGATCAGCTTGTAGATCTACTAACATATTGGAACCAGGTAAAACTTCATCTTTCATGAATTTCAGTGATACCTGAAACATTATATACAATACAATACAATAGTTTCTTTGATTAATCAAAGTGTCCTCAAGAAAGCAGAATGATTAGAGGTGAATAAAAGTTTAAAAACGAAAGATACATTACTAATACTAGAATAAGAATATGACGAATCATCGCCAATGAGAAAACTCTCCACAAGAGACCAAATGACACAGAAATGTACAAATACAAGTCATCGTGTTTCCATATGTGTAGTCTAATTACATAATGTGTGTATGCATTAATAGCCGCCAAGCTAGCTGATGCAATCCATTGATATTTTGAAGCTATTGTGTCTTATATGATCTTGGTCATCTGCTTTGAGTCTTTGTAAATCATTTCAAGGAAATTTTGCACGACTGTACGAACATTTGCATTTAAGAAACAAAACCAGAAACATGAGTTTCCATCATTAAATCTTCATAAACAAATCACTAAAACAGTTTTATTTGTGAGTTTCCATTTTGAAATCTTCATAAACAAATCACTTAAACAGTTTTATTTGGTACTTGTTTTCTAGCCTTTTTTCATATAGTTGTTAGTTTAATTTACGTTTGACTTAGTCACTTTTCATTGACCCAATTCGTTATGAATTTACCTTTTGAGTTTGGTATTTGTGTTATACCTTTTTATAATTGTCTAGTATGTATACAATAATTCATCTTTTATACCACCTCTGTCGTAGTATTTGGAAAAAATGAATATGACTTGATTACCATACATTGAGCCGTTTCATTATGTTTGCTTTTTATTGCGGCTGCTATCGAAAACATCTTTATAAGGAAAGAAAAATGAGATAATGAGATAAATTGTGATTATTAAACACAAAAGACAAACTAACTTGAAGATTGACACAAAAAAACGCCCCAGTAAATTGTCCATGGAAGGATGTAGGTTTGTTATGTCTGAAAGGAATTTGCTAAAGAGATTTCCTTCGTCTAGCGGCTCACCTATTCTCAACATTATATATCTTTTCAAAAGTTTCCTAAAAAACCTGAACAATGAATTGAAATCGACCACCTTAAAACAAAAAAACAAAATTGTACCCGAATTTATTAATCTTACCTTATTTTTAAATATACCGTCAACACTAAATGTCACCCCATCGGTAACGATTTCACCATCAGGTCTGACGTAATTGATAATCAGACGAGCTTTAGGGGCCATCTCAGGAGTAATTAGTATTTTAAACTCTGTTTGTTTGAGACCTCCCATTGGTATTTCCCCTGTCTTAACTATGTTGCCTTTGGAGATCATCTGGAAATAAAAGGTTTATACAAGTGTAATATACCACTAAATCTTAATATGTCTCATCCAGTTGCATACGGAAAAGGGTAGAACAAAATATTCCCTTGAATCTAGCAGTTGTGGGAACTTAATCCTATATTTTATTGCAATAGGTAATGGCTGAGTCATAAACATATATATTGTGTGTTTCACAGCACCATTAAAATTGCAGATTTAACAAAGACAAATAAGAGAATTACAACGATGGTATACATATATCACCTACACAACTCCAGTTTAGTTATAAGTAACAGTTCGTTTTTACTACTATATGATTCATACGTATTTGTTTTACATCTTTTTTTTCAAGTCATACTTAAACATATTAATCAAACAAAAATCATATTAGATGTGGAGAAAAACAAAGAATTAATGTCTTTCTGCTGGATGTCCACAAAATTCAGTCTTGTTATAACTACAGTTTTCTTTCCGTAAAGAAAATAAATAATTTACCTGGTAAAAGACTTTTTCTGGTGCTTCTGTAGCTTTTACATCAATTGAAATTGTCTGTCCAGCCTGCAATCATATCGATAAAGAGTTGCATACAATAAAAGCTCACTAAAATGCATTGTATTATAATATGCTAATTGAAAGAACATAATTACAAAAGAAATGTGCAATCATTTAGTATATAGATTATTGGTATCATCACACCATACAATGCATTTATACGCATATTAAAATTTGAAATTTTATATGATTACCAATGAGACAGTTAAAGTCGATGTACATATTATCAAAGCACATGAAACCATTGAACATTTTTAGGTCGCTCTCATTTTTAATTTTGAAAAAAAAAAATCATCATTTTATCGATGTAACATTAATAATACCTCTAGCTCAGATTGGTAATCGATGGACCCCAAGTTAAAAATTGGGTAAAATATCAGTAAATCTAAACCAATCACGTTCTTATAATGCATCACTAGTTCTGAAATGGTTCATTTTGTTGGTACTTACCATGGGTTTTTCATTCAGAAGACGAACTTGGATAAAACTTTTGCTGGGGGATTTGAATGGCTGTAAATACTTGTATGCCGACTCTTTCATATATCTTGCCTTCAGAAAATAAAAATCAAGTTAAACAATGATTATAATGTATTAAATAGCTGAACAACATGTAATGTAGTGTTAATTAATACAATGTTTGATGATTGCCGGTTTAAAGTGTTATCAAATTTTAAGAAATGCATTATAACATGTATAACGTTATGTAACATAATGAAAGGTAATGATATATTATGTGATTTTTGTAATGGTATGCATTGTTATCTTGGTATGCATAATAATGTAATAGGAAAATTATATCAGATAACATGACCGTCAAAAGTCTTCGGAGGTCATTTCGATGGAAAATTAGATGATGTCTCGACAAAAACAAATACGAATTGCTGATACATATTATCGAGTCTATGTATTGTTAATTACTTAATAATTTATTTTAGACATTTTATTATGTTGATCTACGTTTTAGTATGTTATTAATCAAATATGAGAATTTGAGTCAAATCGGTGAACATGGATTTCAGCTTATGCCCCTGAAATAATTCATATACATGTATACCTCAATATCAAAGGAAACAGCATCATTTGGTACATCGATATCAAACTTCACAAGACCGTCTGGATTAATGTCTAAATACATGACTGGTATTGGAACTCTCTTTGTTGGAGGGACAAGAGGTCCGCGCCATGGGTCAAAAATTTCCGGTTCAATCAAGGCTTCAACAACCTCGGTCAGGTTTCCTTCTTCTGGTAGGGGGGCTGCTGTCGTTGTTGTTGTTGTTGTTGTTGTGGTAGTAGTAATAACCTCTACATTGTAGAACATTTCGACCTTGACTCTGCTACTTGGATTAACAACTGGTTTATCATCTGGTTGTGTTACTTTTAGCTGAAACATTTATAAGAGTTTTACGGAGAACATGCATTTTTTTTCTTTCTATTTCTTCTTTCCCTCGCGTTGTATAAGTATGTTGGTTCTATTCATTAACCTGAATGAACTTATTGACTTTGGTCATTAAGCAAACAATATCCAATGAACCTCTCAACTAGTCTGTCTTTGGCAAACAAGATGTTTTGTTATTTTTTTTCGTGGTTTGTTTTTTAATTTTCTTGTCTATGCAACAGTTTTTCCTTGACTTAATTCGTTGAGATATATTCCCGCAAATGTAAAAAGAACAAACATGAACATCTAGTTAATATTTCTCAAACACAATCGGCAACATAGATAGTGTTTTAGTTCTATTAATATATTTCTTGTGTATAGATTTAATGAAATTTATAACATATAAACATACTAAGGTTTATATGTAAGAAAAGACAACACCAATTAAAAATTGGAATGCTTACAAGTGCTGTGTATATTAGCCCTGGTTTATAGTTTGCTGGTAAAGACTCTACAAAATCAATCTTGGCAGGGTTGTCATAAAATTTAATCTCTGCTGAATCTTTCATCTTTAATCCTGTTACACCCTCGGTCACATTGGCTTCTATCACAAAATCAGTGTAAGCAAGGTTCTGCTGTAATCTCTTCAGCTGCCCCAAGGAAAAAGTGAATTTGGACTCGCCATCAATCTGAATATTGAGTGAAAAACAAGCATTTAAAGTCGTTACATTTTATAATTATTTCACATTTAAAGCATACCATTAATCAAAAGTTTTATTAATTTTACATAAAACAATTGTTTTCTGAACAAACATTTATCTTTGGAAAACAAATAATGTTTTTTATAATGTTTTTTTCTGTTCTTTGTAAATTGAAGACATGGTATTTTATACATCTATATGTTACAAATGTATGTGGTGTCTATGATACCGATAGAAAATTATCCTATCAAGTGCTATCCAATCTGATTAAATCCCCATCGGTACCCATCTGTCGTTTGATTCTTGGTAACGTTAATTTGAGACGAAACTCGCCTTCCGAAAGTCAGATAAAAATAAAACCAAGTGTAAGGTTTTATCATCTCCCAGTGATACTTTTTCTTGATACATTCATGTTCGGCTTTGATCTACTCTTTGGTTTGATCGGGTTTTTATCTCTTTGACATATTTTCTATTTACATTATCAATTTTATTTAGGCAAAACTGCATGTTAATTTCAATCATAATAAGATGCTTAATCAGACATAAGTTGCGCCTGAATAAATTCACAAATTGAGAAGAATGACTGTACAAGACAAAGGCAGACCATTTGACAAACACAAATTTGCTTATTATATTTTGTCATCATGTATTACAAAAGCCTCGTTTTCGCCATTAATCACGTGATACTTACCGGAAATGATTGTTCAATACTATCTACATATTCCTCTGGGTGGTCTTGTCTCCATCCCCATGACCTATGGTTGTACTTCTTTTCTAGTCTGATATTAGCATTTCCAATGACGGATTTGCCATAAGTATATCTGAAATACGATAATTATGTATTTTACTATATCTGAATACATTGTAACATATCAATTGAGTGGTATCATTAATTTAAGCTTATTCTGACGTATGTTTTAAACATCTTTCTATAATTCATGGATACATGTAGATGCATCCTCATTTCTTTCTTATTTCCGGTGAACTCATTTGCAATTGTTCCATATATCTCCGAATTTTACTTTTGTAATGATTTGTTTAGATTGCTTGAATATGCTATTTTAATAGGCACTAGAACACACCCGCGAAATCGCGGGCATATACAACTTGTAAACTGTTGTACATGTAGGATGAATTTTTGTAAAAGATATTATGACTGGAAAATTTCATATAAGGTATCAAAAGCCCTCTACTTTTTTTCCAAAGTCCGTTATGTGTTTCCTTTTTGTTAAATTCAATTATTTTTCGTGTTTCTGGCCTTATACCACAATTATTCTTTCCCATTGCTGCAATGCATATTTTTGGTAAAAGTCAAATTAAATTAAATATTTGCAACGCTTCAAACATGAAATAAATGAAACTGCTTATAGACCATCATTATTCTAATAAAAGGTGCTTCTAGGACAATTCATCAGTGCTTTTCTCTTTGAGAGCCCTATTAACATGCCAATGGTAGGCTTTGAATCTCGTATAAAAGACTAAGGCTCATTTGAGGGTTGGTATGAGGGGCCCTGATCCCGAAATCCCGGGCTTAAAAACATGAAATCCCGAGGTGCGTATTTCAACGAAATTCATATCCCGACATCCCGAAATTAAAAAAAAAAAATTCCGCATCCCGTAAAGATCAATCCCGAAATCCCGAGCTTCAAAACACCCGATCCCGATATACCGAATAAGTCCTGCCTCCCTCTAATCTCTACCCTACTTTCATTTTGGCCAAATCACTACATTCACTTTTAACAATAAATTTGTATGCCCCATTTATGGAAATTATGTTTTCTAGTCTGTTCGTCCGTTTGTCCGTTCGTTCGTCCGTCCTTCTGTCCGGCTTCATGTTAAAGTTTTCCCTTTCAACAATAAATGTTTATGCCCCATTTATGGGAATTATGTTTTCTAGTCTGTTCGTCTGTTCGTTCGTTCGTCCTTCCGTCTGTCCCGCTTCAGGTTTAAGTGTTTGTCGAGGTAGTTTTTGTTTAAGTTGAAGTCCAACAAACTCGAAACTTAGTAAATATGTTCCCTATGATATGATCTTTCTAATGTTAATGCCAAATGAGAGATTTTACCCCATTTCACGGTCCACTAAACATAGTAAATGATAGTGCCGATGTAGCATCCGTACACTATGGACACATTCTTCTTTCCAAATGTTTTACTTATTTTAATATATATTCAACTGGTATGACCCCTTAGATAGTAAATATTTCATAAAAAAAAATAGACAGAATACAGAGAGTCTCTGTATATTATTGTAGTATAATCGTAGTTTACAGGTGGATAAACACGAAAACATAATTGTCTCTAATGAGGATTAATAGTTGTGGTTCTTGCGATCTGAAAACCATGATATGGAGACCGCTCTTATTTGCTTATTTATTTTTTATTTTTGTAATCTATCATACGATTGGTTGATCTTGTGCATGTTTAAACCGGAAGTCTTATCTATGGCTAAAAGTCAGTCTGATAACGGAAACAATATCCGAACACCTATTTTGTCGTTTTTCTCCCAAAATAACTCAATCTGAATAATCATAAGAATGGATGACAAATGCGACTATGCATGTTACCTAAAGAACACAGAGTCATGATGATTAAATTTATTGTGGAATGAAGAGAAGCGACACACAAAATGAAGTCTTCTCGTTTAATAGTATAGATTCTGAAATGCAACTTTCGATGGTACAATCAGACGTGGTATAAATGTGCGACACAAAGTTAAAGAATGTCCCACTGGCTTAGACTGGAATTGTTAAACTGATCAAAATTGATACTTACTTTGCTTTTACAGTACCGTGAAACATCAAGTCTGTCGTCAATCCATACGGTGGTAAATCTACTGTTACTTCAAATTTTGGAAGAACTAAAAATAAAAATTAATAGCTCCAATATCTTTTTTTTTATTTAGACGATGTTTATTCATCCGGTCTTATGTTTATGTCAACTAAGCCTACCTTATTCGTTTATGAAATGTGAAAGTGCGTGATATAATTTCTATATGAGTTGATTACATTGATTAATTAAACGATTGGTTGTTGTATTTTCTTGTTTGTAATTTGTACTCAAGCTATTTATGAGAAAGAAATACCTAAATTAAGGCGACAGTAGTATACTGGTGTTCAAAGGTCATAAATCGATTGAAAAAACTGTTCCGGGATACAAACCAATCCCAAGGGAAACAAAAACTATTAGAAAAAAAAAAGGAAAACAATATTAGAAAAGCCAAGTTGCTTTTTAAAAACATTTAAATAAAAAAAGAGACGTACCATATTCATCAACTGTAAACACCTTTTCTTCGGCTGCAGCCTGAAATAATAATAAAAAAAACTATATCGGTATATCAACAATAGACAATTCCTGTACTCTAAAGCACAAGGAGTAAATGAGTTTGATGAAAACATATAACGGGGTCTACCAAAATTATAACAGACATTCGATAGGGAAACTGTCAAACCTAGTTAATTAAGATTTGAGTCGAGTGCTACCACATGAGCGATTTTCGAACTCACAAACTTGACTGGATAGTGATTACAGTAGTATATGCACTTACTCAGACAACTCGGCTACTGAAATTCTGTGTATATAATCTGTCTATTCCAGGATATGATTGTGTACTAAACTTCTTAGTAAAAGTGGCACAGTTTGGGCCGTAAAGGGAGTTCCAATGGGAAATGACATTGTCAGAATCAGATATATCAAAATTGCAACCTATATCATATAAAGCCTAGGTAAAAAAAATCAACAAATAAATCGTTTAGCTACCCAAGTATCTAAATTAAATGTATCCTATATTTTTCTGCATGGAGACTGGAAACAAATAATTTATTTTTTGGACTTAATATAAAGATGAAGAAATACATACGCCTTGTGTAACTTTCATTTTCCAGTCCCCTAGAACTGGATGGTCTGACATGACGAGTTTGTCTGCAAAGACACCATTCTCTTCTGCTGCATCTCTCCATTGGGCTATTTTGTTACCTTTAGGGTCCTGCAAAAACATAACATTGATACTGTCACTTGAACAAAGTAATAAGTGATACACTCGAACAAAATATAAAATTTTACACTCGAAAAAAGTATTAAAATATACACTCGAACAAAGAATAAAATCATACACTGGAACATAGTATGAAATCACTCGAACATAGAATGAAAACACTCGAACAAAGTATATGAAATTATACACTCGTACAAAGTATGAAATTATACGCTCAAACTATGAAAAGCCGTTCTCGTCAAAACTATGTTTAAACCCTTTTCGAAAAAAATACACACTGAGATTTCAAAACCTAAAATAACACACTGAGAAATCAAAATTACACACTGAGATTTAAAAAAAATAAAAAGAAAACACAGAGAATTCAAAATTACACACTGAGATTTTAAAAAGACACACTGAGATAAAATAAATTGAAAAATACACACCGAGATTAATATGCAAATTATTAAATAAATGAATATTTATGAGATGAATAATTCAACAGATAAATATCTTGATCTCAAGAGTTCTTATCATTATAATGAAATGCAATTCCTTCAACCGACATTCGTAATAAATTTCAAGACTTAACATCGCTCTTATTCATAATATAAAAAAAGAAGATGTGGTATGATTGCCAATGAGACAACTATCCACAAAAGACTAAAATGACACAGACATTAACAACTATAGGTCACCGTACGGCCTTCAACAATGAGCAAAGCCCATACATCATAGTCAGCTATAAAAGACCCCGATAAGACAATGTAAAACAGTTTGTTGCCTATAATTCAGATCATTACTACCAGTGTATCGGGATGTTTTGTACTTAAAACCGTTTAAGCATGTATCCTTTTTCAAAAGTATTCCAACTGTTACCCTGATTTCGCAAGGTAAACTTTTACATGTTTGTTACGTTTATATGATATAATAGACACTTGAGTAAAAATGTCACTGCATTCCTTGTTTTTTTGGCAAATTGTTCCAATGTTTTTTTTATAATTTTAATAAAGTTTTTCACCATTTGTTTATATTTTGTAATAAAATGAAATTCAAAACAGTGTGGCCGTGGCCATTGATTGACACATTAAATTCATCTATTGACTGGGACAATTTAGGTGAACGTTTGTATGTAACGACCACTGCTCACTATGTACTTTTTAAAGACACTTAAACTATGGGGTCACCAGAAGTTCTCAACACCTTAATTAAGTAATTCGAAAAACTAATCAGAAATAACACGATGTTTTGATTTATATCAATTATATAAATCAAAACATAAAGGTTATTCCTGATTAATTTTTTGAATTATTTTATAATTAAAGGCGTTAAGAAACCTTTGGTGACCCCACAATGTCTATCGTAGGTACGTCGTGAACAGTGGTCGTTACAGACAAACGTTCATGTAAATTGTCCCAGTCAATGAATGAATTTAATGTGTCAATCAATGGCCACAGCCACACTGTTTTGAATTTCATTCTAAGAGTAAGTGGGTATTTTTTTTGTTCTTGTATTTCTAAAGTTTTTTATAAATAATTTGGAACCAAATCGAAGTGCTAACAAGTTATGTCCCCTAGTTGTTTTAAGCTTGTAATAGATTCAGATTAAGTATGCTAATTAGATGTGTGCGCATAATAAGTGCGCAAAAATCTCAGTGTGTAATTTTAAATTCTCAGTGTGTAATTTCAAGTTCTCAGTGTGTGTTTTCAGTTTATTTATTCTCAGTGTGTGTTTTAGTTTATTTATTCTCAGTGTGTCTTTTTGAAATCTCAGTGTGTAATTTTCAATTCTCAGTGTGTGTTTTTCATTTTTGTAATCTCAGTGCGTTTTTATGAAATCTCAGTGTGTAATTTTTAATTCTCAGTGTGTGTCTTGAAGTTTTTAAATCTCCGTGTGCTTTGTTGTAATTCTCAGTGTGTAAATTTTTCAAAAATGGTTTAAACATAGTTTTGACGAGATTGGCTTGCCATATCAAACAACGTAACTATGCAATAATACACCCGAACAAAGTATGATTGATACTGCAGCTCGAACTCAAAATAAGATTTTAGTGATACTGCAGCTCTTAAGCTGGGGTCAAACATTCACGATTTTTACTGCCGTCCTTGACAGGACCATTCCCAAATGAAAATTTATTAAAAGTATTAATCACGACAACAATCAGATATTGTTCAGGAAGCGTCGATATTCAACCGTTTCCAAGCGAATTTATCCCGATAATCCCGTTCTAAATCCGCTTCTAATCCGATTTGTATCTTTCGCCAGGTAAAATTCGACCGAGTCTGTCACGACTGCGTCCCGATTCTACCGAATATAATCCGAGATCAGATAGTGACAAGACAGTGAACCGACGCTGACGGAAGTTATCCGTTCGAAAACTGTCGGCATACTCGGGATGATCAGTTACTGTTGGAACGTAATCCTATCACGGTCCGCTTTATCGCAGTTGCAAACGGCTTTGTCTGGTCTCAATCGTATAGTATTCTTTAATTGGCGGGACTCTGACGTAGGTATCATTGACGAATTTAGAATTAGGACTGTTTCGGAACGGTTTCGGCAAAAACGGTTCGCAATCGACAAGATATGGATGCAATCTGGACTCAATCGGCAGAAAAACAGCAATGAAAAATTTCTCAAGATCATTCCCGTTCCACAGGACACCGTCCCGAATACACAGAACATTGTTAGGAATTCGATCCGATACAGCAGAATCTGTCACGACATAGGCACGATTGTAATCCGACTAGACAAAATCGGCTGAGTTTCCCCGAATGTTACGGGACGCACCTAACTGTCGGGGTGCTTTGCCGAACTATTCAGACCCTTCCCGAACAGTAGGAATCTCCTATTATGGTCTGAAAGCAGTCGTTTTAGTTCGATACAGATACCTATCTGATCTCTGTCGGATTACCTTCGGTAGAATCGGGACGCAGTCGTGACAGACTTGTTCGAATTTTACCTGGTGAAATATACAAATCGGATTAGAAGCGGATTTAGAACTGGATTATCGCTTGGAAACGGTTGAATATCGACTCTTCCTGAACAATATCTGATTGTTGTCGTGATTAAAATTTTTTTTTTACAAATTTGTATTAAAGTTTGAATTTCAATCCACGATTCATAGGATCTTGATCAGACTTTTAATGAATTTTAATCGGGAATGGTCCTGTCAAGGACGGCAGTTAAAATCGTGAATGTGAGACCCCAGCTTAACAAAAAATTAAATGATATCGGTATTGCAGTTCGAACGTTTCTTGTTGTTTTAATCTACAAATAGTCACATATTGATTGTTTTTAAACTATTCGTAGGTAAGGAAATTTAGCATGAATGTCTTTAAGGCAATTATCGACCCGGGTACAATTGATTAGCAAACCATAGGTTACCGTACGATCTTCAACAATGAGCTTAACTTATTCCGTAAAGTCAGCTTTTAAAAAAGGCCTGATTTATGACAGACCAATAAATGAAAACCAAATCTGACAGGCAGTAACCAACGACAATCCAAGAATGTCAAGTCATTGTTTTGGGTCAGGGACATACAGAGGGTTACGAGGTAGACATATGTGTGTGTGTCGAATAATTCATACTTACATAAATGTCTATGTCGAACGTCTGTTTGACGATAGAAAGATCTGGATATACCCCCAAGATACGGAATTGTACTGAAAAACATAGACGTTATAATTAAATATCAAATACATAAAATGTCATAAACTGAAAATAAAATAAACATCTTAACTTCTACATACTTTGGTATCCGTAGGAGATTTAGAGTTGTCACATTGCCACAGTTCTTTTTTTTTTTTTTACATCTCATAGCATCACAAGAATGATAAATCTAAGTTTATTCAATATTAATTGAGTATTTGTCATTTATATATTAAGATACAAAAACAACTTATCTTTTATCATTGTAACTGATACAGACATGTATATGGACGACTCCAAGCCCCTACCTCATTATACCAACCCATCTTCTTTTCAGCTGAACGTAAAAACTTGACCCCCACCCTAACCCCGGTGGCAACGTTAAGTTACACAGTTGTTTCTTTCTAAAAACGCAAACAAGCATCGCATTAAATGGGGGAAAAAGATAGTCATATATATGTAACTACATGTAACTGTAATATAATGATGTCATTAGTTTATTACAATAATTTATTGTTTCTATGTGTTTTGGTATTTAGTTCATTTTCATTGAATTAAGACTAGTACACATTTTTGTTAAGTGGCTAGGTAAAGTCCGCCTCCGGGTGCGTGATTTTCTCGCAGTGTTGAAGAGATTACTAAGTGAAATGGACTGCTCTTCGATCTGGAAGTTGCCTCTTTGTGATATTCGCCATTTCCATTCTCGTTTTTATTTTTATAAATGCCACCGGTTGCCCCGCACCATAATAAATGTTTAACATATACTTACTTGTCTGGCCTGGTTTGTATATGGCTTTGTCTGTCTGTATCAGGATCGATGTACTTTTGGCTTGGAAGCTGACTTTTGACCAGTTTGCAAATCTCTGTCCCCCTGTTCCTTCTATCTTTAATCCATATTCTAACCCAGCTTTTAGGTCGAGGGGAATCTAGAAACACACCATAGTACAATATGAACAACGTTTTTTGTCATGAACATTTTTCTTAAAATACTTTCTTAGAATATGACAATTTTTTTCTCATTTTCGTATTTCAACAATTTACTATAGTTTATTTTACATTATGCTAACATTTTATGTTATTCTTTATTTTTCAGAAAGAGTGAAAATTATTGGGTTCATACACAACACTAATGGTTTGTTAGTATTGACTGGAAATATGATGTGTAATAACCACGAACAACATGACTAGTGCCAGTACGGAAGCGAAGTCTGCTGGTCCTTCAGGAGCACCTGAGATCATCAAAGTACAAAGTATAATTGTTTGGGTTTGTTAGGGAAGACATCAAAAGTTCAATGTAGGATAAAAAACTTAATTCACATAGTTTTTTCACTGACCCCCACACCCCCCGTCTTAACTTAATTTGGAAAAAATTGATTTACCAATAGAGATATATGTAAAAATCGATTTTAGATATACAAAACTTGCAGAATTTTAACCCCCCACCCCCAAACTATTTGATTTAAGTTTTTTTATCCTACATCGATCTTTTGATGTCATCCCTTAGTTTTGAATTATTCGTCTTACTTCAATTAAGGCTGTGTTCGTGAAATTGTGAATTTAGATTTTTGTTTGCTTCATCGGTCCGGTTTTTTGGATACTCGTTTTTTTACATATGTATTACCATGGTCTTCACAATGATGGTACAAGTGATCCTTTAACACTTGATATGCTTTCAATGGTGTGTATATACTACGTGTGTTTACCTTTAACTGTACAGTACTGGGTGTACCAACAGATATGTCTTTAGTACCCGACGCAACTGTTATGTTTTTGCTATCTTGTAAGTTTGCTGTCACCGTCACAGGGCCTGTAGCTTCTAATATGTTGACATAGACCTCTGTAACTAGGCCCGGACGTATTGTCCTCGGAAACATCACAACATACGTGCTGGAATCAAATAAAAGTAGGTTTCAAGGGAGATTACAAGGAAGTCAGAAATACATTAGACAATAAGGACTTTTAATTATTTAAAGAATAATATATCTTTTAGAAATAGCAATCATCTAAGGAATTATAAAAAAAAATGTTAAATCACAAAAATACTGAGCTCCGAGGAAGTTTCAAAACGGAATGTCCCTGATCAAATGGCAAAATCAAATGATAAAACACATCAAACAAATGGACAACTGTCATATCCCTGACTTGGTACAGACATATTTAAATGTAGAAAATAGTGGATAGAACCTGAATTTATAGCGCCAAATCTCTCACATGTATGACAGACGCATAAAATTCCATTATGTTCACAACGATGCGTGAACAAAACAGACATAATAGGTAAAATATTCAAAATATAATAGTTAAAAATATGGACACATTCGCCATCACTGTGTCACAATCTCAAAGCAAACAAATATTTAACATAACAACACAAAAAGCATCTATCAAATCTAAAAACCACATTCTAATAATTACATTAGATGTATGTTTCATTATAATATTTTAACATCTGTGTGATAGTGAGGCTGAAAAGAGGATCGAAAGTTGCTGATGCACCGGTAGCAAAATGTGCTGATAGTTTAAAACGACTTCAATTGACATTTTATTGTTTTAAGAACTATGGAAAATAATGCTTTGGTAGAAGTCAAAAGCGATGTCTGCTATATAAATGTGAATACGAGGGTATGGATGGATTTTACCGGATAGGGAAAAAAGAACAAACAGTGCCGAATAAAGGATGAAACAAAAAGAAAAGATAAAAAAATAAGGACCACAAAAATTAAATATAGAGAACAATTATGCGCTAAATTATATAGGATAAAGAAAAATATGGGCAAAAATAGAATTCAAGAATAATGAAAAATGGGTTAAATATTTAAAGAAAACAGAAATGAATGTTCTCGTTGATTCGAATTAGCTGATTAATTATACATGTACACATAGGTTGCTTGGTGCTGTCAGCTCGCGTTATAATTATGAATGTTAGCTGTTATGTGCTGTCAACTCGCGTTATACATGTACAATTAGGTTGATGTGTAATGTTCATTCTTCTTGTAATTTGACACGCAATGGAGTGTTTTAGCAGCATAATGTTTAAATTTGATGAATGGACATTTAAGGAAAATTTGATTTATTTGAAAAAATGAAATGTTGTGCCTCATTATGTCAGATGAAGTCTTCCCTTATTAACATAATTTGATATAAAACATACATGTACGATTTAAATCTGGAACAGACAAGACGGATAGAAATATGCAAGACAATTACAAAAAGTTGACTAAACTAAGGAGAATTAGGAGATACGACGATTGCAAATGATATAACTATCCACTAGAGTTCAAATTTATGTAAATGTAAGCAATTATTATGAGCAACCATGTTGTCTTCAACAGTGAGAAAATCCAAAACCACATAGTAGGCTTTAAAAGACCCCGACATGTAAAATTTTGAAACAACCAAAAAGAGAAACCTAACAGAATAATTTATCAGAATACTATTTAAGAGAAAAAATATGACAGACATGAACCGACGACCGCCACTAAACTCCGTGCTTCTAACTTTTGACAGGCAATTGGTGCCCATATGAATATCAGCAAATTGTCGATAAACGATATTGCCGTAACATACATCAAAGTTGTCAAGAAGAAAATGTAAAGCATTTCAAAATCGTATCATCTAGTACACATTTCTAGAATATTTGTTTCTCTTTTCCATTACAAAAGTTGTCTCATTGGCCATCGTTCCACATCTTCTTTATATATTAATATAGTTGAGAGTTGGAATCTATATAAACCAAATTTCAAAAGATCATTTAAATTAATAAGAGCATTTCTGTTTGATAAGATTGTTTTAGTGTAGTACTGTAAACAGGGTCGAAGAATTAACTGAATTGAACGGACCATCAAAAGCACGCAATGTATCCAAATCCAAAGTTTTTGTCACTCCAACAATATAGGTAATTCCATTAAATTGTCATAAGTTTTATTATAAAAATATATAACAAATCACGTAAAGATGATAATTAACTAAACACATAAAGATGATAGGTTCGTTATAAAATAGGGGATTAAGAACATAATGTACTTGTAGGTTGTTAGGTGCTAAAATAGTTTGCGTTTAAATCACATGACATGTTTGCACCTAATTGCAGTCGTACATATTTTCCGCATTGCATACCATACATTTACCAGGGTGACAGACTCAAATGCATGTGATGCATGCATTTTATTGACAAGATAATCCATCTAATTACCCGTAGGCAAAGTTATGCAATATTTATAAATTAAGACGTCTAATGTTTGACAAATTTATAATTTTTCACGGATTTTCAAATTATGATTAATAAAATATAGTTTCGGGGGATTTTGTACGAGACTTGACTACATGACAAGACCGTTGCTAAGGGGTAAATATGTTTTCGTCGTGTAATCATTACCATAATGATAGTATTTATCTCTTTATCAAGCCGGATACACAAGATAAATATACCATTGTAAACAACAAAAATAGTTTGCTTACTATAATTTATTCAACGATTTCTATGAATATCAACGAACAAAGGCGGATCAAGTAGACACGAACTCGCCGACATGCTGTCCAGGTTTCAGATCAAATTAAGTACATGTAGCTCCTTTCTTTCCTATATATACCATATTTATAAAGTTGAAACAAACACAGTTTCCTTTCAATTGGCATAATTTAAACAACATTTCGCAAAGTCATGAATATCTGAACTTCGAAATAAAAAATGAAAAAAATGCATGTTTCTCACATGAACTTGTAATTTTCAATTCATTTGCGGAACACCTTCTTTTCGAAATGTCATGATTTTCACTCTCTAGACAGTGCTATATTTTTCCTTCATGGTTTTAACCATATATCATACATTTTGTACAATGTACACGCATCCTTAGATGTTTCTTGTTAACTGATTGTTTTATGTATAGTGTCGTGAAGATATTGGAACTGGAAACTGAGGCGGCAAGATGTTGTGACCAAGATAGCCATTTAGTGAAAATATTCATTACAAAAAAGATCAGCATTACTTATGTTGGCTTATGAACTGCTCGAGACGAATTGGAAAAACTTTCAAAATATCCTATTCACATGATATATGCTTGCGCTACTTAAATCATAATTGGGTAAACTTGTGCATGTTATAGACTTCGTCATAACATATCTGCTTTTACAAAACACTACAGAGATGTTCATATAAAACAGTTGGTTATTATCGGAGTTCGACTTCTTTTAAACTGAGTTGTACTGTGAATATTGATGTGTGTTTGTGTATTCACCATTGCCTAGATGTATAGGGTAGGGTTAAAATCTCTCACAACATGATTAACCACGAACATGTTGAAGACCGTATGTGATACTCTTGTCGTTGTTGTGTTGCTGACTGAAATTCGTATACATATACCTCCGTATTTCTTTCTGTCAGTAACCAGAAAAATCGGTTAGTACATCGTGATTTTTTAAAGTTTTAAAAATCTATTTATAGTACAGTGTACAAAAGGAGAACACCAATCCATTTTCTTACGAAGTCGTAAAATAGAAATTCGGTACAAACGTGTTATAATCAGTCTTCTTAACATTTGTAACATCATAGTACTAGGTGTTTTTGTTGATATAGATGTAAGTGACGAACATCAAACGGTACGTAGGGGAAAGAATGTACATGTCATCAAATACGTCTGTCATTTTGATAAAAATATGAAATTAATCACATGTTTATTATAGAAGGAAAAGTGTTTGAAATTAACATCTATGGTCCGAAATGAAATTAATAGCATGTTTATAATAGAAGGGAAAGTGTTTGAAAATAACATCTATGGTCCGAATTTGCCATGAGGGAAACTTCTCCGGTTTTATGTCAAGCGCTAGTGTACGTGCAGTTCAATCAGTACTTTGAACAAAAAGTTATAATTTAGCAATAAAAAATAAAAGAAAAGTTATAAGTTCTCGATTTTATGGACCCGGATTTTGGGGGAAGTTATTTTTTAAGGACAAGATAGACATATTGCGTTCTTTGCCTAAGACCAATGATTTTGATAAGAAAACATTAATACGTATAGGCTACCTGGCAATTGCAGAAATTTAAGTAGCTTAAGAACATGCATTGGCGGATCCAGTGGGGGCGGGGGTTGGTACCCCCCTTTTTTGACGATCAATGCATTTGAATGGGAACATGTAGTTGGAACCCCCGTCCCCCTTTTTTGTTCTTGGTAAGGACCCTCCCTTTTTTAAAATTGCTGGATCCGCCCCTGACATGCATTCAATTTTAGAATGTATGGAAAACGCATTGACTTGTATCGTTTGTCTTGTTGACAAGTATAATGTATTGCCTGTTGGTTACCAATTTGAAGTTGTTGTATGATTGCCAATGAACTAAACTATTGCATATGATTATTGGACGATCGTGCCATACTTATACTGCAGGTTCACATACACATAAAACAACCAAGAGACCATTTAATGTTATTACAATGTATACACCAATGCCCAGTTATACATGTATGTACCTTATAAGTTGCAAATCGCACACTTTTTCGTAATAAATATGTATTCTATACATGTTGCACTAGAAAGTCTTGTAGATACCACTGGGCTTGTCGGACGGAAATATTTTTTCAATAAGATAACAGAGGCAATATGTATTAGGTACATGGGTCCCAGAATCTTTCGGAACTACATTTATGGTTATTTAACAAAATGTATAGAAATTTTCAGCGTGGTCTGTTCCTCCGTTTCAAAATCATGGACCATTGACTGGAATGGTACTTTGCGCTTCCTTTCGGTCACTTTTTGATACGGTTTGTACATGTATGCGTTTTCATTGTACCTACTATTATTAAATCATTTTTTAGATCAAAGAACGGAGAATTGTTTTCTTAAAAGAACTTGCTTAACCCCTCAACCACCCCCACCCACCCCCACTTCAAGCCCCCAAATGTGAGTACTCCAAAGTGAGAAACCTCGTACATGCAAGTTATTTTATGTCATATCTTAATATGTTCTTTTTGTTTTGTGTGTAAGTTTTGTGACACTAAAAGACTTAAAACAAAAGTTGACACGAAAAACTGTTTTCATTTTTTTTAAATTGTAACAAATATAAGAATAACATCAGCTTGTCGTCGACTCAGTGATTAATAGAATGAAATTCAAAACAGTGTGGCTGTGGCCATTGATTGACACATTAAATTCATCCATTGACTGGGACAATTTAGGTGAACGTTTGTATGTAACGACCACTGCTCACTATGTACTTTTTAAAGACACTTAAACTATGGGGTCACCAAAGGTTCTCAACACCTTAATAAAGTAATTCGAAAAAATAATCAGAAGTAACACGATGTTTTGATTTATATCAATTATATATATAAATCAAAACATAAAGGTTATTCCTGATTAATTTTTCGAATTATTTTATAATTAAAGGCGTTAAGAAACCTTTGGTGACCCCGCAGTTTAAATGTCTATCGTAGGTACGTCGTGAACAGTGGTCGTTACAGACAAATTTACGTTCACGTAAATTGTCCCAGTCAATGGATGAATTTAATGTGTCAATCAATGGCCACAGCCACACTGTTTTGAATTTCATTCTAATCGACTTTCAAATCAAACATAGATCATGTTTCTCGTTTTATCGTTACCTTAAAAGAATTAGTATGAAAAAGGACCCTTGATAATATAACATGAGATAAAAAAAAGAAAAAAAGTACCCTTGATACTATAATTTGAGATAAAAAAAAATATGAAAAACACGTGGACAATAGCCCAAGGTCAAAGTTTAGCTCTACATGTATTTTACTGTAACTGTATGCAACTCAGACTCTACTTTTATAAACTGTATATGCTATCTAAATAAAATACAAGACATCTGACTTGTAAATAAGTTAATGGATTAGGTTTCTACTTGCTCGTAAGTCATTTTAACAAGTACAAATTCCAAACTGTACCAAGTTAACTGATTATACATTTAAATTTTATAAATGTCTGGCACACATATATACAGACCGACATATACAATGTATGGAAGAAGAGTCTGGTACATAGATATAGAAAGATGTGGTGTGAGTGCCAATGAGACAACTCTCCATCAAAATAGCAATTAATTAAAGTAAACCATTATAGGTCAATGTACGGCCTTCAACACGGAGCTTTGGCTCACACCGAACAAAAATCTATAAAGGGCCCCAAAATTACTAGCGTAAAACCATTCAAACGGGAAAACCAACGGTCTAATACATGTCAACATACCAAGCGATATATATAGAAGATACTATTCCTCGATAAAATGGACTCACAATGAGATATTACAACATTATGTATGTATCTTTTAAAACAATAATTAAAAGAAAACAAAAAACAAGTAAATCTTATTTTGTATATTTATTTTTTAGTGGGGAGGGAGCAGTTTTGCAAAAGAAGATAAATCATTATGTATAAACCAGTAACAACTAGAGCTTATGACATTCTTATGTGGCAATATCTCGACTTTGAATATCTAAACAATCTGCACATATGATATATTACTAAATTTTTAATTTTTACTTACTTTTTGGCACATGATATCGAAATCACACTAAAAATCAGCACAAAAATTAATCCGTCTCGCCTCATTATGTTTTCCTATAAAGATTGAAAATAAAAAATCAACGTTAACAGATAAATGAAGTTACAACTATGCTCCGGGCTGTGATACGTCAAAAATACAGGAGTTACTTTTATTAATGCAAATGTTTACAGCTTGAGGTCACTAGCGGACCATCTTCGTGGTGTTTACGATGCAAATATGCTATTAACATATTTAATCTTCGTCAAAAATATTTATCCCTTAAGAGTGCAAAGTTGAATGAAATAAAACGTGTAAAATTTATGTTCATCAAACAAAATATTGATAAATGGACCAGTAGTAAAGGGGAGAATTGAATGTACCAAGGTATAATTGATATGCAATAATGAATTGATAAATGGATAAATAAATAATAATAATTGATTAATTGATTTATTGATTGATTGTTGATTGCTTTAAGCCGTCTCAACACAATAAGGTTATACTGCAGCAATTAAAGATTTATATAAACTAAAACCAGTACAAAGTAAGTATACAATATTTTAATCTAAAATGCAAAAAGTATTACAGTAGTTTGAATGTCTGTGCACGCATTGACGATTTTAAAATTGAAAATATAATAAATATATTTTTTAACAAATGCATATACATGTAAATACGAATTGCATTAACGAAAGAAGATTTAGAAAGCAATTATAGTTTAATGATATAGAAAAAAACAAAACAATATGCAATATTTTGATTGAAAATCAAATGCATCTTTGAAATGATTTGTTTTCTCATCATTTTTTGTAAGTTTTTTTTTATCAAATAAAAATTAAATCTTACCACAATAAGAATTTATTAAGAATGTTCTAACTTTATTATCAAATATGAAAGAAGTTACAGATTTTCGCCTTATATATGTATTGATTACAATTTTGTAAGAAATGACTATATATACACTGTATGTTTAAGCAGATGTCTTGTCTCAGGACTTTCCCTCTGCTTTGTGAGCGGCGATTTGATTGGTTATTCGCAACTACTTGTCTACGTCATTTCAAAAACATCTCGACCGTTTAGAATTAGAAATACTGTCTTCAGGGCAAGGATTCATCTACATGCACTTCAAAACCATATAATTGAGACATCAAAATAAATGTTTGTAAACACATTAATACTACGATCAAATCATCGTACTAAGATTACAGGGATTGACTTTATTCGTGTTTTGTTTGTTTTCGTGACTGGCACGTCGTTGCCTCATCCTTAATCTTAGGATTCTGCGTCTTTTTGCGACGTTTTTTAGAAAAAAAATATCCATGGATGATGGGAGTCTTTGATACTTTTAAATATAGTACTTTTACTGTATGACTATTGACAAAATCAATGTACATTCGATCAAATAAAATTGTGTCACAGTGTTAGTGAATACGTCGATAAAACGATAACTCAAGTACTGATTGACGCGGGAGGGATATTATTTTTTTGTCAGTCAGCAAAATTTGTGTCAAACATTTTTTTCTCTCAGTTTTTCGACATCACCAATCAAATCATTTTTTTTCAAAATTTAACACTATAAGCTATGGAGAAAATTTGGATTCAGAATACATTTCTTTTGTCATTTGCTTGATCACAATATTTATTTTCATCAAATTAGGGATCAGAATATATGTTAAGAAAAAAAATATATAAAAAACATATCTCCCTTTTTTCAAAGTTAATTGCTCGGTCGCTTAAATGTTTTGTCCCCATGCAATCTCGTATCTATGAAAGATTCATAACTTAAGAACGACAAAGCAGGTATTATTCCACTGCATGTTGATTTGCATAGTGAAATCCACATTTAATTGGTTGAAACTTTCACACGTGACGTCGAACAAAACTTCATATTCCCTCTTAGAATCATATTCCAGATAAATTTATTCCAGCCTTAAAATAAAAAGAGTATTAATTTACTTTTGATCCGAACTGTTTATCAATGTTTATGCAGTCTTTAGTTATTTAAACAAGAAAACAAACGCATGTAAATTAATATCTTATATTCAGAAAAAAAACCAAAGCATAGGCAGTGGAATAAAACATTCATTTCCCTTAGCTTCGAGAGATATGAAGATTTGTTCACCCTCGAAAAATCATATTTCCCTCGGGCAAATCTCTCGTGAAATATGAACCTTCTTTGGTGAACCAAGGGTTTGTATAGTAAGACTTACTATACAAATCCTTGGGTGAACAAATCTTCATGTTTCCCTCAGCCACGGGAAATAAATGTATAGTAGGGAAATAAATGTATAATATCCAGAGTGAATCACTATCTTTTAACGTTATATCTTCAAATAGTTGGTTGTACATGTATTATCAGTTGTACATGTGTGTTGCATATTCAAAATTATATCATGCTTTCCATTTGAATTAATATCTTGATTGGGATATCTTTAGCCGAAATCTAAAGATATATTTTAATCTATGATTTGTTTTTTCCTTAAATATTATCAGAAATGGGTTTTTAAGGTGATGCATGTGATATTATAGTTGAAGATATATACTCCCTTTTTCAAATTTTGTATTTACAATGTGTCATATTAGATTTATTCGTTCTGTGTCTGTTCACTTAATTGTTTTTGTTATTTATATCTTTTGAATGAGTAAAGCCATTTCAATTAACATTTTATAGTGTGTCTTTCACTGTTGTGAATTTACAATATTGTTTTAGGTAAGGGTGAAGGTTGGCACCTATTTAAACTTTAAAACCTGCTGCATTTGATTGTACCTGTCCTCAGTCAGGAACCTGAATATGTTCAGAGGTTGTCGTTTGTTGATGTGGTTTATAAGTGTTTCTCGTTTCTCGCTTTTTATATAGATGAGACCAATGGTTTTCCTGTTTGAATGGTTTACACTTGTCATTCGGGGGCCTTTTATAGCTTTCTGTTCGGTGTGACCCAATGATCTATGTAGAAGGCCGTACTTTGACTTATAATGGTTTATTTTTACCAATGTTGGCTTTGCTGGAGAGTTGTTGCATTGGCACTCATATCACATCTTCTTATATACATATAAATTGTTAAACAAAGTTAACGGTCATCTTCTGCAAACGTCGTTACCGAAGATTGTACATGTATGAATAGTGACAAAGAGTGCGTAATAAGGCACAAACCCTTCCATTTATGTGTTTGAGTGCTGGGTGTTGAGTTAAAGTTTAACAGTTTCATTCGGATTGGATAAACAAAAAAATCAAAGCCTATTGAAACAAGATTTTTTTTTTAAACTTAATGATGTTTAATTCTTCCCCTATATTGGAAAAAACTAAGTATTTCACTAAGATAAAAAAAATGACTTAATAAAAAAAAAACAAAAAAAAAAAACGTTTCTTACAAGAGATAAACGGTTGGTTCCTAACCATGATAACCTCTTTAAGATTTTGGTTTTACATAAAATGAGTTTTAAAATGACTTGTTCTGTATTTGCATGCAATATTTGCCACTGGACGTACATAAAATAGCAATCAATCAAACAAAATGGCATGAAACATTATAAATAAACAACGGACAAATTGTCTGATGGAGGAATGGACTTCGGATTTTCCTATAGGATTTTTGAAAGAAGGGCGTTCGTTATTCAAGAAAACATAAAAACTTATTTGTTAAAACAAAACTCTTTATTTTTTTGACGATCTATAGGTATTAATGAAGCATGATATATACAATATGAGGTGCTTTTTATCCCAAAAAAGAAAGAAAGGAATCGCCATATGTATCCATCGAATAAAAAATATAAATCTTATATATCTTGTGAGTATATAGATATAAAAAGATGTGGTAATATATGTGTGCCAATACATGTATATGACAAAGTCAATATTACCATACCATGTGCAATGTACATTGAAATTCTGTATTGTAAAACCCTACCTATAGCTTAGGTCCTCTCGACTTTGATATATCTCAGTAGTACGCAAGGTCTGCTCGACTTGTGTTGCATTTCAAAGTCTTTCTGCTAAAACTAAAATGTGAGTGGATTGTATTCAATGAAAAACTGCTAACTTCTTACTATCATCGATTCTGAAGATTGGACGATAAGAAAACATATTGTAAAAAACAAGAAATGGGGATACAATGAAAAATATTGCATATACTGTAAACTAACTTATTTTGCGGAATCTTTATTTCGCGTTTAGCCCTCTGTTATACCCATTTCGTGGCAATTTAATTTCGCGATTCTAAAAATAACTTTATCATAAAATAAGGAAAAATCCAAGTTTTTACATATTCGCGACGATTACATCCGCGTTATTTTTCTATTCGCGAAAATTGCAAAGAAAAATTGCTGGCGAAAATAAGATGGTTTACAGTATATTTGTAAGATTTTAGCATAATTGTGAGGGGAAGATTTAACGGAAGTTCAATTGACCTCAAGAACGTGTCGGCATGAGGAGTCGATGTACAACCCCTTTTGGTTGGTGCTTTAATTATTTGTAGTGCACTGAATTTAAGATTATATACAAAACAAAGCATTGAAATGTTGCCCCGACCGTCTCATTGTAAGTGCGTTCACGTCTAGTGTTAATTGGAGGTCAACCCAAACCTTTGGTCAAACCAACGACTGTAAAATTGATATTGGCGACTTCTTCATAAAGCTCACAGTATATAGTAGTAAACAAAGAGACTGGTTTGCTCAGAGTGAAAATGGTATGTCTTCAAGGTGTCTTCATGTGTAATATGACATTGTGAAAAGGGAGCTACCATTTTATTTGTATGGGGGGAGGGGGAGAGTAGGATGAAAAGTTTTTTCCAGCATTTTTTGTTGTTGTAATCTCTGTCCTGCCTTTTTTCAGTAATTTATCCAGACTGTTTTTTTATATATATATATATTTTCAACCTAGCCCCCCTTTTCGTCTTCTCCCCAAAAAGAAATTAAATGGTAGCTATCGAAGATCGGTTTAGGTCCAGATTTATATAAACATTATATCATTAACATAATTTTATGATCGTCCTGATTTCATTTAATATTTGGCACTCATCCTCATCATCATCTGTATCGATCTTATTAATTTTTCCAATAAGTATGTTAATTTTCTAACAACTATATTTCCGCATACCGTAAATGTCTTTCATATCAATTAAACTTATTTAGTTTAGTTATCGCCTGCCGAGCAGCACGCACCTCATTTCATTTGTAAAATACAGCAACGTTCGGGTTTTACAATAAGGACTGGGAAAACATATCACATGAATCGAATGACATAATGTATCTAGAATATTTGCTGACAGTTTATTTAGAATCACGCTATAAATTTATTGAGAGGCGATGTGCAAACTCTGTCCTTTTGATTTTTAAATCTTTCGTCATACATATAATTAAAGATGCTTTCTCTATACAGACCCCCCCTCTATACATTATACTGTATAGCTTGCCGCTGAACGTTAAACAGTAAATCATCATCATTCTCCTTTCTCCATAGAAACTAAATCAATGTTTGTTGCATCTCAGTAGCTTTATAAAATTTGTTTCCTGTTATTTTGTTCTTAAAGACAAAATCGAATGTGAAAATCGTGCGATATCATAATAATTGTACAGTCTATAAATTTCACAAGTATCACACAATCAACTTTTCATAATTTATATTGCAAAACGACAAGCAAACATCTTCAAGCTAAACATATTTAAATGTTTGATAAATTGAGGTATTTTCAAATGAATCGATCATATAGACAGAAATTCAGTGAAATGCATGATATCAACTCAAATCCTTACTGTTACAACAAACTAAATACAGCAGTCGTTTAAACTTGAAGTGGATGTTAGAAACTTTAAAATGGGCAAAACCGTATTATTCGGCTACAAAACATGAACAAATTAAAAGAGAAAAACCAATATTTTGTTGACGGTGTAAAACAATAATAGAAAAAGATCGCAAACAACGAAAACCACTAAATTACAAGCTCTTGACTTGGGTTAGGCTGTTTGCTTAAAAACCGATAGACTCTATCCTAATCTAGCACATTGACGTAATTGTACGACATAAACAATAAATTGAAGATTTTAAAAGCCAAAAAAAAAAAGCCCCCCAAAAAAAACAATAAAAAAAAATACTTAGAAAATACCGAATGTTACTTTGCATAATCGTAATCTGAGCTCGCATCATTGGTATATATAATTGGAAATTCACAGCAGTCTTTCGAAAGAGGGGCGAAATATACAAAAGGGACATTAAAACTCATAAATCTAAAATAAACTGACAACGCCAAGGCTAAAAAAGACAATATATAGACAATCAGACAAATAATTGTACACAAAACACAACAAAGTACAACTGGAAATAATAACACAAATACCTATTTTTTTTTTAAAGAATATAAAAACATACCAAAAAAAAAAACTTGCTGACTGTAACATCATATACGAATCCAAGCAATAAACAATCCTTCAAGAATTTCCAAAACATCCAGTTTCGACCAGTTTAAGAAAAAATATGATTTCTGTCACAATTTATCTTTTTCCATGTAAGAAGTCCGCACTAATTTTCTTACTGAATGAATAGAAAATAGTCAATAAAAGACACAGATGCTACTACTTGACAGGTATGAAACACGCATGCAATAAATTATGCAAATTGAAAGATTACAAGTTTTTACATTTTTTAAAATCTTTTTTGTGCTTTGTGTTTAAGGGTTCTCTATTACCTTGAGATGAAGAACAACAATAAAAGCGTTGTTCCTTGGGTTTTTTTTTTGCGTTTTAATGTACATGTAGTGATTTTGTGTCGTGTATTATAATGGTTACCCCATTTCTTTTCTTTTTTTCGATTATCGATATTATAATTATAACATAATCGTGCATTATGTCACACCGACGGCATTTGCATTAAGTCACCATTCTAGACGTGGCCTTACAACCTACAGGCACTTGTCTCAACAAAAAATAATCCTATGTATCTTAATATAGTGTTATATTAAGGTATAAAGGAATATTTTTTCTGAGACAAGTGCCTGTGTTACAACCGAAAAAAAAACATTTCTATAATCGAATAAATTGTATTTCAGCAACTTGTTCTTTATTACCAAATATTGTGTATGCTAATAGAACCTTTAAAAGAAAAGAAAAATACGAATTTATGAAAAACGTTACAGAAGGCCATTCGTTATTCGTTGATCAGTATTTTATCAGTGGTTACAGTGTTACATGTATACTATAGTATCTATAAATTTTTCGATTTATCTCCCTTTGCTTAATAAATAAATCATAAATTAACATTTGTGATCATAGTTTGAGTTTAGATTATTAGTCTTTTATTGGTACATGTAGTACGAAGCCCCCCTTTTTGTTGGTTGTTCCCATTTCCGCCTTGTTTTTCTCAGCTTCATTTCGTATTGTTCCGATACTTGACCAGGTTTTCTTTTTACCTTCACTCAAACATCACTTTATTGCTTTTTTGTAACTTATATCTAATATGTATGTCTTCGTCCTTTTAACATTTTTAGATTACACCGTCTCAATTTGACCGTCAATTACTTATGGAATATATGTATCTACAATTCAGTTTTCTTTCTGTTCTCTTTTAAGGGTTTATAACCCGAGCATCACCAGACTTGACATAGCTGTACACGTGAATCAATAGATTTAACAGTAATAAAAGTGGAGCGTAATTGGTTGTCTGTTCTGTGGCATTCTAGCTCACCTCGTGTTTTGAAAGCGTACGTAAGTAAAGCTCAAAGTTATTCAAATTATCAGGTGATTGATCTCTGGTTGCTTAACGTTCAGGGGCAAATATTTTATCCGTATTCCGGAAGAGTACGCATAAACAGTTAGTTGAATATGCAGGATAGGACGAACGGAAAGAAGGTCGGGAAATAAGAACCACAACTTAAGAAAAAACATTGAGGTAGAATGGATAGGGACAGATAGTTGTATGTTCAACAGGCAATTGGCATACTACCCATCAGTAAGTTGGTACAATGAATGTTTAATGTTCAGATATAGTGACACGGACCCCTCACGTAGCATCGGATTTAAGGAATATTTCCGATGTGCGGTATTCACCTTTTAATCGTTTTGTCATGGCAACTTCTTTTTAAATCGATATCTTCAGTTTTTCTTTAAGCTTTAATTTTATCAGCCTTATGTTTTTTAAGCTTCACAGTCAGTACTGATGTATTGCTTTATATTTAGGTCCCTTTTCTATTTATGTACACCTTTCTTGTTATTGCACACATCATGACATGGGTCAACATGTTTTTTTCTTAACCTAGTTATATTATTAAACACTGTGATTGTTGTATTCTTCTACTTGTCTTAATAAAAAAAAAAAAATTGTATATCATTGTGTCTTTATCATATTGAATCACTTGTAATCATTTGTATGTAATTAATGTTGATTGTTCTGCTCCTTGTGGGCGCTTTGATTAGCAATAACATATATTTGATTTGATCTGTTATAAAATTTAATGCTGTCCCCCCTTTCATATAATGTGACCTACCGAATTGTACTTATTACCAGGTTACATGTAGTACTCTAGCAAAATGGCCAACAAGACGGTTGCCACATGTGGGGTAAGATCTGCTAGGATTACCTGAGATCACCCCCGAATTTTTGTCGGGTTTGTGTTGCTCGGTCTTTAGTTTTCTATGTTGTGATTTTTGTAGTTGTTTGTTTGTTTACAATGTATCTTTTCTTTTTTTAAGCCATAGCGTAGTGCGTTTATTTGTGACTTATGAGTTCCATTATCGGCATCCCTTGTACATGTTTCGCCTCTCTTTTATTTCTCACTTAGGAGCATTATGCATCACGGTCTGAGCATCCCTTCGTGCGTTCGTTCGTCCGTCTCTACGCCAGTCTGTTTTTGGTTTAAGTTTTTTGATAAGATTGTTTAGAGTATAAACAACTTTTGAACAGATATATCATGTTAAGGAGGGGTATTTGCGAAAAATACCAGTCGAGAGAATGTTAAATTTCACGAGCCGTAAGGCGAGGGAAATTCATTCTCAAGACTGGTATTTTTCGCAAATACCCCTCAATAACATGATATATCTGTTTAATTACACCGAATGTTAATGTACTAAAACGCATTGATGATCGTGACGTTACAAGCGTCCAGTCGGATAGAGTATTTTTTGGCAAATACCACGGCAGAGAGGGTAAAAAAGGCATATCCTTTTAGCAAATACCCCGGTGGCGTTAAAAATGAACGATATTCATTTGATAACAGTAAATTGGTGAAAAATACACTGGCTATTAACCAATCAAAACCCCGGATTCTTACATAAGGTGTAATTATAATAGAAATACAAGTTTTGCATTTAAAGACCAAACAGCCTATTGTTTATGCGCATCAGCTAACGCAACTTGGTAGTGACATAAAAGCTCTATGACGTTGTTTCTAGCAATGAAAAAACGTCAAATTATAACGTCCAATTTCGCGTTTTTCACGGATTCTAACATGGTGTACGCTACGTAGGTACGCTACGTCTCCCAAGAAAAGAGGAACTATTATGCGTCGCGCTACTTTAACATCCTGTGGAGATTTAACACAAATGGACACATAAGATACTACACTATATTTAACCTTCGTTCTAATAAAAATAATAAAATATACATTTTGATCTCGACTTTTTGCATTTACGCCGTTCTGCATTAACTTTTTTTTTATTCTTTCACATGCGTAGATTTTGTCTTTGGTTTGCGCCTATTGTGTACAGGTAAGGTGAAAGGTTTTTTTTTGCCCGATTTATGGGCATTATGTTTTCTGGTCTGTGCGTCCGTTCGTTCGTCCGTCCGTCTGTCCCGCTTCAGGTTAAAGTTTTTGGTTGCAGTTTTTGGTCAAGGTAGTTTTTGACGAAGTTGAAGTCATATCAACTTAAAACTTAGTAAACATGTTCCTTATGCAATGATCCTTCTAATTTTAGTGTCAATTTTTCAAAAATTAAAAAAAATGAGTATTCACAAGGTTAGGCCCATAATCAAATATTCCTAAAAGTTTTGACATACTGGCAACATGTGCATGTAACTGATGTCTGGATGATTCTCGTAAAATAATATCCGATCTTGCAACGAAGTTAAAATTTATTTATACTGCTTATTTGACAAAATCTTATAGTAAAAATAAAATAAAATGATAACAAAGGGTCATTTTTGTTTGTCATTTGTTTCATTTCAAATTGTCTTAAGGAGAAATGATAAACATATTGTCTAATCTCACTGAAGCTTACAGCTAATTTTCTAATGTATGTAGATCAACACTTTGGTTTGCCTGCTTGCTTTGTTTGTATATTCTGTATAATTATATTTTGATAACGTCCAATTCAATTAAATAGCATGTATACAGGTTTACATACTTATATATAAAGATGTCAATCTTAATAACAGAGCTTGAGTAAACATTTATTAAGGAAGACAACCAAAGTTTCACCCTACATGCACTAGGAATTTAGCTGTAAGGCAAAAAGTATTAATAAAACTAATACTCAGCGAATGTGAATGTGAATTAAAATCAAAATTTTCGGTGTTTAAAACTAAATTGTTGTAAGTTTAACTTATGACAAAAACAATTGCTCCAAGAATAATATCTTAAATAAAATCGCTCCCTTTCATTTAGCTACAACTGTGACCGGAAAGATTGAAAACAAATTTCGATTTTCAATGCCGGCAACAACCTTTTCTTTGTTTTAATTTCCAAAATGAGCAATTCAGATTTATTATATTTCATCCTGTTGGAGAAATCTTACTTTGTAGTTTTCAACGGAAAATTATTTCTAAATTAATTTTTGAATCAAAAACTTTTTGTAATTTATATTTACTGTCTCGTTTATTGAAAATACATGAGGTAGTAATAAAAGGATTGCATTTTAAGATAGATGTATAACGTTTTGGAATCAAAAATTTCATTCATATATTATACCTATAATTTTTATTTCCTAATATCTTAATTATTCTAAAATAATAAATTCACAAACTCGATGCAATAATTTCTAAACGTTCGTCCTAGGTCGGCAAAAATAATGGTATAAAGAACTCCGTCCATGCTTTTGTATGTCCGTCTTTCAACAGTACCGAATGAGTTCGTTACGGCAATCTTCTGAAATTGACGCGAAAAAGAAACAAGCACTTCTAGTCTGGTATAGTCAAATACTCTGTAAGTTAACCAGTGCCATCTTTCATTTCTTTTTTATTTTCAATCATTTTGCTTATATGGGACAGAGGACAAAGACATACTTTCCTAACAAAAGCGGCGTGAAAGGTTATTTTAAACAATTTTCCATTCCGACGGATGGTGTTTCTGAAGGTTAATATTGTGCGGCAACATCGTAAGATCTGATACTGACACATGCATTTAATCTCTTGTATTACCGGATAATAAAGTAGGTGAATATAGTTGTCATTCTTGGAAATTTAAATGTAGGTTTCAAACGTCCAATTAATTGCGATTTTTTTTTTCAAATAGTGCGCCAGCAAGGAAAGTTTGTACTATGACGTCAGATGCAATGTTCTGAAGAAAGACAACTCTTTTCTTCAAAATGAACGAGAAAAAAACATGAAAATTACTTATAACTTTTTTGAAAGGTCGGTGACATACGCTTTTTATTGCTTTATTTTGAAGAGTACACATGGCACTTTCCTTCTTGAAATTATTATGAAGAAATCACTGGTAGATATTTTTTAATACTGGAAACGTTTTATTTTTGGCGGGAATGAAATAAATCATATTTTTAAAGATCAAAACAATACGAGTCTAAAACTCTTGAACCTGTATTTGATAGATACAAATCTACTGTTTAACGTGAAACAAGAATTATGCTTGTAGGCTTGATATAAAGTATTTTTTGGAGAGTTTATATAACAAGCACATATTATGTTAATATTCGGGAAAACACGAAACTGAGGTTGCTATAGCGACAAAACTAAGTCGGTGACCCCCGATTTTTTTCATCATATTTTGTTCCTCAAATCATGAAATACCTTCACACAAAATTTTAAGGAAAAATCACTGAACGTAAATTTTATGGTCATTTCGATAAGACATTTAGTTACTGTTACATGTAGGTCTAGTATACTGGAAGACGTCACTGTATGGGACTTTAAATTTTATTCTATTTTTAACCGATTTTTTAAAAAATTCAACCGAATTCATGTTTCCAATGGCTTATCAAGGTTGTTTGCTATAATTTAACACATGATTTTAAATAATGTTTGTCTCTTTTGATACCAATTGGTCTCTAAATACATGTCTTTAAAAATAATTCACATATGACAGCCTATTATTTCAACTTGGAATTATTTATGGAATTTGCATAATTTCTCGTACTTGAAATTTTTAATAAATTCCATGTTTATTCTTGTTATAATGTTCTGTGCGGCGCCCACCACTACCTATTACAAGACGACAGCACATTTTCAATAGAATGTACTGTGCCCCGCACAATACTATCTATACAAAATACATTGTATGGAAAATGATATGCACCACTCAAAACATTACAATACAGAACAAACATGGAATGTAATAAAAATTTCAAGCACAAGAAATTATGCAAATTCCATAATTAAAAATGATTCCAAGTTGAAATAATAGCCAGTTATATATAGATTGTACCTTAAGGAGGTAGACCTAGGTTAAGGGAAATAACTCTTAAAATCATCAGTACGTTTGTGTCAACCGATTTCATAAATATATTCTAAGCTTCTAGGTTACATTGATTATTTCCAATCTGTTTCAGGTAAATGCTTGAAAAACATTGATGAAACTTGACTTTAACAAACACATAACTGATTTAAAGAGTTATCTCCTAGAACCAAGGTCTACCACCTTAAAGGATTGTATACATTTGTCGTTGATTCATGTCCATCATATTTGTTTTCTGTAATTTGTAATTTTATAAACTAATAATTTAATTTTGGATTTAACGCTTCTTCTGTATGGCTGGCGTTGTTATGTTTATCAGCTCATAGACATAATGTTGTCATGTGCTTCGCGGGTTATTCAGTGTGCATCAAAGTTGCGATGTTATTTCTTCATAGACAGAAACAATATTACAGTCATTCCTTAATGAAGTTTATTTTTTCGTTTGAACTGTTTGATATTTTTTGTATGTCCGAATCTTTTATAACTAACTACAATGTATTTAGTAATAGTTTCTCTCATTGTTGAAGGCTATACGGTAACCTAAAATTATCTGCCTCTACGTCATTTGATATATTGGCAATAATACCATACAACAAAGTCATGCATTTATTTATGTATATATGTCGATACACGAATTGCTGTAGAAACACTTGTTCGGCCACTCGGCACCTAAAATCTCAGTTTATGTTCAGATTGAATGTTATCAGGTTGTGCATGCTCAATGGTAAAATTAAACGCTGTGTACAAGTACTTTTTGAATTTACTATTGAATATTGCATTGATTGTTCACTTGACTTTTAAATTATATCATGTTATATCGTAGCGTGCATATGTTATGCAGTGCATACGACTTAAATTTGCCATGACATATTTGTTCATATGTGTACATAAGTTTCAGTTTGTATTAATAAGAATAAGAATAAGAATATTTATTATTCCAGTCAAAGGCCCTTAAAGGGCAGCATAACATGTACACATAAAACAATACATCATGATTTGTAACAGAAAAACATTTTTATATAATAAAATGAAACATTAAAAAAAGTTGAGACAGATGTTATTAATATCTTCATACTATAAAAATCATATACATTTAATTCCAGGCAGGATCAGAACCATAAAATTATTACAATTATCATTGTTATTACATACATTAATTAACATTTCGTCTAACATCTAGACATGTAATAATATAGCTCCCTAAATATTTAAGTACAGACTTTTCATTAGTAAATAACCAAACAAATTTTGCCTCATTTGAAAGATGTATAAAATTAGGACAAATACAGTTTATCTCCTCGAAAAATATCTCCTTATCATTTTTGTATGCTGGACAACTACATGTAGTTATAAAATGTTTTTCATCTTCAACCAGATTTAGAGTACATTTCTTACAAAGCCTTTGATCTCTTTCTATATATAATGTTTTATACCTGTCTCGTTTTATTTTGAGATCATGTGCACTGCATGATTCTAATTTTACATATGGCACTTCTCAATTGAAGATTGTTTAAAGATAGATACATTTCTTTCGAAAAACAAGTTTTAAGTTTGAAATAAGTATCTAGTTTACTACTCTGTGTATCTGTTCTTTTTGTGTTCCAAAATTTTACAAAACTATTACAAAGTTTTTGATTAACTGACTTGATAAAAAAGTTGAGCTTCACCTCCAAGTTATGAATATTCAGCTTTTTAAAAATGAAATGTATGGATGAATACCAGCATTCAATATTATTATTAAACATGTTTTTGTTACACATATATATAGGTATCATACAGTAAACCATCTTTCATATTCTTTATTCTAAACCAATAATTTAGCATTGATAATACAACTGAAAAATATAAAGGGAATCTACCAAGCTCTCCTAGCACAGCTAGGTTAGAAGACTATTTGTTTACACCTAATATATACTTCATATATTTTAAATTGGATTTATCTAAAAAATCATTCATATAAATGTGCTGTAATGAATATTCACTTTCTTTCTGGCATTGATCGAGCAATGATACATAAACAAATAACAACAAATGGTTATACCATTTACGTCAGAAATTATATAATTTAGTATTTTTAAAATTGCGTAATACTTTATGCATGATGTCTTTCTTTAAACGAAGTTGATCTTTTCGAACGTAATTGATAATAAAGGACTTTACAAAAAGTAATTATATTTTATATTTATTCGAAATGGGTTTAACATGTCGACTTCCCAGTTGAAACACAGTTTCAGAATATTTGGAATTGTAATAAGTATTCAAAACATTTATTCATACATAGCCAAAAGTTAAAATTGTTGACTTTAACCTAAATCTTCAAGTTATACTCCCTAAATATACAAGTGTTATTCATTATAAAAATTGATTAACATTTTGAAAAAAGTATAAAGTATAGGCGTGCCTGGAGATTTTGCCAACTATTTTAAGAACTAATTAAAAGTTTGAATAAGTGCAGTACACATTGGGAGATTAGGCCGTCCGCATTTTAATGCGATTTTCTTAGCACATCCTACATGTAACCATGTATGATACTCGTATGCTACATGTATGTACCCTGATATAATCGAAGTGTGTACTTTTATATTTTATTTAAGATTTTAATTAACAAACAACGTGTTTTTATTTGTTTGACATAACATGACACAAATCAAAAGGGAAGAAATACAAGAGACACCAAACATATATTTAGCTCATAAATCGAATACCTCAAACTGACAACGTAATGGACGAAAAAAGAAAAATGGTCTACAGGAAACATATAAAACTAGATGCTGAGCAACACGGATCCAACATAAAGCCTCTCATGTGCTCTAAAAGGGTAACAGATCCAGACCTGCTCTTATCTACATGTACATACCACATGCAGAAAAAAATGTAACATATAATAAAATGTATCAAATTTCATTTTCTAAACCGCAACGTCTCTTCCTCAGTGCTCTTTCAAAAAATTAAATGGACAACCCTTAATTGCGAATATTTTACCACGACTGTGCCTTTATTCTCGATCGTTGGCACGATAATCATTGTTTTTTTTCTGAAATCACTTTTTAGCCCTATAAAACATACCTGTTTTCAGTAACGTTATCTTAAGGTCTTCTAACTGTGAAAACCTACCTACTGGATTAAATGTATTGTAAATTTGTTCTCGTAATTCATGAAATATATGCCACTGGACAATACTGGACAAAACAAACGACAACAATCAACTAATATGTCTTCACATTACAAGACATGAACACTTGTATGATTTCTTTCTCATAAACATAATGGTTGTTTATATTTATCTTTATTTTTAAAAACTATAATAATAACTTCATGATTACAAATAAATATTATTGCACGATAAAAGAAGCAGAAAAATTAACACAAATTAAAGAAGGTATATTTACAATGAGGGAAATTAAAAAATCAAGGTGCAGTCTTCATTTATTTATTTTTTGTAAGACAACAATTGACAACCTTATGCCATATACAGCCTCGATATCGTCAATAAACTACGCCATGCTTGATTTGAAAGACAGAGTAGCAAAGAAAACAACCATTGTTTCGGAGATGGCATCACAAGAATATTGTTACTGTACAAAGGAATTTAACAAGAATTTGATATTTTAAGAATCAAACTAGATCATAAGTTTATACATGACCATAACGTATAATAACAAAAATAATATTTGACCGTAGCAAAAGAATGACTTAATTCAAATGATATTTACACTGTTCTACAACTGTGAAGCTTAACACAAATGAATTAGAATATGAAGCCATGTTGGGGTCTATACAGATAAAAATGTAAGGGTTACGCGGAACCCAGTGTATCGACTACTTTATGAATCTAATAAATGTTTCAGGAACTTTAACTGCAGGTTGTATGTAATGTTACCTGGAAGAAAACTACGTACATAATCAAGTAACGAAAAATATTTTTACAACATTCACTTCTGGATACCATCTTCTGGTCATAAAAAGGCTTCTGTCCAAGTTTGGTAGAAATTCGGGATAGTTGAAGAAACTAATTTCAAAAAACTTTAACCACAGAGTGAATATTTGTGGACGCCGCCGACGATGGAATGTAGGATCGCTATATCTCGCTTCGACAAAAGTGAAGGCTCGAAAAAAGTATAAAGTGGGCGCACAATTACTATATTGGGATCACAATATATAATATTTTGTCTGCACAATATATTAGTGTGTGTGCACTTTATAATATATTATGCGCATTATAATAATTTGTTTTCCGTGTTGGTCTTCAACGTGGCTCTTTTTAAGACTAACTTAGCTATGAAATATAAACATAAGCACATAAAAGTGGCACATCTGATGCCCTTACATAAAAATAAATAAAGATTTAATAAAAAATATTGCATGATTACAACTTATCCATATTTCATACATAATTTTTTGTAGACATATGGCACACAAGAGTAGAGTGTTTAGAAATTCTATTATAAATTCGGTTGCCTTTCTATTATGATTGTCAGATATCCTACCGATGGTCGAAGGTTCTCTCCGGGCACCCTAGCTTCCTCGGCCTATAAAAACTGACTTCCAGCCATAAATTAGCGCACTAGTGTTGATTGAAAGAGGCGTTAAATACCAATCAATCAATCTTAGTTGACTATAACAAATTAATAGATAGATCAAAAATTAATTTAGACATGTTTTACTTAACATATAATTTTGAATTCACATGTAGTCTCTAACTTATATAAATTCTTTGATTGCTTAACGTCTAATTGCAAATATTGCATGCATTCTCAAGACGATAGTCTCTTACACAATACAATGAAAATCCCTATACAGATGAATTGATAGAAATCATTATACTATTAAAATTTCAAAAAGTATAAATATTTTTGAAACATCTATAATGGTTGAAAGGTGAGATACATATATACTGACCGACTTTAATAACGCAACACTAAATTATTCTTTTTAAATTTTTGAATGAATGTGTCACCGACGAAAGCAATAACTGCCTGTAACAAACGCCGAAATGATTGCCAGAAAGGTCAACCAATTCTGTTTAACATGTTTGGGGTTCTGTTTTACACCTTCTGATTTCTCCTTTGTTTTCCCACCTTTTACAATGGGTTTTGGCAATTATGCGGATGAAACTTTCGGGCTTCAAATGTTTTTCTTCAGCCGATTCATTGGCATTACATTTTATGGGAAACATTTATTGCATGGATCTGTGCTCAATGGCATTCGGCAATTTGATTAGCAGTTGATGTTGCGGCCGTAAACATGTCTCGCAAATGACGTTGCGTTATCAAATTCTATTGACGTTGCATTGTCACTACATGTTGATCTGGTCATTGATGGTCAGCAACAAATCCCGTCTACCTGTATCGTTGTCGGAAGAACAGTAAGATGAGTTTCTGAAGTAAAACTGTATGTTTGCAGCACGTTCACGGTTTTCTGTTTGCAGTATTCGTATGGGTAGATTTGGTCTTTTATTCCTCAGTCTTGTCAAGATGGAGATGAAACAATTTTAACTAATTTATGTATGGCCAAGGAAAGAAAGAATTGTTTTACGAAGCTATAACAACTGACAATCTTTTAAGGGTTCCAAATTTCGCTTAAAGAAATTCGTTCAGCTTCAAAAATCCGGTTAGTTCAATAACCACAGGTAAGTCAGATTTTGATTTTTTCTAAAGAGAGAGAAGCATGGTTAGCATGAATAGTAGTTGTATGAGAAATTAAACTGAATCAAACATGATTTTGTAAAAAAAAAATCAACAACATGAGTGTTGCGTTTTTAAGGTCAGTCAGTATACATGTAATTATATTTTGTTCTTCTCTAGAAAGATTTTCTAGACTCCCTGTAAAAAAAGACATTAAGCAATGATGAATTTTAGAAGAAAGTTAATCTCAACTGTTTGTACACGTACGTACTAGCAGAGATATATATACTCTACGTTTGTATTAAAACATGAGGTTACAGTTTCGTTTTCAATATGAACGATGTCGATGGAAAGAATACTGGTTAAGAAGAGATATTTCTGAAAATCTTTTCACCAATACACTTTATCCGATATGTCTTGTCTGAGAGATTGGCACCATTTGTAGCCTGAAATGAAAATTATGAAAACATAGGAAAAATTGTGTCACTGTATAAAAGTACATTTAACTTGTTTAAAGTTATAACAGCATTCACTTTAACTGGGCGGGCTTTGCCTCCTATTAATGTAAATATAGACCCCCCCCCCCCCATTTACCTGAGTAAAATTCAGCTGTTAGAATCGCTCCTTGGAAGTTGATTATTGATGACTCGTTTGAAAACATACCCAACCATGGTTGTCACGAACAAAACAGACCAACACAAAAAATATACTGTTATATAAGTTGCACACGATTTCTTTACATATGCAAAACTAAAATGATAAAATAAAACAAACAAAAAATGAATATATGTACTTATGACAGGATTTTGGGGAAAAAAAACTTGCAGAATGACAGTCAGCACAACATCAATAGCTGCAATATGTACTTCTAAACTGCATATGTATGTAAAACCCTAATATATTTTGTGTGTCTCATTTTAACTGCATACCATAAAGGAATTTCATTCGACTGTCATACACAGTTTTCGCCCAGTTGGAATAATTAATTTCTAAGCGAGGTCACAGCAAAGCATAATGAGTGATTATAAGTACAGTATAGGTACACCATATTTAAAAAAAATAGTTAAAGAGGGTTCGCAAAATGTGTACTGGTGTTGATATGATTAATCATAGACATGATGTTATAATTTATATCGCTTTATGTTGTAATTACAGTAAGATTCATATTGGTTGCTGAACAGAAGTTGGGTAAACCGCTTCGTGCAATGTACCGCTTCAGAACATATGTTGTATCGGCTGCTTCGTGAATTGTACCACAATAGAACAGATGGTGTATCCGCCGCTTCTTGCAATGTACGGCGCCAAAACATTATATGTTGTGTCGCTTGCTTCATTCAATGTTCCGCGTCAGAACATATTTGGTATCGGCTGCTTCGTGAATTGTACCACAACAGAACAGATGGTGTATCCGCCGCTTCTTGCAATGTACGGCGCCAAAACATATGTTGTATCGGCCGCTTCAGCAATGCACAAGGCAGCAAATTTGCTCCATCGGTCGCTTCGTACAATGTACAAGGCAGCACAGATGATATATCGGCCGCTCCGTTTAATTTGCAAGGCCAGAACAGATGTTATATTGACCGCTTCGTGCAATTAACAAGGCTAAAACAGTTGTTATTGTGGCTGCTTCGTGCAATGTACAAGGCCAAAACAGATTTTGCATCGGCCGCTTTGTGCAATGTACAAGGCTAGAACAGTTGTTGTTTCGGCTTCTTTGTTAAATGTACAAGGCCACAACAGATGTTGTATCGACCGCTTCGTGCGATTAACCACGACAGAACAGATTTATTATCGGCCACTTCATACAATATTCAAGGCCAGAACAAATGATCTATCGGCGGCTACGTGCAATTGACCACGTCAGAACATATATATTTTATCGACCGCTTGTGCATAGCGCCACGACAAAACATATGTTGTGTCTGCCGCTTGTAACAATGTACCACGAAAACATGCTGTCCGTTAAGTATATACAGAAGTATCTCACACAGATAAAACACAATTTATCAAGGATACTACATTTATAATTATGTATGCCAGACGATTATTTCGTTTAAAGAAGACTCATCAGTGACGCTCGAATCAAAACAGTCAATGGAATTGTCCTAATGAAATGTAAAGTTGAAGAGCATTAAAACCCGAAATTCTTTATAAGGTTCATATAATTAGAGTTTACGTTTTAATTGGACAGATAATAAATAAACATTGATGGTATTTTTATGTCATGTGTATATAATGCAGAATGCACTTGTAAACATTATATTCGTAAAGTAGCTTATACATGTTTCTGCATTTATATATGGAATGCTAATTAATGTATCAATACGTACCTATTGGTTATATCCATCGTGTTCATAGCTATCGAATATTAAAATTGAAAACCAGTCCTATAGCCACAAAGACAGTCGTCCAAGTTTTGTTGAAATCTGTCAAGTAAAAAAAGAGTTTAGCGTATATTAAAGATACAAAATTTAATGTAACTCCATATGATAGAGGACTTAATATTGTATGTTTACTTCGAGATTTTTCACCTTCCTTTTGATTTTCATTTATTTATTTATTGTATAAGTTATTATGGCTACTCCAAATCTAAACTAGTCCGTTAGATAGAGGTTAATTGAAAAAGTAAAGTTTGGGTTTTTCAAAGCAAAGCAACCAGTCTAGGCAATATTTGAATTGCAGTTACCATTCTTTGTCAATTATAATTGTATGTAGCACATATATATTCTAACGCCATGAACTTTTTACTTAATATGTATTTTTTCATCGTATTTTATTCATCAAACATGCCTCACTGCAACTATGAGATGAAGAGCAGCAATAAAAGCGCCGTTCCTGTTCTTTTTGTGTGTTTTTGTTGTTGTTGTACATGTTCTGATTTTGTATCATGGATGAATACCCCTTATCCTTTGTTTCTATTATGCAAATACATATTTTCATTAGATTGTAGCTTTTGAAATTTTGAGAATATACTATTAATGCATAGTTTGACGGATGCATGGAGAGGATTTTATCTATGTAATGTACTATACATAAAGTCTGGCATGTAGCGTAAGACAACGAAAGATAGCTATCAACACGTGACAATAGTGTTTTGATTAGTCTAATATAACCTTAACCCTTAAAACGTACCTATAGAATAAGCTTTACTTTTGCAAGAGCTGCCACACGCACATAATGGTGTACTGCTGGGCAAGGTATCCATTGTGCCTGTTAAGAAACATAGTAAAGTGATTTAAGGATATTCGCTTTTTGTCAGATATTCGGAATCCTCTGGTTTTATTCATGTAGTACCATGAAAATATGTACCCGCTTACCCATAATTTTCATTTCATAATTTTACAACGTATTTTTTTATTTTTATAATTCAATAATTCTATAAATTCTTGTTATTTTTCATATTTTTTTTAAAGAAAAAGGGTGCAAATGTTTATTGTATGAAAAGTCTAGAGAGAATTATTTTCCGCCAAATTTTCAATGTCTTATATCTCTAAAACAAGCATACAGGCCCTTTATTTTTTTCTAATTTTTTAGTTCTTTTATTTATAAAATATTAATTTATAACAGTCGTTTTAAAAGCTTGTTATTTTGAAACAGCGTAGCAAACAACCTTATTTGACAAAAAAGATGCACCATCCCCGCAATGCTGCACAAACAAGTATTTTGAAGAAAATGACTATTTATGTTTAATATGCTGTTATATTCTCTTGTACACATCCATATATATGTAATACTTTACAACAACATTAATAATCAGCAATGAAACGTTGAGCAAGGGGTCGAACTCTACATATACGATCTCATCGTAATTCCTTCAGAGGGGTGCCAACCTCCCCCCTTGTTTTTACTATACATGTACTTGCTTTTGAATAGGGACATATGATTGGAGCCCTCCTTTTTATCCTGGGCTAGAACCCCCTGTTTCCAAACAAAGTGTGTGTGATACCTATACGGGGAGGAGTATAACAAATCAAGAAAAATGATTAAACACGAGGATTCCACACAAAGTTCGAGACAGGTAAATTTTTGATATCGGGAAAGAAAAATAGTAGTCAGGAACATAGGGTTTTGCTTGCATTTGATGCAATCTTTACCCAAAAACCTGTTAAGCATCTATGATATTATTTTCATTAGGCTATATAACATACCTGGTTTTCTTAATGTACGAATTTTCGGTGTCTGTGCGGTCTGACAGAAAGTGCTACATATTGGAGCATCATCAGCTGGACTGTCACTATCCACGAACGCGAGCGTTCTTTCGTCCGGGTCTACGACATCATAAATATCTGTTCAAAGAAAAAAGTTACATATGCTAAATTGAAAGAGAGCTTAATTCCCGAAAATTTAATATAATATTCTGCCGAGCGCAGTGATGCAAAAGTGTTTAGAAGATTTTGTATACTACAAACTTCTATATAGCAAAATTATATATTTTTTTATCTTTGGGACGACCAAAAGGAGAGGGTTTTGTACGCCCTATTCGCCCCCTGGACCCAGCACTTGTAATTACGTGTATTTTGATTTATATATACATTTGTAAGCATATATTTTTTTATATATGCTTGAAGATTTATAAAGTAAAATCACAAAAATACTGAACTCCGAGGAAAGTTCAAAACAAAAGATCCTAATCAAAGCAAAATCAAAATCTTAAAAACATTAAACGACTGTCATATTCCTGACTCGGTACACGCATTTTCCTATGTAGAAAATGGTGGATTGAACCTGGTTTTATAGCTAGCTAATTATCTCACTTGTATGACAGTCGCATTAAATTCCATTAAATTGACAACGATGCGTGAAAACATATTTTTCGTCATCATTCGAAGGAATTTACATATCTAGAATTATATATTTAACTTCAATTTAAAGACGAGTCCGTTTTGAAATTAGATACATTAATCAAAACACACATTTGTTTCCATGTTTAATTTCTTTTAAATTCTAAATAATTTTACCCCTAGTCGACATATTTTTTTTAATTCGGGCGTGCATGTGTATGTACATGTTTTGTGAGTGAGTATGTCTGCCCCTAATAATACTTGTTGTCGATGATTGTGTATACTACAATATACAATATCAAATGACTGTATAATAACCAAGTTGAACGATAAATCTTACGGGGCGATGGATCATATTATGATACAGTACACTGCAAAATATAATATATAACCAGTCTAAAAGGGTACATCACCAAACATAACAATAAAATAAACAAGTGTTAGATATTTCGGATACCAGATATCCTTCATCAGTATGATCACAATGCAAAATGAATCATGTCAATCTATTTTAATTATAAAACTATCACAATCTTGAAATTTATTCAACAACAACAAAAAAAAAACAGTTCAAGCTAACATCAGAGACGCTTTAACATTTCAAAACACGACGCAAAGACTGAAAAGATATGCCAAAATAAAAATTAAAATTTGCGATATGAACTGGCACAACTCTAAAATTCTAAAGGTGACGACAGTTACGACGTTACAACAAATGCGTGGAAAAAACAGTTCCAAAAAACAGTCCTGACCGATCTCAATTGGTATAATATTTAGAATTTAACAACGGTAGAGCAATTGCAACAGAGACTGCGTATTTAAACACCACAAAATAAATAGCAGTTTAATAATGATTAGAAAAATAATTAAAATTCCATTTACTTAGGTAAAATAATTGAACATGGCTGCGTACTTGTACATCCATTCCAAATGAATAGAACCTGTATTTTGAACTGGTATAATTAAAAAAAATTCCTTAAAACAGTAAGTACAGTACGGAAGCCGGAGTTACTGGAAACAAGTGATGGCAGAAAAAATGAGTAATGGCAGGCAAATGAGTGACTTATTCTATGTTTTTTAATAATTGCCTTCTGGGTAAACTGTCCTTATATTCATTATTCAAAACATTTCCCGAGCAAGTATTTGGCCCTTTACCAACCTTCGTTGTGGTCTATGATTGTGACGGTAAGGTTTTTGAGATCAATTTGAACTTGCCTAGGTGTATCTGCGCTCAACTCACTTTCAAAACTTTTGAATTGTTTCGGTGTTGTCTAATTTGAAATAAAGTTACATACCTGACAAAAGGTAAAAGTAATATAAATCTGGGGTCACTTTTGTAAATTTCATACATAGATACAGCCTGTAGTTTGTGCCAATTCCAATGGAAAAGGTTGAGTCACTTCTGAAATATATATCCAGGAAGTTCGCTACTGAGTTTCAAAATAAATAGCTTTTCATAAAACTAGTATATACATGTATTGATAGTGGATAGTGAATCAAAAAAGCAAAAAATATATAGGGGTCAATGTGCTATTTTTCGAGATTTTAGCCATTGAAATTTGGGAAAATGTTATGTCTTGTCTGCCCCACCATTGTTTTACTCGTATTAGTCTTTTTTGTCAGCTATTGTTCCTAGACACAGATAACAACGAGAAAACCTTGTATAAATGACTGAGCTATGTTTGGTGTTAAGTTGAGTAAAATGTCATGTATTCAGGAATTAATTTAAAATTCAACTTACATCTTAACAATCATAATTAATAGCACTGCATAAATGACAATGACTTTAATGAGCAAAGGTGGGGTTGAAAAAGTGCCACACCCTTACATAATAAACATATTCATAAAAATGACAAATAAAAGTGAGTTGAAAAAATAACTCACCAAAATATATATATACTACATGTAGTATATAAACAAATACAACGAATTTTGTCATTAATTGATGTTTAAAGATAATAATGTCCTCTATAATAGCGCTAAAAAGGGAGGGTAGTAGGAGGGAGTTCAGTTAAAACTCAAAAACGATCTTTTCTCCCTATCAAAACAAAGGCGAATGACCGCATGTCCGAGCACATGTAGAAATATGATCTTAATTACCATCTCAAGAACTGACCAATCATACAATATAATTAGATGATCATGCATTGACCATGCAGTCCTTGACCTCATGTTGATATAGTATAACTTAAACAAAGAAATGTCTCTTACATCAATATTATCGGAAATTCCAGTTACGAAGTCTTTTATTTACAACAAATGTTATTTTTAAATTGGCACTTTTATAAAGAAAACATACAGAATTTATCGTTGTTTATAATTAAAGAAATGCTCTGCATGAGTAAACTTTAAGTCTTAGCATGCCGAGAAAAAATTTCACATGATATTTTATTACATATTATACTTGAGATATATAAATTACATGTACCCATTATTTATACCTATTTACAAGCTTTAAAATTAATAGCTTTGTAACCTCAAGCTTACATAAAACACCAAGTAAATATTGAAGGTGCTTAAAACAAACAACGATATATGTTCATGGCTCAAACATGTTGTATGCATTGAAATGCAAGTTTAATTTCCTACAACTGTAAATTACAAGGGAGCCTTTGTTTTTGGCTCTTTTTTGCATAAAGCCGGATGTGACGTATTATCATTTGGTTGAATTACACCTTTAAATATATAGAAATTTCATTCACAAATGCATATAAAAGTCAATCTTTATATATAAATAGTACGATTGTTTACAATATTCTGAGTTATTTTTTTCAAAATTTAAGAAATGTAGAAATGCATGTAACGAATGACGAAAATACAGTAACAAATTAAAAAAAAAACACATTTTACAAATTAAGATATTACATGCTACAAATTAAAAAAAAATACATTTTACAAATTAAGAATTGTATGATTATGGCGGATAACATCCCATACCCTTCAACGTTCGGTAGCTGTCTTATTTACTTTACCTCTAAGAATTTTTAGTCATTCCATTTTTTACAGTTTAATTATTAAATAAATTATAGATATGTCTTACTTGAAAACCACAACCCCCTCAGTGCTAGAGATGTTTAAACTATTTATGCAAGTCCAATCGTCTAACGTTGTCCCCTGACCGCTTAAACGGATTACGGAATTCTGTAGCGTTGTAGTTGAGATGACGAGAGTTTTTGATTTATCCAAGTTGTCTGATACATCTGTGTAATTATATTCCCACGAGCTACCTCGCAGATCTTCAGGTAAAGTACAAGCGGCGTCTGAAAAAAAACAACCTTATAATAATAGAGTTCATTCCTCATAAAATTCTACGAATTTTGTACAACAGTAAATCACGCAATTGCAAAAAAATAAAACAGACAAGGAAAGGATGTGAACAAGAACAAATCGTAAATGCCAAGAAAGAGAGAAGGATGGAAGGTTGTTAATAAATTTCGTATTGTTTCGTTAAATTTCGGAATGATTTTTTTCCATAAGATTTCGATCCCATACACTTATGCTTAAAAAAAGTAGAGATTAATAATGTTTTGACTTTGAGCTTAACTCATCCTTATGTCAATGAGTGTGGCGAGTAAAACCCATAACTTGACACTAACCTGCTGTAGGGAATCAACTACATCAAGATGCAGTACGATTATCATCATGTTCGTGTACATATTCTAAGTTAGTTGCTGTATCGGAGGCTTATCCAGCCCTTTCTTCGAAGGGGATTTTCAACCCAGGATAATGGTGTTTTACAATCTAGAATAAATGGAGTTTTCACTATATGCCCCTATTCAAAAGCATTGATCATAAAAAGAAAGTAGGTTCCAAACCCCCGCCCGGAACCAATGGATCTGACACTGTCTTTTCGCTGATATCAAACAGACACCTTTTATTCATATTACCCGAATGTTCCATTCCCAGCGTTTTTTTTTTAAAGAACTCATTTACATATATACACAAAATGTTTATTAAAAGTCAATTAAATCATTATAGATACATGTATGTGTTCGCCATACGTACGTTTCATCTACAAAAGTCTCAACAGTGTCGCTTGAATAAAAAAAAAGAATAAAAAAGGCAAAATAAAGTACATCGAGGATTCAAAATTCCGAAAGATATTGCCATATGCAGTTAAGAGAATCTGTTTCTAGGGTAGACACTCTTTTGTTTTTTCAAAACATAAAAAGTTTATGACAGTACAGTCACTGAAAAACAGAAAAAGAAAAAAAAACAGATAACAAACAACTACAGATCAGAATACCAGAAGTCTTCATAATCCAATGTAAAGCTTTTACTGATGCGTCCAGAATTAAAATTAAAAAAATTTGAAAATTCATATTCCGCGATGGAAATATTAAGTATTTATGATGCATGTGGTTTGATTGCGCAATTTTCAAAAATCAAAGCTTGTCCTATCAAAGTTGTAAAAAGTAAAAATACTGAACTTCAAGGAAAATTCTTATCGGAAAGTCCCTTATCAAATGGCAAGAACAAAGCCCAAACACATCAAACGAATGGATCCATTTTTGTAAACCTGTCATATTCCTGACTTGGTACAGGTGTTTCCTGATACAGAAAATGTGGATTAAAACTGGTTTTGAAACTAGATTAAACCTTTTAAAAGTTTCACTTGTTTCCATATATTCGTACACAACTATGATTTTACAGTTACTTTATGATATTATGTTATGTGTGTGTGCATTAATATTTTCTATTTTGTATTATTGAAGAGAATTCAAAGGTTGTTAACTGTTTTTATATTCAATTTCTTCATATATTATTGTTTGTTCTAGAATGTAGACTCCAGTCTATTGTAGAAGACTGCATGTTTATTGACCACTAGAAGTAACTTTCAGTTGCGTCGTTGGGTTCGCTCCACGTTCCTCAGACCTTTATATCAAACGACATGTTTTATTTGGGGTAAAAGTATGGATTGTAGTGTAAAAAAACCCACATTTCTTTTTAATATGTTTCTCGTGATTGAAGACATTCATTACTACATTAATAATTTTATAAATTCAGATTTCCATTTAGTATAAATCAAAATATAGGGATTTTGGTTATTTGCCAGAAATATTAATTTTTCATTTAAAAGGCGTATTCTATTTCAAATAGTATTGATATTAAACTCTGTTTTTTTGGTAACATTTTTATCATTTTGCATTCAAAATTCAACTGGGGAATTACATTATAAAAACTTTTGAATAATTTTACCGGTTTCGTGTTGTGCAAGTCTTTAATCTATGTTTCAACATCTAGACTTTTGTATAATTAACATTATTAGAAGTGAACATCTTAGATAACAAATTGAGGCTGAATGGTAGATATGCTATAGGGAGTGACTTCAAAATTATCAATGTATGACCATGGAAGTAATATATTATTACTTCCATGGTAATTACTTCCATGGTATGACAAACATATACATAAAATTATTTACCAAATATGTTTATTATAAAACAATCCAACCTGTGACAATACCATATATATTAACAGATTTGTACTGTTATTTGAAAATGAGGGTTTATTTAATTTAATTGCCTTGCAACAGGTCTCCCAGGGAAGTGTTGTAATAGTTGTTTTTAGTGTGGTCGAGATTGTCAAGTTAGCATTCACAAATCGTGAACACAAAACATTTACATCATGTCGAATGCCACACTTCGTCATACACAAGACGACGTGGAGGATTTTTATTTCAATGCCCCATTATGGGCATTATGTTTTCGATCAGTGGTTCCGTTCGTTCGTCCGTCCGTTTGTCCTTCTTTTCCGCATCAGGTTAGAGCTTTGGTCAAGGTATTTTTTGATGAAGTTGAAGTTCAATCTACTTGAATCTTACATGTAGTATACATGTTCCCTATGTTATGATCTTTCTACTTTTAATGCCAACTAGAGTTTTGACCCCAATTTCACGGTCCATGCACTAAACATAGAAATATGTAGTGCGATGGGGCATCCTTGTACTATGGACACATTCTTGTTTCAATTGTTTTAAAAGTTTCGCAAGAAATCTTAGCATAGTATATCAAAGAAAATTTAAGCGAGCACATTGTTTTTGCGTGGCACACATTTTATCAACTGGTATGTTTAGTTGTTAGTTTGTTTGTGTGTTTGTTTGGTTTCTTCCTCTACAATTAACAGACTGTTCAAGAAAGAGTTTTCAAAATTAAAATTAATACTTAAAAGACTGAGGCGCTTGACTGTTTTTAAAACTTTAAAAAAATTTGGTCCTCAATGCTCTTCAATTTCGTACTCTATTTGGCCTTTTTTACTTTTTTTATTTCAGCGTCACTGATGAGTTTTTATTTTAGACGAAACGTTCGTCTGGCATAAATACAAAATTTAATCCTGGTATCTATAATGAGTTTATTTCCTTTCACCGTTATAGGTCAAAGAACGGTCTTCAACACGGAGTATAGGCTCACACCGAACAGCAAGCTACAAAGGATAAAACGATTCAAACGGGAAAATCAACGGTATAATCTGTATATCTGAAGCACGGATACATGTAACTGAGCATACAGTTACTAGTATTAAAATGATTGGACATCAATTATTTTTTTTTAGAAAGAGTCACATGTACTTACCAAAATAAATAGATATACTAATTTAAGAATATTATGATATAAATCTTACTAATTACTAGTGCATTCTCGTTGCACATTCAGACAAACATTATATAATATAGGAATACATACCACTACAAAAGAAGTGTACTAATTTAAACTTAAACATAATAGTTCGACTTACAATTTGTTTTATTCGTTTTGTCACGTGTTTGCATACGACTAGTAAACAAACCACGGGAGTAACCTCGGTATATTCTTTGTATGGGTGTGACAATTTTGCCTCAAAGAACGTATCCATTTTAATATACCCTATAGTTATAAATTCAAGAACCGGAATGACCTATACGTATTTACAATATTCAAAATATGACTCATGATTATATAAGGGGAAACAAAGCACTAAATCTATATCATCACGCATATTTCATACATATACAGCTACCCTTAAGTTTTGTGAACTTATTTGAAAGGTGAACTTTTAAAATGAATATTGATTTACTTTGATATAACAATTAGCAATTAATGATGTAAGATCCTCATTAGTATATATATATATATATATCATATGAAATGTAGATCATATCCCAAAATAATATACAGTTATCAAACGTAAATGCGTTTTAATATAGAATGTTATTAAAAAATCAAGATTATTTTTTATATAAAATCTCGCAAATGTATGCCCCTTATTTTCTGGCATATACCCGTTAATATGAAGTAACCCCCTCCCCCTCCTCGCTAAAAATCTTTTTCTCTGATTCTTAAAACCCTTTTTCCCTAGTCTTTATTTATATTTTCCATTGATCTCTTTTTTATTATATTTTAGCCCCTCCCACTTTTTTCTACTTATCTGGTACAAATAGCTGTCAATAATTATCTGTTCACCTCTTAGTTACTTGTTTTTGTTGACTACATATAGCTATTTTGTTCTACTTTTTCAAGATTTATTTACTCATTTAACATAATGTTGACTGCTGTATCCATATTTTTACATGTTTACCTATTATGTCTTATTGTATTGTTCACACTTTGTTGTCATAAAATGGAATTTTATGCGACTGTCATACAAGTGAGAGGTTAAGTAAGCTAAAAAAACCCAGGTATAATCCACCATTTTCCAAAACAAAAAGTAGTGTTATTACTTCGTCATGACAGTTGTTTTTATTCGGTTGATGTGTTTGAGTTCTTAATTTTGTCGTTTGATATGGGACTTTCCGATTTAAATATTCCTTGGAGTTAAGTTTTTTTGTTATTTGTTCAATAGGTAGTATAGAGTTTTAAAACAAAATCAACATAAGGCATGGACTTTTCCCTTTTGTCTGCAAGTATTTGTTAAAAGTGTTTTTTATGTGTTCTAGTATTAAAACACAGTAACGTCTTATCAGAAATCTTTTGTCAATTGTAAAGAGGGAGTTACTCTCTCTGAATGCCTTAATTATTAGCTTGTGAGAAGTCAGTTTGTGGCTTATCCTTTCCAAAAACCGTATTTTCCAAGCTTCAGTTCAAATATTCCGCCGTTTAACAAACTTTACATTACCTTACTATTATTTTATTGTCCTGAATATGTGTGAAATATTTGCCACTGTGCAAAAATTAAACAACTAATATTTAAAAAAGAATGGTTATAATGATTACACGATTCATATCGAAATCATCTACATGACTTATTGTGATACAATCTGATAATTATGGTTCACTTTGAGATATATATAAATAATTGAAACTTCAAATAGTATTAATCAATTGGTGTTGGAAGAAAAATTGACCATACTTGCTACGATACATTTTTATTCTTTTCAAAAGTTAGCACACTTTAAAAAAAAAAAAACATTTACTAATAAACAAGGAACATTTTCAAGCTTTTATTGAATCAAAATTGAAAAACCCTCATTAATATAAAAATAATTTCTCAATTACATTTTTCTTCTTCCCTTTTTTCTATTCTATATAACTTTTGGCCTTTATTTTGCAGTTTTTAACCATTATTCTCCATTCTGTTCTGAACATGCATGTAATATTTGCCACTGGACGTTAACAAACCAACTATCAATTAATCTATTATGTAAACCACACCCATATTCTCATGAAGTAACATTTAGATTTTTATATTCTTTTGTCATATACAAATTTAAATACTGGAAATGCTTTATAAATGGTTAATTTTATCAACTTTATGGTACATATTAAATCTCTTAAGATTGAGACCAGATAATACAAATGATGTTAGAATATTGTCTTATATATATTTTAATATTTATACGTGTGAATTCATGGTTGTGTTTTTGTAATTTATTTGTATAGTTACCTACTGGTTATTGGTTATTATTTTGGTAGAATACCTATAGTTTTGGATTAAAATAAAATAAAAATACAACATTATCCGAGGAAAAAAGCAAACGTATTACTGATTTTTTTTGCACACACTTAATTAGACATATTGCGAGTAAGTAATTTAGTTAGGTTTCAAATAATTCAGTATTAAATGTATACTAGCACATGTCAATCATTTGCGGAATGTGTAGGTTTTTTTTTAATGAATAACTATCAATTTTGTTTGATAAAACTATTGTATCAATATACCAAATAAAGGTGTAGATTTTTTTAAAGATGAATAACTATCAATTTTGTTTAATAAAGCTATTGTATTAATGTACCAAATAGATAATCTATATGTTTCGGAGTTAAGTGTAACGTTTATTTTCGCTGAACTGGTAGACCTTTTTTGTTTAGACACATTCCCTGTTTTTATTCCCAAATTTTATTTCACACATTACACATACACATTTTATAGCTTTTCTCAGTTAACGTTCAAAATTACGACGAACCCGTCAGTTTTTCTGTCTGTGTGTTTGTAGCATTCGAATTCACAGCTTAGCTTATTTGTTTATAGTTCTCGTATCAAACTTTTTTCGTGAGATGTGAAGCGTTTGCAAATTTTGAACTAACAAATTGTTAATAATTAAACTCATCATAGATACCAGGGTAAACATTTTATATAAACGCCAGACGCGCGTTTCGTCTACAAAAGACTGATCAGTGACGCTCGAATAAAAAATGGTTAAAAACGCCAAATAAAGTACGAAGTTGAAGCGCACTGATGACATGTAACTTTGAAAATTGACTCGCAAAAATACGTATAAAAAGAACGCAAATTCATAATCTTGAAAAGATTAGAAAGACGACAATTGGACTCCTGGCTTTGTGACCCCGATCACACAGGTACCTGTCTCTGAAAAAAAAACCTACACACCTTAATGTCATGTTATATTAAGGTATATATGTATATGTTTATGTTTAGAGACCAAGTTATTGGATTATCATAGTCGATTGAATATTTAAAAAGAATCACAGAGTCATAACGGAAAAATGTGGTGAATAAAATTACAGTTGCAGTAAGGTGTTTGATTTGATTTATCGCTGTGTTGAATGCCCCAGTTGGGATGACGACTTTGGTATGACGAAAGGCAATACAAGCAATATGTATTACTTTGTCATGAATTTGATCTGTTTTTGTATCTTATGTCAGGAGAATATGTATTTATTTTATAAAATTTTAATATGAAAAACTTAAACCTTGATAATTATGACCTATTAGAAATAAGCAGATGTGGTATGACTGCAAATGTCATTATAAATCATTTATCTAATGAAGTGGATGCAAGATCTTTTGAGCAACCGTACGTCTTTCAACAATGAGAAAATCCTATACTGTATAGCTGGCTATTCAAGGGCAAGACATGAAAATATGAAACTACTCAATTAAGATTAACTATTTTACTACCTGAATTATTATTATAACAAAACTATTTACATTAAAACATTTTATGTCAAAATATTATCTAACGACAACATCCTAACTAAGTGAAGTATGTGTCGAGGTTAATATATATATATATATATAAATGTCAAAAATATGAAGTCAATGGTTCAATAGCTTAAGGTTTAATTTTAAATGAATCTTTTCAATATATAACGACTAAAAGTAAGAAAATAAAACAATCCTTAACTGTACTGAGATAATACTGATAAATATCACTTTAAGATGTGTAAATCAAAGTCTTACCTATTACGTTCATTCCGTTAAGCACAAAAATTGAAAGTAAAATAAAGTAAAATCCAGTAGAAATATGATCTTTTAGTATATCCATATTCGAGCTTTAAAATCCTTTAAACGATGTGTTATGAAAATAATCATAAAATGTTCATCCAAAACGTATACAGTATTATGTAAATCTCAAGTTCAATAGACATATTCAATACAGTCTACCTGTATATATATCGTTTACGGGCGGTTTGAGAAAATCAATCATGAATATATATTATACATACATTATTGCATTCATGCATTGAATAGAGTTTGACATATATGGTATAAAGTCCTGTTACCAATTGTCTTCCTTTTTACCTTTGAATGATCACTTTTTTTTAAAGTTTCTTTTTTGCTAATCACGATTGAGTAGAACAGTAATATAGGGGCACAGTTATATTAGTATGACAAATTACAGTAATCATAACAAGCAATGTACATAGTCAGAAGCTCTGAGAAGAAAGATTGTATCTTAAAACATATAATGAATACTTACATATAATACAAATATAATGAATACTTACATATAATACAAAATTGTTTTTTTTTTCAATGTTGTTATTTATTCAATGAGGTAGGCCATATAATGGTGTTGCTGTGCTATTACCTATTGTCTTCTTTGTGGACTTTGAATGATCACTTTTTTTTTAAGTTTCTTTTTTGCTAATTACGCGTCAAGATACAATAACAATGGAACAAAACAGTAAAAGAGGGACATAGTTATATTAGTATGACAAATTAAAGTAATCATAACAAGCAATGTACATAGTCAGAAGCTCTGAGACGAAAGACTGTATCTTAAAACATATAATGAATACTTACATATAATACAAAATTGTTTTTTTCAATGTAATTATTTATTCCAATGAGGTATGCCATATAATGGTGTTGCTGTGCTGTTACCTATTGTCTTCTTTGTTGACTTTGAATGATCACTTTTTAAAAAAAGTTTCTTTTTTGCTAATTACGCGTCAAAATACAATCACAATGGAACAAAACAGTAAAAGAGGGACATAGCAATGTAAATAGTGGAAAGCTCCGAGATAAAGATTGAATCGTAAAACATATAATACATACTTGGATATGAAAATATATAATTGTTGTTTCAATGTTGTAATTTATTCCAATGAGGATGGACATAATGGTCAAACTGTATAGAAAACTGTGTTATAGTTATATTATACAATCAATCATAATTAATTGTGGTTCCTTCAACCAACATTCGTAATAAATCTCCAGACTTAACACCGTTTTTAAATTTACATTAATGAAAGTTTGTTGCCTATAATTAAAATAATAACTAACAGTGTTTCGAGATTTTTGGTTATACTATTAAAGCATGGGTCCCTTTTCCTTGATTTAGCAAGATATTCTTTGATATTTTTGTTACGTTTATACGCTATGATAGGCACCTGGGTAAAGATTTCACTACATTGTTTGTCTTTTTGCAGATTGCTCCAACGTTTTCTTATAACCTTACTAAGGTTTTTAACCATTGGATTATATTTAGTAATGGGAGTGAGTGGGACATTCTTTGTCCTATCGGCCTTCAATAAGGTTGTTTTTCTACTTGTGGTATTTTTAACGTTTCTACTGATGACGGTTTTATGATCTTCACAGGCACATTAAAACAGGTTGAATATTTCTTTAACATAGCGAACAAAATTGACCCTCTACTTAAATTCACATCACATTTGAGGTGTCTAGTTCTAGTATGACCTATTTAGATACCGAAGTGTACAAAGGTGAAAGATTCCATAATAATAATATCCTTGATGTGAAATAACATATTTAAAAAACTGAAACGTATCTTCATTTACCAATCACTAGTGCACATCCGAAACACACATTCACAAGTATTACAGTGTGTGAATATATACGTCATATTAGAAATAATAGTGACAGCTATGAGTTAGATAGACATTTAACTAACTTACAAGATAAGTTTGTTGAAAGAGGATGCTGTAAAAAATAAAACAGAGAATGTTATATATACGTACAACTACGAGACAAAAACAAATATGATTTTATTTGCTCCTTCATTAATGCAATTGAAATTGTGAAATAATAATTCGCTTAAAGCAGTTAAGTTCAATTTTGTCCAAAAAATACGCTTAGAAACATGGCTGATAAATTACAGACTTGCAAGTGAATAATTCGACTTCATTGAATCCGTATTCATGCGACTTTCAATTTGAACCTTAGCTAGATATTGGTTACGTGTGTACTATGCGTGTATAGTAAGTAAAATTGATCCCATGATGACGCGGTGTGTCAGTGTAAGATTACCACGATGGCCGGAGGCCAGTAGGTGGTCTTACACAGATATTCCAAGTCCGATTTGTATAACTATTGTACATCCCATATGTTCTAGATTAATATGAAAAAACATTTACAATTCATAAAATCTAGTTTAGAATGCCACACAACCATTATTATATACTTTATATATTACTATATAATATATACCTTTTATGACACCAGGCCACCGTTTCACAAAGCCTTCTTAACTACTAAGTTGATCGCAAGTTACGTCGTGTGTATCATCGTAAGTGTATCGTAAACTTCGAAGAGTGCTTTCTTTCACGTCCGCACTTTTATCGAGTATGGCATGCCAAATAAACATTTTTAAAATAATTATTATGGATGGCGAATTATGGAGATATTTTTATATCAATAATAATACAACTAAAGAATTTTAGTCCGTTTTCAATATTAATTCAAGATATATGACGCTTACAGTCATAGGACAAAAGTGAGTTCCCACTCAAAAAATGTCCGATCATTTCAACTAAAATCGGTACTTTTCAAAAAAATATTACCAAGTAAGTCTATGAGTGATTTTTATAAAATAGATACCATAAGATGCAGAAATGTCCGAAGTTTAATTGTTTATTTGGCCATATTTTTAGTGAGTTTCTTTTTCATTATTGAATGGGTTAAACACAAATGAATTTTTTTTACGATTTTAATTTGGTAAGAATACATTGCAAACTTTACCGTGAGTCAAGCAATATTTTTCTTTGTGTTCACCTCGTCAGTAATTTAAAATACATATATTAACAACACTTTGTACCAATATTCTTTTTGGAGGCAAAAACAGTCAAATATATTCAACGAAACTATCCGACACAGTGAGGGTTTAGATTAGGGGCAACGAGGGGTGTGTGTGTGTGTGTGTGTGGGGGGGGGGGTTGTATTTCTTTGTTCTGTAATTCTTTTAGCCATTCTTATCTTTTCAGCATTATAAAATATGCTTATACTTTAAATTATGTGCCCCTTTAGAATTTGCACTACACAAATGAAATCATTTATCAATTTTGTTAAATTTCTGATTGGATGAAACGAAACACAGAAAAATATAAATATTGTAACTTAGCTTATTTGTAATAATTTGGATATATGGGATAACAATAAAAATTATTTAAGCAGTAGATTAGATGAAATTAGTTATATTTGATCTTATCTAGTTTGTAATATATGAGGAAATAGTAATGAGAAGCTAGCGCTGAGCTTAAAGTTGTATTACATATACAGCATTAGAATGAAATTCAAAACAGTGTGGCTGTGGCCATTGATTGACACATTAAATTCATCCATTGACTAGGACAATTTACGTGAACGTTTGTCTGTAACGACCACTGTTCACGACGTACCTACGATAGACATTTAAACTGCGGGTTCACCAAAGGTTTCTTAACACCTTAAATTATAAAATAATTCGAAAAATTAATCAGGAATAACCTTTATGTTTTGATTTATATAATTAGTATAAATCAAAACATCGTGTTATTTCTGATTAATTTTTCGAATTACTTTATTAAGGTGTTGTGAACCTTTGGTGGCCCCATAGTTTAAGTGTCTTTAAAAAGTACATAGTGAGCAGTGGTTGTTACCTACAAACGTTCAAATAAGTTAATTCGTAAAAGGCGTGCTATATGTTATAGTTATTGACCAAGCAAGTCGGTATATAGAATTTAATCTGCACAGCTCAGGTGACCCTTATTAACCCGAACGACGTAGGAGTTTGGGTTAAAGGGTCATCCTGAGCGCGTGCAGATTAAATTCTATATACCGATTTGATTGGCCAATAACTGTTTTAACACATGACGTCATTAATTTACGTGAACGTTTTAGATGTGGACGATTTTCCGCAATCCACGGATCCTAAGAAAGGGGGAAATACGACTTTCATTGGTGAGTTTTAAATTGACAACTTTTTTGGGGTTTAGACTTTTTGTAAAATTGCGATTTAATGGTAGATTTTTTCTTAATGTTTCTGTTTAATCTATTCCCATTTTTTATTTAATAAGTGACGATTAAGACTTTGACAATTTGAGTACCTTCAAATCGTTGTATGAAAAAAAAAATCATAACTGAAAGGGTTATTGAGTTTAGATTAATTGGTAATTTTTAATTATTAACTTTTTTTACATTTAGGCTTCTTCCTTTTTTTCCTAAATTGTTACATTATTTGGAGAATTGCGATTTAATGTTATTTTTTGTATCGTTTCTATCAAATTTTATTTTTATATTAAAACTATAATAATGGATCTGTTGTCTCACAAGGAAACAGCTGTTTTGACGTTTTTTTCTAGAAAAAAATACTAAATTTTCTAAAAACTTTTCACCAACATTTTGTCGGCTTCAATTCAGTGAGCAATATTGAATTTCATGCTAAATACAGGAGCTTACCAGATTAAATTAACGCGACCTATCAAAATAGTCAAATCAATAAGTTTTTATTCCAATTACAATTGAACTTTTTATATCAATTCGAAATTTATGTCTTGTTGATCTGTAATATATTTATTTGTATTAAAACTTGACCAACTTCTTAAAATCTGACAGACCGTTCGCGAACAGTCCGACGTATGCTGTGTTTTTTGAAAAAGTACGCGTACGGTACAAATACTCATATGGTCTGGAACATAGACATCTATCTATATTGTTGAAAACTATACTATACTATGTTGCCTTCTGGATGTCCTTAGTTTGTCTTTGTCATTTGGTTGCTGTCTTATTAACGTATAACCTACATTTCCAACAGTTTTGTATAGCTGAAACGGCTAATGTGTATAGAATAATTGTCTTTCTTTCCCTAAATAATATGCTTAAAAGAAGAAGGACCGAGGAGAGATGTGCACAGGCACATGTTTCGATCTATCAATGGGAAGGTCGACTATCCATATATATTACATATTGATAGTCGACCTTCCCGTTGATAGAAACAGGTGCATGTGGCGATGTCCCTAAATAAAAAAATTAAAGTAAACAGAAAAAAATGCTTCACTTTTCAATCTTTAACTTCCCCTCCCGCTTCCAATTTTTTTTTCTACTGTATTAATTTTTGAAGACATGTCGCATCTACACAAAGTCTTATTGATCTGCAGCTTACCCCTATTAGTTTTGATATATATGATCTACATTAAATTCGATTCAAAAATAGTCACTCGAAAGGCATATATATCTAAATAGTTGCAATAAGTTCCATTAACCACGAAACTAATTACAGTCAGATATTTATTTCGATATTCTTATTAAAATACATTTCTTTTTTGGCCGAAATTACAAAAAAATAATTATTATCTGGTTTGACTGTGAAACACTGATTTCAGATTTATATTGTACACATAACTTTAAAAATGGGAATAAAACATCCTTCTTTAAACGTTTTATCGATTACCACTGTGCCTGTAGTGATATAATTATAAATAGATTTCAGAACGCGGACGTGATAGAAAGCCTATTTATTAAATTGTGAAGACGTACGCCGGTGGGAAATAAGATGAGTAAACAATGATTAATAGCTTAGATTTGCATTAAGTTAGTTGCTTGAATATACAAATAAACAAACGAAGAAAGACTTTAATAATTATTGTAGTTCTATAATATTGAAGATTCTTCTTCGTCTTCTAACATTTGAGGCATCTTGACAAAGAATAAAGAACGCTGCAGCCATGTTAGATGGATTACTTTATTTTCGTAGAAAAACTACGATGGAGTTACGACTGGGTATAGCTGTAGTAAGTTACGCCAGGATTTACGCTTTATTTACGACCATCTTAACTTACGACGGCTTTGTGAAACGGCTGTAAATCCTACGATTTATTTACGATGGACTTACGATGACACGTACACTTACGAAGGCTTTGTGAAACGGTACCCAGAACACGATGATTAAGAACGAAACCATGTCAACTAGCCCACGAGCCAATCGACCCTACAATGAATCGCCATTTTCTAAAATAAATTGCCCCCTCTTGTTAACCAACTCGTCCCACTTATGAAAGGGGTTAACATCCAATTGAACAAAGGTCTACCAACTCGCCTCACTTTTGAAAAATAAAAAATCCACGATGCATTTAGTCGTGATAACTTATCCCACTAACCAGAGACAGTCTTCAATAAGATAGTTCTAGAGTGGGCCGCTTTTTTTTAATGCGCCGAGATGGTGAAAAAGTTGCCAGTGGGACGAGTTATCTTGTTTCCTTTAGATATGTTAAATAACTGAGATATTGTAACTAGTGGTTCTGGTGTAAGGGTTTGATGTATTTGTGGAGTTATATGCTAAAGGTCATGAGATCGAATCCCACCATAGACACTGGATTGTTTCAACACTAATTTTGAAAGTTAGTTTTTTCCGTGTGGATTTAACATTCCCGACAAAGTTACAGAACAAATGAAAGCATGCAAAACAAGGAAACTCCAGCTAGGTTGATCTGATAGAGTTGATCCGGCTCAGATCACCCCTGGTAGAACACAAAAGCTGGAATGTAATGAAGAGGAAAAGAATGTCAACACTGAAAGGGAAACCAGGGTGAACTATTGCGTTGACTGATCCACACAAAACCACTCTTTTACATGAAAAACTTATGATTAACTTATTTCTTTAATCTATGACCGCAAAACAAACAAATTTATATTATCATTGATATCAACTAATGTACAATTTTAATTAATGAATGAACATTTAATTTCATATACGTATTGTATTTCAGATCCATGCACTTAGTTATGCATACCTATTGCATTTCACCCAAATTCATGTTTAATTCGTAGTATTTACATTTACTTCAGTTTGTTTGTTAAATTTGATATCAATAAAATGATTTTTTTTATGTCTAGGATTTCAAAAAAGGTTTTTTTAGATTTCAGAAGATTTATTGTATGATTACAGTAATAATATTTTGAATAAAATTTTACATTTTATTTAATGTAATATCCGTTTTAATGATTTAAAAACTCACCAAAGATAGTCAAAATTATATTCAAGATCTAAACAGATAAATTTTTAGTGTAACATAATTGTAAAAAAAAAAATGATTTATATTTAAATTGTTCATGATGAAACATTAAATGAAAATGTTTTTTTTTTCACAAAGAAATAGCTCACACAAATACAAGATTGCTTAAATCCCAGATGTCCCTTTAATACTTTCAAATTGACAAAATCATAACAATTTTAGTATCCCATCTAAAGAATTCACTAATATGTTCATGTGAAGCCTGTTAAAATTAAATTGAATGATGATAAATGTTTGGTAAAATACTGTATCCTGTACAAGCCGTGCACTAATTCATGCCATATAACCCGATCTAAACATAAATATAGATATAAATAGATAGCAGTTTAGTGCAATTCTTACGTTTTAATGATTGAACAAATAAAAATCGATCTTCAATTATAGCTACATATTAACGTAATATTTCTGTATCAGTGTTTGAGGTTACATGTGTGAATCTGCATTGTCCCCTTGATATATTTTACCTTTTTGTATTTTCGTAAAAATTGCGAATTATTCGAACATCCTGGCTATAAGGTGATCAATGTGTTAACCTAATTTTAGCTACGGACAATCAATTTAATTTTATAGCTGTACACATCTTGTAATCAACAAATGAAAAACAAAATAGAACCAAAAGTTCCTACTGTTTAAAGTCATTCTTTCGAAACTAATAAACCGCCTCGATGATTTCATGGAATCGTGTTCGTCTCGAGTTCGGTTGGCCTCTTCAAATCAGATTAACATTGGTATATGCTATTTAATTTACTTTAAATATTTACTTTAAAGGAGTTAAAGTAAAGAGTGGTCAGTTCGGAATTGAAATAAAGTGTCCGATAATTCTGACATGTCTTTTTACGGACTCTTACCTTGTGATCTAGCAAGTAAATAGGCTGGCTTAGTGTGTGGGTCTAGTACAAAGCAGGGTCATTAGTACTCATAACAAATCATCTTATTTATATTTAGTATTTATATTACACAAACATGGTCTCGTTGTAAACATAAACGCTGGACATTTAGTAGACATACACCATAATCATCATCCTTATAGAAACTAATACGGACGCCAATTTATATGAATTATTAATTTTGAGTGTTTCGGTTTTGTTGTTGAAGCCACTATCCAGTCTTCTCTTCTTCACATTGACATCAACTGATAAAAATGAACATGGAAATATGGAGGTTTTCAGTAGTGGAGCAGGATTTGACCACCTTTGAGGTTGACATGATGCCATTCTCGGTTGATTTGTTGTTTTCCTATTCCATCTTTATTATTCTATTTTGCGATATATTTAGTTTTTTATGGACTCCTGTGTGTCTCTTCTATTCTGGTAAATTTTCTGTCCATGGTTTTCAATTCGATTAGCGGTTTCTGTCGCTCTATTTGGCAACTTTTGTCCCTTTTTAGTTATACAACATATGTTAAAAGTATTCAACATTCAATTTTAAAATCTATTAAAATTTTAAATTAATTTCAAACTAAATTTTTGAATCTTTTAATACATTGGAAAAAAACTGGATATATAATTGTACCGAAAAGGATTGTGGTTGATTACATAACTGAAAGAACCATAACGAATTCAAAAAGTATTTCGAATGATCAGACTCTCAAGAATTAACTTTGAAATTACAAAAAAAGTAAAAACATCAATTTCACGTTTTCTTTTCTATCGAAATTACGCTAGAAGTCAATAAAACTTGATATGTAATTAAATACAAATATTTTTTTTTTCACATATGTTTGAAAAAGAAAACGAAATCAAAATTTCCCTTTTTATGCATTGTTGGAAAACAAGGACATGAATCCTATTGTGAAATGCGACAAAATTATTAAATGAGCACAATACAAGTATTAAGTTTCATTTTCATGTGTGTTAAATAACACAAAACCCAACAATTATTAAATGCAGAAAATCGGTATCAATATCGACGAGGACAGAATGAGGCCTATATAATGGGGAATGTTGGACAATTTTATTATAGCAAAATGATCAGAATAAATAGAGGACAGACACAAGTACTAAAGAATTGAAAATGTACAAACCTATCAATTAAGAGAGAAAAATAATATCAAAATATCGGAATAATATTAATACAGGAATGAAGATGCCCTCCCATCTATATACTCATAGATATCATTTTTTTTAATGATGATCGAATTTCATTGTTCACTGTATACATGCCATTCTTCGTGTAGTATTATGTTCGAAGTAGAAAAACAAATATATGTTACTAAACTGACATCCGTTTATCACAAACTATAGTTTTGTACAAGGATTTCAAAAGATATTAGTTACATACCAATTCACAAAAAAATCAGCAAATAACAAATGAATCTTATTGTATGAGCGAACAGTGGTACATTACTGTTGATTTATTTACTGTTTACGCCTCCTAATTAAAAGTGTGCAGTATAATTGTCAATAAGACAAATAATAAAGAGGTTTACAATCACATCTAACCGTACGACTTTCAACAACGAGCAAGACATATACCACATAGTCAACTGTATTGCTGTGCCTATATCTAGTAGTAATATTTAAAATACATTGGGACATAGTTTAGAAAAAAGAAGTTATGATGTATGAGACAATGAGAATGCAACCCTACAATACAGGACACACAAGAAGAGGTTAACTTACAAATTTAACACATTATTAATCAAATGACAAAGACAAAAACAAATAGGTTTCCTCCTAGTGAGACATTTTCTCGCTATGTTTAAGACCCATTGATGGCCTTGCTGTTTGTATGGGTTTTTGTATCTTTGACACATTCCATATTTCCATTCTCAATTTCATTGTAAATGTTGAACCTAATCGTTAGGTCTTTTTTTTATATAATCTTGATATTGTGCAACCAAGAACGATGGAGATGTTATATCATACAAAAGTCCTACTAAAACGAGTAAAAGCTATGCAATGCAGTGCGGCTAATTGCGAATGCAGGCTAAATTTTAAATAGAGAAATGCAAAAAACTTTTCATACAATGTAGTTGTCACAAATAGTGAACTATGTATAATTTATAATGCCAAAAGAATTTCTTGAATGTATTGATTCAATAATATAAATTCATGTTTTTGTACTAAAAAGACTCATTCCTGTTCCTTTTCTACATTGAACTTGGTATCTAGTGTCAAGAGAAAGAATTTTAACACTGTCATACAAATAAGATTTAAAGCCATTCAATTCAATTGTGCCAACTTTGAATTAAGACTTAGTTGGAAATAGCAAATTGGAACCAAAAATAGTGAACTATATAAAATTCATAATGTAAAAATAATTGCTGTCGTGATTTTTAAATGTATGCTAAATTTATATATTAATCAATTTATAATTACTATTTATTTATATATAAACAAAACCGCATTATTAAAAGAAGAAAGTGTTTACTGTGTTTAGTTAAGCACCATTTAAAAGTTATTGTTACCATTCACTAATTATTATATATAAAAAGGTTTTACAAAATAAAATGCACTTGGAAAAATAAATTATCAAACGCCTTAATGTTTTCAAACGACTAATTTGACACGAAAGGCTTTTCTTCCTTTGTTTGGCGTTCAAAAAACTACATATAATCCTTTAAGTAAGACTGTAATGCGTGCAGCGTAAAACAGAAAAAATTCACAAAAGTACAGAAATTAACGGGTTTTTTCCTTAATATTTTAAATATGTTTTAGCATACATACACACTGACATTAACGCTCGAATAAAGCAAAAAAGTCAAATAAATTACAAATTTGCGCAGTATTATGGACCAATATTTCCTAATAGGTTTTTGTCGAGCCTGCAACTTTTGTTGCAGAAAGCTCGACATAGGAATAGTGATCCGGCGTTAGCTCACTTCTTAAAAGCTTTATATTTTAGAAAGTGGAAGACCTGGATGCTTCAAACTTAGTATATAGATGCTTCATGTTACGAAGTTTTCGTCAGTCACATATGTAATGTCCTTGACCTCATTTTCATGGTTCAGTGACCACTTGAAAAAAAAAGTTCATTTTTTTTGTAATGTTGAATTCTCTCTTATTATAAGTAATATGATAACTATATTTGATATGTGCGTACCTTGCAAGGTCCTCATATCTGTCAGACAGTTTTCACTTTACCTTGACCCCATATCATGGATCAGTGAACAAGGTTAAGTTTTGGTGGTCAAGTCCATATCTCAGATACTATAAGCAATAGGGCTAGTATATTCGGTGAATGGAATGATTGTAAGATGTACATGTCTAGCGGGCAGGTGTCAAGTGACCATGACCTCATTTTCATGGTTCAGTGGTCAAAGTTAAGTTTTTGAGTTTTGGTCTTTTTATCTAATACTATATGCCATAGATCAACTATATTTGGTGTATGGAAATATTTTATGATCTTAATGTCAGTCGCGCAGGTTTTATTTGACCATGACCTCATTTTCACGGTTCATTACGCAGTGTTAAGTTTTTGTGTTTTGGTCTATTTTTCTTAAACTATAAGTAATGGGTCAACTATATATGTTGTATAGAAGCATTGCTAGCTGTACATGTCTGCCTGGCATGGCTCATCTGACCTTGACCTCATTTTCAAGGTTCATTGGTCTTTGTTTAGTTATCTTGGTTAATGTTAAGTTTATTTGACAGTTGTAATATCTTTTATTCTTAGGACTATCAACATAATATCAATGATAAGTATAGAAGGCGAGACATTTCAGCGTGTGCACTCTTGTTAAAAATACAACTACTTTTATCTATTCATTGAGTATGAACACCTTAGTTTTTTTTTTTTATTTTAAAATTATGATCGTACCATTGAAAATTCATGGCAACACGAAAGTGGTGAATACTAGAGTAGTGAAAGCTTCGAGGAAATGTAGGAGTCTTCCGACAGCAATGGCATCCACCCTTAGATAGGGAAGAAACTCATCATATAAACCAGGTATTAGAAAAAGGTCGTTGATATAACCAACCAAAATAATGTAAATAAAAAAAAAAACGAAATAAAAAGATGTTTCCAATTAACAAATTAATTTACATGGTTTGGATTTGAGACAATTAGATGAAACTCGATTGATTATTAAGGAGAACAGACGATAGATACCACAGTGTCCTGTAGTGTGCTAAATGATTTTTACAATCAAAACCCAAAGTTACCCGAATAATAAAAAAGAAAACGCAAAAGTAATGGCATATTTAACCTGAAGTTTTTCAAAAGTCTGTCGATTGGTTCAGGACCAATAACACGGACAACAGTAGGTATTGAAACAGAGCAGATGGAAGAATACTACCAATTCTATTAAATAACACCGTCAGAAGCGTGATGTTCCAACAGTGTTCGAATCAATATTAAGTTATTTAAACAGAATTCTAATTTAAATCCCAGATGTCCTTTTAAATACTCTCAAATTGTCAAAATCATGACAATTTTAGTATCCCATCAACAGAAATCACTAATATGTTCATGTGAAGCCTGTTGAAATTAATTAAAAAGATGATAAATATTAGGTAAAATACTGTATCCTGTACTAGCCCTGCACAAAATGCATACTTTATAACTCGATCTAAACATACATGTAGATATAAATAGATAGCGAATTTGTGCAATTAGATTTTATCTAGGTCTGTTTGATTTCATACAAAGGTGTGTTAATAATCTTTTTACCTGTTTTAGAATGAGATTTTATAGATACAAACAGTCAATCAAACGGTTTACCTTTGTTTCACTTTCAATGTTGACATTTTTTTACTTTTGCTAGCTGAACATGCCTTATTCTTATGTGACCCATTTCTAGTAAAGAGGTTCAATTAAAGTTCATATGAATACGGATTTAATTGGGTTAAATTGCATTTTTCACTTGCAAGTGAGTTATTTATCAGGGATGTTTCTGTGCTCACTTTGTCAAACCAAACTGCCTGCCGAAAGCAAAATTTTATTTTAACATTTCACTTTCATTTATGATGGAACAAATAAAATTCGATCTTCAATTTTAGCTACATATTTACGTATGATTTCTGTACCTTGTTTGATGTTACACGTGTTAATCTGCATTGTTCTCTTTATTTATTTTACCTTTTTGTACAAATTGCGAATTATTCGAAAAAACAACTTGCTATAAAGCGTTAAATATGTTAATCTAATTTTAGCTACGTACAATCAATTCTATTTTTTAGCTGAACACATTTTGTAAAATGCTTCTTTTTTGTTTCATTGTAATCTACAAATGAAAAACACTATAAAAAGTTCCTACTTGTTAAAGTCATCCTTTCGAAACTATAAAACCGCCTCGGTGATTTCATGGAATCGTGTTCGCCACTATTCTTGTAAATTATCTGTCCATGGTATTCATGTCGATTAGTGATTTCTGCCGATCGTTTGTCTCCTTTGAGATATACAATATCTGTTAAAAGTATTCAACATTCAATTTTGGAATCTATTTAGAATTAAGATTAATTTCATACTGAATTTTTGAAGGTATTCATCTTTCAATACATTGAGAAAAAAATAGGATAAAAAATATATAATTATAACGAACAGGATTGTTGTTGATTACACAACGAAAAGAGCCATTTCAAAAAGTGATCCGAATGATTAGTCTGACATAAATTAACTTTGAAATTAGAAAAAAATTAAAACATCAGTTTCAAGTTTTTTTCCTATCGAAATCAAGTAAGTCTTAGACCTCAATAAAACTTGATATGTAATTAAATACAAATTAAAAACACGCAATCATATTTGAAAAGAAAACGAAATCAAAATTCCCCTTTTCATGCATTGTTGGAGTACAAGGACTTTAATCTTTTTGTGAAATGTGACAAAACATGTACTTAGTTTCATTTTCATGTGTGTTAAATAACAGAAACCTAACAATTATTAAATGCAGTAATAACACCGACGAAGACAGAATGGGGCCTATAGAATTGAGAATGTTGAACAATATTATTAAAGAATTATCTTCAGAATAAATATAGGACAGATAAAAATGTAAAAGATTACACAAGTATTAAAAAAAGAAAAGAATTGAAAATGTACAAACCTATCAAACAATAGAGAAAATAGTACCAAAATATTAAAAAAATAATAATACAGAAATAAAGACGCCCTCTCATTTATATCATCATAGATATACTTTTTAATGATGATCGAATTTCATTGTTCACTTTAGACATGCTATACTTTGTGTAATACTGTGTCGAAAGTACAATAACAAATCTAACGAGCAACGGGGAAATTTAAGCGGAAGTTCCTAGGTAAATTGCAAAATCAAAAGCTCACACACATCAAATGAGTGGAGAACTCGCTGTTTTTCTTATGAAGCATGACTCTTGTTTATCAACCAGTTATCATCAATTCTATTCTAAAAAGTGTGATTTTTAATTTTTACTAATACAGTTGAACAATCATTGCGACTCACGCAAGCAAACAATGTATTTTAAATGAGACCCGTTAATTACGAACTATAATATTTTATAAAGAAATTGGTTACATACTCATTCACAAAAAAATCAACAAATAACAATCTTACTGTGTGAGCGAACAGTGGTACATTACTGATGACTTTATTTACTGTATACGCCTCCTGGAGCAGTTATAAAAATGGAAGATGTGCGGTATAATTGTCAATAAGACAGCTCTCCGCCAAATATCAAATAACATAGAAGTTAACAATAACATCTAAACGTACGACTTTCAATAACGAGCAAAACATATGCCGTATTGTTGTGCCTATATCTAGTAGTAATATTGAAAATACAATGCGACGTGTTTTGGAATGTAAGAATATATGATGTATGAGACATCAAATGATATAGACGAAACAAATATGTTTGAAAAACTTGAGCTAATCGAAGATCATTTGATGTTTTGAATTGATTTTGATATATAATGCAAAGAGCAACCGGGTTGAATGAAGAAATTATATCATAAAACAGGCATACAAACCAGACGAACAGCACTAAAATTCAGTTTGGCCATTTAAATATGCAGACTTAGTTTAGAATAAAAAAATTGAACTATACGTTTCATAATTCTAATAGTGACTATGAATAATTCAACATGTCAAAAAAAAATTCTGTTTCCTAAAAGTATCTATGTAAACAAAAATATTATTTAAACTTATATAAAAAAAAAAGGAATTCCTGTTTTTATTCTCAATATTATTGTAAATATTGAATTAAATCGTAGAGCTTTTGTTGTGCTAAACAATTAGATATTGATCGTGAAGATCTAGAACAAAGAGGTTGGACAAAGGCACTTCATTATAAAACGGCATACAAAGAAGAGTCAAAGCCATTCAATTAGTTCGAATTAGTTCAAACTTCGAATTTAAAATTTGTTAAAAATAACAAATTGGAACCTGTCGTTTCATTATGAACAAAAATAGTGAACGATATACAATTCATGATGTCAAAAAATTCCTTTCGAAATACCAAAATCGTATTTCTTTAATGTATTTAAAAATTATATAATTATATAAAATCAATCATAATATGAATTATGTAAGTGTATACTGTGTCTAGTTCAACACAATTTAAAATTCATTGTAAACATTCACTAATGATTATACATGAAAAGATTCTACAATATAAAATGCACTTAGAAAATATATTACTAACCGCCTTCATGTTTTCAAATTACTAAATTGACACGAAAGGCTTTTCTTCCTTGTGTTGGCGTTCAAAAGTATTACGTTCATACCTGTAAGTATGACTGTAATGAATTTAGTGTACAATGGAGAATTTAACTTTGCTTGGAAAATAAGAAAATGTAGAAACTAGTATCTCAATTGTTTGTAAAACAATTGAAAGGTCTTTCCTGTAAAAATGATGTTTTCGTAAAGTACTTGTTACTTCTTTTTATTTAATATACGACAAGCATACCTTTTGAATCTGTTCACTTTTTACATTTAATGACCCCATCCACCTAACTGTTTTGAGATCGTAATTTGAAAAAAAAAACAAATATAGAAATTAACGGATTTTATCCCTATTAGTTTCAATATTTTTCAGCATGCATAAATACCTAAATTAATGTGCATTTAAAGCATACTACTGCATCAGATGTGATTCGTCAGCGCTCATCTTGAGACAGTTCAGTGATTAATCAATATTGTCGTGTTGTAATATATTTGGTAAGGGAATTTTGTTCAATTTCTTTCAAAAAGATTGATTATAAGTGTATGTCAGTGCCTCCCTTTTTAATAAAGTAACATGAACAATTACAGAGAAAAGCAGGAAATATGAAGTAATAAATTAAATTTCGAGGTGAAATTTGAGAGGGATTCACTCCTTTAAGAATTTTGGAAAAAAGGATGTTACATGTACAGCGGAAATGAGTTTTTATACCAGTATCAACCGTTTCTATGCTGTTTTATAAAAAGTCTGTACATTTTGAATTCAATCATCAGCACACTAAAGTAGAAATAGCGCTACCACAATGATTTCAACTCACCCCTTCCAATAAATAAACTCACAATATATACCGTATTGAACTTTTTTTCAACTTTTATTAGACGACGGTTTGAGAGATAACAATTTAATTTGTTTGTACGCCAGACGAACGTTTTGACGCTCGAAGAAAGCAAGCGTTAAAATACCAAATAAAGTACGAATTTGCGCAGCATTAAGGACCAATAATTCCAAAAAAGGTTTTGTCAAATACAACTTATATCATCTATTCATTGGGTACATGTATGAAATCATAATGTTTTTTTTTTTAATTTTAAAATTATGATCGCATCATTGATAAATCCTGTCAACACAGATTAGGTGAATACAAGAGAGGTGAAAGCTTCGAGTAACTGTAGAAATCCTCCAACAGCAATGGCATCTTCCCAGAGATATTGAAGAAACGAACATAGACTAGTCAACAAAAGAAACGATACACAATTGTTTTCGAATTCAAGATGAAGGTTTCATTATATACGACCAATATTGAACATTAAATCTGTTTACAAAAATCAATTATTTGCTTCCATGACGTCATTGAGTGAAATAATTTTTATTGGAAAAAATTTACAAAATATGACAATTTTTAAAACTTCTTTTATTTGTAAAGCGAAATTCGGCCACATAAGAAATCGGTGAAATGCATACATTATCCTTGTTTTTACCATGTACAGCATATATAAACTTTAAACTAATCTGAAAGGTTCAAAATTGACAGTGTGGTGTTTTCATGTCTAAAGCATTGATTTAAGAAGTAAATACATTATTATTTTTTTCATTTTTTGAGATTTAGAAAAAAACAAATTTCAAAAAAATAACTAAAATAAAACACAATACTTCGACACATAATTTACAACATGCACATAACATAATTAGCATATTGCATAATTTTAATCAGATTTTAACTTTTTTTCAGAACTTTGAAAATTGTGTGTCGATTTTAATCGAATTTTTCGCAAAATAATTTGAATCCTGTGATCATTTCCGCGGCATTTAATTTCTTTCTGACAGATTTTGATTTTCATAATTATATGCGCATACATCATGTACATGGCAAATGAAAAGTTTTTGAAATAGTGCATCTTATTTTGTTCTATATCAAATACTTTTTGATCAATTTAATTCAAAGTTGTGTATCTTTTGTTGACTGGTATATATACCCTGTATTGGAAAAAGGTTGTTGATATGCACAAGGGATCCAGTAAAAACAATTTCAATAATAATAAAAAAAAATGAAATGATGTTTCCAACTAATAGATAAATTTACATGGTTAAGATTTTTAAAAGACAATTAGATAAAGTCGTATAATGATTTAGGAAAACAGATGATACCACATTGTGCTGTAGTGTGCTAGAGGAGCTTTACAATCAAAAACCCCTATTCACCCGAATAATAAAAAAGAAAATTCAAAAGTAATGCATATTAAACTTGAAGTTTCTCAAAACTCTGTCGATTGGTTCATGAGCAATAGCACAGACAACATCAGTAGGACTTGAAACAGAGGAGACAGAAGAATACTGCCACTTCTATTATATAACACCGTCAGAAACAGGGTGTTCCAACAGTGTTCCAATCAATATTAAGTAATTTAAACAGAAATCTAATTTAAATCCACGATTTTAGTTTTTACTAAACCGTCAAACATTTAAAATATACAAAGAAACTTCGTCAACACATGCATAGTTTATTGTTTGTATGAAGATGAGATAGCAAATTACACAATAAGATGCGTTATAATATGCATAGCCTGTCAATTGGTTCATTATACATGGTCACACCTATATAAAGTCTTTCAGGAACAGTTGTAGCGATAAATTAATTTATCTCCAAGGAAAGAATGACAAGTGTATATTATTAAATAATGTATGTGATTAAATATACAAATTACACAGATCAAGCTGATTTTCGTTTACAAATAAGTGGATATTTGGTCCACTTATCTATCATTTTTTACCCTAAAGACATTGTCACTTGGGTGGTGAATTGTTTCATTGGCACTCATACTACATCTTCCGGTATTTAGTTATACGATATAATGTTTGCATGGTACGCACTATAGTTCTGAAAGTTGATATTAAACAGCTTGAAGTAAATATAGATGTGAGATATATACAATACTATTACTTATATAAAACTCGTCTATACATCAACCCAACAATGTAAGATCTGTAAATTTGCTTTCGCAATTTTTTTGTTCTTCCCTCGCCGGAATCCGAACCCATGCTACTGAGATATCGTGACACCTACATCTTCCGGTATTTAGTTATACGATATAATGTTTGCATGGTACGCACTATAGTTCTGAAAGTTGATATTAAACAGCTTGAAGTAAATATAGATGTGAGATATATACAATACTATTACTTATATAAAACTCGTCTATACATCAACCCAACAATGTAAGATCTGTAAATTTGCTTTCGCAATTTTTTTGTTCTTCCCTCGCCGGAATCCGAACCCATGCTACTGAGATATCGTGACACCTAATCGCCTGCACAGTAGCCGTCCCGCTAGACCACACGACCACCTGGGCTTCATATTACTATTACTTATACACTCTCAGAGATACATTTGTCAAAAAGATTGTATTCATCGCAAAACATATATTTCAACAGTTGGTGTATTTTGTGTTTAATTATAGTAAAGATAAAATTGAGAATGGAAATGGGGAATGTGTCAAAGAGACAACAACCCGACCAAATAAAAAAAACAACAGCAGAAGGTCACCAACAGGTCTTCAATGCAGCGAGAAATTCCCGCACCCGGAGTCGTCCTTCAGCTGCGCCCTAAACAAATATATACTAGTCCAGTGATAATGAACGCCATACTAATTTCCAAATTGTACACAAGAAACTAAAATTAAAATAATAAAAGACTAACAAATGCCAGAGGCTCCTGAATACATATTTTGGAGTAGATTCTACACTGAAAGTAAATCTACGGACCCAAATAGTTTATGTTTCAAATAGGAATACTTCAAACAAATATCTGAGAAGTCAATTTCAATGATTTCGTTTTACAAATACCTATTCCCTAAAAGCAGTTTTTTCTAATGATGTAAACAAGTAAATTATCGTACGACGATTTTTTTTTGTATTTGATGTAAAAGGTAAAATAAAACTTCAAAAAAATATATTATCAAATGACCATATGATTTGACTCCAGAAGGGAACAATTGATACGTTATTCTCGTGTTTGTTCACACTATACGGACTTCATACACAGGAGTGTGCTTCTTACGCAGAAACTGCTCCAACAAAGTTATGAGGAGGACAGATTAAAATTGACACTCCGTAAATTTTATGGACACCATCACGATTTGGTGGATCCATCCGATGTGTCGTTGACCAAACTAGCTAAGGACATTTTTACCACATGGTAGATTGTGTTTTGTCATAATGTCGTCTAATCTTTAAATTACTAAAAGTGACTTATTCCCGATTGTGACTGTTTTGCCGAGTGTGAACTCGCATTACTATAAGACGTGGTACGGTACTTGTCTATCCCAAATTCATGTATTTAGTTTAAATGTTTAATGTTATATTTGTAATTCTCATCGGATTTTGTCAAATGTGTTGACGTCTTTTCTATTATATTTATGTGTTATGGTAAAGAAAATTAATCACCGCCTTCATTTATCTGATTTGATTTCGTTCAACGTATTCAGTACGATATTTTACGTTTGAAGTTAGATTCAAAACAAACCGGACATAGTTTTATAATATAGTTAATTGCTACTTTAGTTTGATATTAATAAGTATTAAAATGTGCTTTGTTCTTAAATGCAATATCAGTATTTAGATCAAATATATATAATCTTAAATCAATCCTAATTCTATCTTATTCATTCTTATGTGACGTCATTTTTCATTTTTTGATAATCTGTTTTACAAATTCAAATGACGTCATTTTTTCGTCATTTTTCAGTTTCAAATAGGACGTCACTTGGCGTAGAGGTTTAAACTTATTCGGATGTGTCTACTTTTGTGTTTCAAATGTCTGGTTATGTAAATGTATTTCAGTTGTTTCCTGTAATTAGTTAATACTTCAGTTTTATCATGTACATCTTTTGAATATTCATTTTATAAAATTTACTGTTTGCAAAAGTATAAATTATTCTAAATTATAGGGATTTTCTGGTAACTAACAGAAAACCCTTGCCGTTTTTGGCAAAACCTTTTGATCTTTTGGTCCTCGATGCTGTTCAACTTTGTACTCGTTTCGGCTTTCAAACTTTTGTATCTGGGCGTCACACGTAGGTCTTGTGTGGACAAAATACACTTCTGGCGTATTAAAATTTTGAACTTGTTGCCTTTTGTTGGCTGTTGTTCGTGTGATTCTTTGTCAATTGTGTTCTCCAATTTATTGATATTGTAGTCCTGTGTTGTCATTTTGATGTTATATTTCACATGGCCACAAAAGTGCGAGGTTTGGCATGCCACAAAACCAGGTTCAACCCACCATTTTTTCCTTTAAAAATGCCCTGTACCAAGTCAGGAATATGGCCATTGTTATATTATAGTTCGTTTCTGTGTGTATTACATTATAACGTTGTGTCGTTTGTTTTCTCTAATTTTTGAGTGTAAATTCACATTGCGATAAGACGTGTCACGGTACTTGTCTATCCCAAATTCATGTATTTGGTTTTGATGTTATATATATATGTTATATTTGTTATTCTCGTGGGATTTTGTCTATGTGTGTTACATTTTAGTGTTATGTCGTTGTTCTCCTCTTATATTTAATGCTTTTCCCTCGGTTTTAGTTTGTTACCCCGATTTTGTTATTTGTCCATGAATTTATGAGTTTTCAACAGCGGTCTGCTACTGTTGCCTTTATTAAACGTCTTGAATTGTTCATGTTTTGTAAATCAAAACTAAGTTAGCAGACATAAAAAATGCACTTGAACGGAAAAAGACCTATTTAATCGGTAAGTATATATATATTTATATTTGAGACGAAATTGTTTTTGAAAACAAGTATAAAATACTGATTCAACGTGTTTCATTTTTAACGGTTATGACCATAGCTAATGAACTATTTGATCATAATAAATTTGATACCTATGTATAATGTTCATTAGCGACATTAGATATGTATTAAAGTATACATTTCACTGTTAAAATCAATCAACCTGGAGAGGTTAATACGATAAATGCATTTTAGGATATCATTACTACCACAATATCATGCTAATGATATCTTTTTCCCATACAAGCACTTTCATGATTATTAGATAATTGAACACGACTCTATAAAACCAAAGGTTTCTTATGATTCAATTTCACCCATAGAAATCAATATGGACATAATACGGGATATGTTACCCTCAGTATCGTCCTATTTCTTAAAATTACCAGTGGAATTAACAAATGCATCTAATTATTAATACGACAGTTCTTACCGATGTACAATTCCCGTACTTCATGCAGGAACTTCTTATGAAGAAATATAAGAAGTTAGCACTATCCTTTAACTCTACGTTTCGCTATATAGATGATGTTCTTTCACTACATAATTCAAAATTTGGTGACTATGTAGAACGCATCTATCCAATCGAGCTAGAGATAAAGGATACTACAGATACAGTTAAGTCGGCCTCATATCTTGACTTACATCTAGAAATTGACAATGTTAAAAACAAAACTTTACGACAAAAGAGATGATTTCAGCTTATCAATTGTGAACTTTCCATTTCTAAGTACCAACATTCCAGCAGCACCTGCATACGGGGTATATATCTCCTAATTGATACGATATTCCCGTGCTTGCATTTCCTATCATGATTTTATTGATAGAGGGTTGCTGCTCACAAGGAAGCTATTAAACCAAGAGTTCCAAATGGTGAAGTTGAAATCATCCCTTCGTAAATTTTACGGACGCCATCACGAGTTGGTTGACCGTTATGGAATAACCGTATCACAAATGATATCGGATATGTTCCTTACGTCGTAACTACAATCTCCTTCCCTTTCCTGAATGTGACCTACCGAATTAGACTATTTACCGGATTTGTTATCACATAAGCAACACGACGGGTGCCGCATGTGGAGCAGGATCTGCTAACCCTTCCGGAGCACCTGAGATCACCCCTAGTTTTTGGTGGGGTTCGTGTTGTTGATTCTTTAGTTTTCTATGTTGTGTCATGTGTACTATTGTTTTTCTGTTTGTCTTTTTTATTTTTAGCCATGGCGTTGTCGGTTTGTTTTGGATTTCTGAGTTTGACTGTCCCTTTGGTATCTTTCGTCCCTCTTTTCAGGTTATAACACAATATTGACTGCTGTACATTTGAAGATATTTTGTCTATTTGTTTTGTTTACATATATTTGTCAAAAGATAAAATCTTTTGGATTTTGATGGGAATTTTTTTCCTTCATGCAAAAGGTGTGAAAATTTACTAAGTTGTGGTACAACTTTGAGATGCTCCCTCAGTTTAAAACCGGTTTGTATTGTTTTAATTGACATCGATAAGATGTATCTTTACAACCACAGGTGAGTTAAATAGTTTATTTGAGTCAGTGAGTAGACAGTATCAAAGAAATTCAGAAGTTAGTTTTTTTACACCTTCTACAGAAAGGAAAAAAATGCCTCTCAAAAACCAAGAAAGATTGACCTTTATATATCTAGTGGATGCAAGGCCTTAAAACGTTCCAAAAAGTACAGGTTAGTCTGTATACAGAGTAGTTTTGAGGTGACAATACAGCCATATGTGTCCGTTTGTTATGACGAACCTTAAAATACAAATAAGTAATCGAAAAAAAACATTATTAAAGATACTATTTAATAATTGATTAATACATGAGTATGACAACAGAAAAAGGACAAACATAGTTTCAGGATTTAAAAAAGCTGCATTTATTATATTGTATTCGTATTTAACTCTTCAAATTCTTCAAAACTTATTATGCCTAAAAACTTACTCCCATTTAAGTTACCTGTAATGTCTTTGGTTTCATTTAATACTGGCAAACGAACGGAACTGATATAAATAAACTCATAAAGATACCAGGACTAAATTTAGTATATACGCCAGACGCGCGTTTCGTCTACAAAAGACTCATCAGTGACGCTCGAATCCAAAAAAATTAAAAAGGTAAAAAAAAGTACGAAGTTGAAGAGCATGGAGGACCAACATTCCTAAAAGTTTTGCCAAATACAACTAAGGTAATCTATGCCTGAGGTAGAAAAGCCTTAGTTTTTCAAAAAATTCAAAAATTTGTAAAAAGTAAATTTATAAATATAACCATATCAATGACAATTCATATCAACACAAAAAGTGCTGACTACTGGGCTTGTGGTACCCTCGGGGAAATAAATCTCCACCAGCAGTGGCATCGACCCAGTGGTTGTAAATAAACTCATCATAGAAATCAGGACAGAATTTAGTATATACGATTGTTTAAAACTAAAAAGCAGAAAATCAATTGTTATTTTAGTGCAAATACTTTTTGTACGATTTTTTTTTATTTTGCCACAACGAAAGGTTTGTTTTTGTTGAAAATTAAAACTCGAATTTGCACAACTATGACCTTCAATAACACAGAAGGTTATTCTATTATACAAATAATGTTTTAGTTCTATATAAACTCAATACGATGATAAATCGAATGATAAAATATAAATTTTGTAAGTGAATGTAAAAAGTAAAACTGAGAACTGTTGATGTTACAGAATATGTGAAACAAATTTTTCAAAATAGTCAATTTTCAAAAACTCGTTTTGGCGTCTCTATAAATTTAACATATACTTCACCACTTGTGACTCTTTTTTGAGTAGTTTAGTTGTGAGCTGCAACCCTCGAAGAAAGGAATCATCAAACAAGGAATATATAGTCCATTTACAGGTTGCAGCGATAATGTTGCTACATAGAAAAGGAAAGTTCACAATTATGAACCTCAAATTCGCCATTTTCTAAAATAATTAGCCCCATTCTTGTTCAACAACTTGCCCCACTTATGAAAGGGGTTAAAATCCAACTGAAAAGAAAGTTTTACCAACTAGCCTCACTTAAGAAAAATAAAAAATCCACGATGAATTTAGTTGTAACAACTTACCCGACTTATCAGAGACAGTCTCAACTTAAATAGTACTAGAGGCTTTATAAAAAGGTTGATTGGTGAAAAAGTGGAACAATTTGCCAATTGGGCGAGTTATCTTGTTTCCTTTAAATATGTTAATTACTGAGAGAGTGTATCCAATCGTCCTGGTGTATGAGTTTGATTTGTGGAGTTAAATGCTAAAGGTCTTGTGTTCGAATCATAGCATAGACACTAGATTAGTTAGTCTTTTCCGTATAAATATGTTTACGCTTTATTGTGGATTTAACATTTCCGCAAAAAAGTTACAGAACAACGGAAAGCATGCAGAACAAGGACACTCCAGCTAGGGTGGTCTAGTAGGGTTGATCCGACTCAGATCACTCCTGGTAGAACAAAGGAGCTGGGATGTAGTTAAGAGGAAAAGAATGTCAACACTAAAAGGGACAGACAGGTGAATTATTCCGTTGACTGATCCACACAAAATAATTCTTATACAGGTAAAAACGATGATTAACTTATTTCTTTAACTCATGACCTATAAACAAAACAAAACGGATATATCTATATATATATATATTATCATTGATATCAACTAATGTACAATTCTAATTTATGAATGAACATTTAATTTTAAATGCTTATTATATTTCACATCCCTGCACGAAACACTTAGTTATGCATGCCAATTGTATTTCACCCAAATGCATATTAAAAGATGATAGTGTTTACATCTACTTCAGTGTGGCTATAAAAGTTGATATCAACAGAATGATTTTTTAATGTCTAAGATTTCATGAAAAGGGTTGTTTAGATTTCAGAAGATTTATTATATGGTTCCGGTAGTGATATTTTGACTAAATTTAATATTTAATTTAATGTAAAATCCGCTTTTATGATTTTAAAACTCACCAAATTTATACAGTAAAAATTATATTCAAGATCTAAACAGATACATTTTTATTGTAACATAATAGCCAAAAAAGAAAGAAATGATTTATATTTAGATTTTTCACAAAGAAATAACAAATACAAGGTTGTTCAAATCTAAATTGTCCCTATAATACTCTCAAATTGACAAAATCATGAAAATTTTATTATCCCATCAACAGAATTCACTAATATGTTCATGTGAAGCCTGTTGAAATTAAATCAAAAGATGATAAATATTAGTTAAAATACTGTATCATGTACGAGCCGTGCGCAAATTCATTTGATATTATAAATCGATCTAAACATAAATATAGATATAAATAGATAGTGAATTAGTGCAATTCGATTTTTTCTAGGTCTTTTTAATTTCATACAAAGGTAAAACAATATAGTAATAATCGTTTTTACGTGCATAAGAATGAGGTTTTGAAAGAAAAAAACAATCAATCAAACGGTTTACCTGTGTTTCATTTTCAATGTTGACTTTCTTTTACTTTTACTAGCTACACACGCATAATTCTTATGTGACCAATCTCTTGTAAAGAGATTCAATTGAAGTTCAGATGAATACGGATTTATTTAGATCAAATTGCATTATTCACTTGCAAGTGAGTTATTTATTAGTGATGTTTCTGTGTCACTTTGTCAAACTTAACCAAACTGGATGCCAAAAGGCGAACTTTTATTTTAACATTGCACTTTCATTAATGATTGAACAAATAAAACTCAATCTTCAATAACGACTTTATATTACCGTAAGCTTTCTGTACCTAGTTTGAGGTTACATGTGTTAATCTGCATTGTCCCCGTTGATATATTTAACCTTTTGGAAAAACTTCGAATTATTCGAACAATCCTGGCTATAAAGTGATGAATGTGTTAATTTATTTTTTTTAAATTCAATAAAACCCCATATTTACCGAAACAAAAGACAGTAATTGTTTTATTCCATAGTCCGAGAGAAGAAAATGTAATGACAAACATATACCATTTTTTTTTAACATGAAACAATTTACCATAACGTTGCATGTAAAAGCGCGTGACGTTTAGCGCGCTGAATAACACTTTCTCAGGTGAATATGCTTTTTTATTCAAAATCCAATTCATATAGAGAAACCTACTAAAATAATACCAATATGGAATAAACACAATTGTCATCATCATTATAGAAACTAATACGGACATCATCTTTATATGCATTATTAATTTTGAGTATTTCATTTCTTTGTCGATACCACTATCCAGTCTTCTCTTCTTCACATTGAAATCAACTGATCAACATGAATATGGACAATATGGAGGTTCTTACTAGTGGAACAGTAGTAAGCCACCTTTGAGGTTGGCATGATGCCATTCCAGGTTGTATTGTTGTTTTCTTGTTGTTCCATTCTTATCATTCTGTTCTGCATTATATTTAGTTTTTCTACCCTATTCTTGTGAAATTTCTGTCCATAGTTTTCCTTGCGATTTGTAGTTTCTGCCGATCTATTCGGCAGCTATTACCTCCTTTCAGATATGTTATATCTGTTAAAAGTATTCAACATTCAATTTTAAAATCTATTAAGAATTTAAATTAATTTCAAACTAAATTTTTGATTACATAATTAAAGAACCATTTCAAAAAGTGTTCCGAACGATTAGTCTATCATGAATTAACTTTAAATTTAGAAAAAAGTTAAAACATCAATTTTATGTTTTTTTCTATCGAAATTACGCAAGACTTTAATAAAACTTGATATGTAATAAAATACAAATTAAAAACACGCATTCATATTTGAAAAAAGAAAACAAAATTAAAGTTTGTTGGAGTACAAGGCCTTCAATCATTTTGTGAAATGCGACAAAACATGTACATGTACTTTTATTTTCATGTGTATTAAATGACAGAAAACCTAACAATTATTAAGGTAGATGGGGTGTCTAAATTATATTCCATAGAATCTTTTAATAATTTGCCAAAAGGTAGTTTAAATCCTGCTTGTTTAAAAACAGTAATAAAAAGAATGGGTCACCGGACTTATTTTCACACTACAGGTTGTGCAAAATTGTCAAGATTTTGTATAGATTATGCATGGAAAAACTCAATTTTCCGCCATAAAACGCAACCCACACCATAGAATTTTGAGATAAAATATGAGAAGATAGCCCCAATATTATGCTTTCAGATAAGAAAAAGAAAAAATGGGGTCACCGGACTCGTTTTCTTGCTACATGTAAAAATGGGTAAATTCATAACACATTCTATAGAAAAAGTAACACTATCTGAATTATCTGCCCTTGCATTTGAATTGCCTCCCCTTATTTGACAAAGTTGGAAAAAAATAAATCAAACAGAAGAATTCTTTGTTTTGTAAAATACAATCATAAATATGATCAAACATGGCATTTTCTATATTTTAATGACAATTCTTTCACATGAATTACCTACAACTTTAAAAATTTGCACATTATATCAAAGATCTAGACCTTGTCTTCTAGTATTTCAAAATCCAAGATGGAGGAAGACACCCTATCTACCTTAAATGCAGAAAATCGGTAGTTTTATCGATGAGGACACCATTGGGCCTACATAATAGAGAATGTTGGAAAATTAATATTAATAAAGAAAAGTGATCAGAATAAATAGAGGACATATACAAATGTATAAGAGTATTTAAGTGTTAGGGAATAGAAAATGTACAAAGATATAAAACAATACAGAAAATTGTACAAACATATTAAAAAATATTAATACAGAAATGACTACGGCCTCCCATCTGTATCCTCATAGATAGACTTTTTAATGTAGATCGAATTTCTTTGTTCACATGCTATACTTTTTGTAATTAGGTGTAATTTTGTGTAGAAAGTAAAATTACAAAACTGGCGAAATTTAAAAGGAAATTGTTAAAGGAAATTGCAAAAATAAAAGCCCAAACACATCAAACGAGTGGTCAACCACTGTTATATTTCTGACTTCGAACCGGAATTTTCTTTATGTTGAAAAAAGTGATATAAACCTGGTTTTATAGTTTTGTAGACCACTCGCTTTATTAGGCATGCCTTAATTTGTTTGTCATATTCTTTAAAATGTTGTTTTTAATTTGTGTTACATTTTTACAGTTGAACATTCATTGCTACTAGCACAAGCAACCAATGTTACTTAAATAACACCCGATTATTACAAAATATAGTATTGTAAAAGCATTCCAGAGGAAACTAGTTACATACCAATAGACCACTTTCGAGTTCATTCGTCACCGGAAAAACTCGTCAATTATGCACGCCTTTATGACGTCATTTACCAGATATAGCGGATCGCCTGTATTCCTGCACTATTAACGTTCATCAAGCGTCTAAGTGATCCTTATTGTGCAGGATAAACTAGAAATAAAGTTTGTTTTGTAAGTACTTAATCACAATCCATTAATGCAATGTAATGACAGAAGTGCTGATTGTCAGTTATGAGAATTTCATATGCCGAATAATTCGTTTAATATAACATTCTAGCTTTCTAACAACTCGCTCAACACCGGAACGGAAGTGACGATGCCCCTAAACGCTTGAATGTTGTTCACAAAGACCAGAGTGTTTGACGGAAATGCATCGAACTTGAAATGTGTCTATTCACAAAAAAAAAAAAAAACAAAAAAAAAAAACAAGCAAATAACAGAAGCAGCAATAAAACATGGAAGGTTTGGGGTATAAATGTCAATGAGACAGCTCTCCACCAAATACCAAATAACATGGAAGATAACAGTTACCTTTAACAGTACGACTTTCAACAACGAGCAAAACCTATACCACATAGTCAGGTGTATTTGTATTGCTTGACATATCTCCCGAAGTAATATCAAAAATACAATGCGACATGTTTTGGAATGTAAGAAGGTATGATGTATGAGACAATTGGACTGTACCTCAACAACACAGTACATACAAGACGACATATGTAGAGGTTACAAATGTAACACATGATAAATCAAATGATAAAGACGAAACAAATGTGTTTGAAAAAGTTGAAGCTTATCGAAGATCATTTGATGTTTTGAATTGATCTTGATATGTAGTGCAAAGAGTAACCGAGTTTTTGTTCGGTAAAAAAAGGTGGTTCCTAAATGAATCTATAAAAAAGTAAAATCACAAAAATACTAAACCCCGGGAAAATTAAATCGAAAAGTTCCTAATCAATTGGCACAATCACATCAAACGAATGGACAATAACTGTCATATTCCTGACTTGGTACAGGCATTTTCAAATGTAGACAATTGTGAATTGAACCTGGTTTTATAGCGTTAAATCCCGCACTTATATGACAGTTGCATCAAATTCCGTTATATGTACAACAATGCGTGAACAAAACAGACATATTTAACAAAAGTCAAAATGTGAATACGACAAAATATGGAATCTCTGGGATTTTTGGACACGCATAAACACTTACTTTTATATGCAAATAAAGCATACTACTGCATCAGATGTGATTTGTCATTAGTCATCTTGAAACAGTTCAGTATTTAATCAATATGTCGAGACCGGAATATTGTCGTGTTGTATTATACTAGGTAGGGGAATTTTATTCAATTTCTTTCAAATAGATTTGATATAAGTGTGTGTCCTCGCCTCCCTTTTTGATGAAGTAGCATTAATAAATACAGAGGAAAGCAGGACATATGAGGGGAAACATGACATTTCGAGGTGATATTGGAGAAAGATTCACTCCTGTAAGAATTTTGGAAAATAAGATGTTACATGTAAATCGGAAATAAATTTTAAAACCATTATCAACCGTTTCTATACTGTTTTTTAATAATCCGTACAGTTTAAATTCAATCATGATCAAACAAAAGTAGAAATAACGCAATTATAGCTACCACAATGATTTCAACCTTCCCCTTTCAATAATTAAACTTACCATATATACCGTATTGAACTTTTGTACAACTTTTATTAGACGACCGTTGAGAGATACCAGATTCATTGTTTGCACTATAGACGAACGTTGTGACTCTCGAATAAAGTGAAATTAAAAATACCAAATAAAGTACGAATTTGCGCAGCATTAAGGACCAACATTTCCAAAAAGATATTGTAAAATACAACTAACATTATCTATGCATTGGGTATGACATCCATAGTGTTTTTTAACTTTAAATTATGAGTGTATCATTGATAATTCATGTCAACACAGAAGTGTTGAATGCTAGTCTGGTCAAACCATTGAGTAGGAGTCCTCCAACAGCATTGGCAACCACCCAACGATATTGATGGAAACTCATCATATAAACCAGGTATTAGAAAAAGGTCGTTGATATGTGCAAGGGAACCAACCAAAACAATGTAAATACAAAACGAAATAAAATGATGGTTCCAATTAACAGATACATTTACATGGTTAAGATTTGAGACAAAAAGAGTCGATTAATAATTAACATGTTTAAGGAGAACAGACGATACCACAGTGTGCTGCAGTGTGCTGGAGGATATTTACAATCAAAACCCCAAGTCACCCGAATAATAACAAAGAAAATGCAAAAGTAAATGCATAATTATTTAACTTGAAGTTTCTCAAATCTCTGTCGATTGGAGCAATATCACAGACTACAGTATGTAGGACTTGAAACAGAGCAGACGGAAGAATACTTTCACTTCTTATATATAACAACGTCAGAAGCGGGATGTTCCAACAGTGTTTGAATCAATATTAAGTAACTTAAACAGAAATCTAATTTAAATCCACGATTTAGTTTTTTTACTAAACCGTTCAAACATCAATAATATACAAAGACACTTTGTCAACACATGGATAGTTTATTGTTTGTATGAAGATGAGATAGCAAACGTAACAATAAGTTGTGTTATAATATGCATAGTCTGTCAATTGGTTCATTATCAATGGTCACACCTATATAAGGTCTTCAAGGAACAGTTGTAGCGATAAATTAATTCATCTCCAATGAAAGGATGACAAGTGTATGTTATTATATAATGTATGTGATTAAATACACAAAAACTAAGATCAAGCTGATATTTTTTAATAAGTGGATATTCGATCCAATAATCTATAATTGTTTACTTTTTAGACATTGTCACTTGGGTGGAGAGTTGTCTCATTAGCACTTATACTACATTTTTCTAGTTATACGATGTTTGCCATGGTACGCACTATAGTTCTGAAAGGTAATATTAAACAGTTTGAAGTAAATAAATGTGGGATATATGCAATACTATAACTATTCACTATTAGAGATACATTGTTATATAGATTGTATTTATCGCAAAAAAATATATTTGAACAGTTGGTGTATATTGTGTTTAATTAGAGTAAAGACAAAAAAAGGGCGACCATTTTACATTTACAGTAATTCTACGTACCCAAACAATTTATGTTTCAAATAAGAATACTTCAAACAGACAACTGAAACGTCAATTTCAATGATTTTACTTTACAAATCTGTCTTTCTGCATCTACCTATCTTCTAAAAGCAGTTTTTCTAATGGTGTAAACAATTAAATTATCGTACGACGTTTGTTTTTGTACATGATGTAAAATGTCAAAGAGTATATTTTTCAAGTGACCATATGATATGAATCCAGAAGAGCTTAAACGTCTTGAATTGTTTATGTTTTGTAAATCAAAACTAACTTAGCAGACATGAAAAATTGCACTGAGAAAGTCCTTTTTAATCGGTAAGTATATACATTTACATATGAGACGAAATTGTTTTTGAAAACGAGTACAATACACTGATTCATCGTGTTTCATTTTCAAAGGTTAGGGTCATAGTTATTGAACCATTTGATCATAACAAATTGGATTTATATGTATAATGTTCATTTACGACATTAGATATGCATTTAAAGTATAAATTTCACTGTTAAAATCAATCAACCCGGAAGTTGATAGGATAAATGCATTTTAGGATATTATTACTACCACAATATCATGATAATAATATATTTGTACTATGCAAGCACTATCATGATTTGTAGATAATTGAACACGAAACTATTGAACCAAGGCTTTCTTATGATTCACGTCCATTCATAAAAATTAATAATGACACAATGCGGGAAATGTTACCCTCAATATCGTCTTATTTCTTCGATTACCAGTGAACCTACCGAATGAATCTAATTAATGAATATCATTTTTGTGAATTACGACGAAAGTTCTTACCGATGTTTAAATATCGTTCATCGTATATACAAATCTCATACATCGTTTGAACAAACCTCAACATCGTATGTACAAATCTTATACATCGTATGTACAAACCTCGAACCGCGTATGTACAATTCTCGTACATCGTATGTAGGAATTCTCGTTCATCGTATGTACAATTCTCGTTCATCGTATGTACAAATCTCGGACGTCGTATGTACAAACCTCGAACATCGTATGTACAATTCTCGTACATCGTATGTACAAATCGCCTACATCGTATGTATAAACTTCGTTCATCGTATGTACAATTCTCGTTCATCGTATGTACAAATCTCGGACATCGTATGTACAAATCTCTCGTATCGTATGTTCAATTTTCATACATCGTATGTACACATCGCGGACATCGTATGTACACATCGTATGTAGAGACAAATCAAGTTACCAACATAAACTGAGGGATACGAATTACCCCAAAACGAGGTTTGTCGAGAGAGTTAGTGACTCTCCTATGTATGCACCACCCGCTATGCAACATGAAGGATGCATAAATTAAGCAGGAACTGCTAAGCAATTTAGCGAAATATTCATTTTTTCAATCGATTTTACATATATCCCTATTGGTCAATAATTTTTTCCAAATTAAGTTAAGACGGGGGGTGTGGGGGTCAGTGAAAAAACTATGTGAATTAATTTTTTTATCCTTCATTGAACTTTTGATGTCGTTCCTAATATATTGTGCATTTTGATGTTAGGTTTTAACTAAACTTTGAAATTTGAAATATTTTCCCATCCAAGAGATAAACTACAATAGTTAGAAAACTTTTAGAATTTTGGGTCGTCAGTGTTGTTGAATTTTATGCGACTGCAAGGTTTAGAAAACTATAAAGCCAGGTTTAACAACAATGGTTTACCTGCTGAAATGTCTGTACCAAATAAGTATTATGGCCGTTGCTTTCATTCGTCTGAAGTGCGAGCTTTTGATTTTGCGATTTGATAAAGGCCTTTTGTTTGTCTTTTCCTTGGAGTTCTGTATATGTGTGATGTTTTCTTAGACCAAGTGCAAGAGTAGCGTACACAGTTTTAATGATTTTTATTGATGATGAGATAATGTCAAGCTTTTTACTGATTTAAACGTTTTGAACATCTTCTGATTATCGTATATCCTGTTTTATATACTGGCAGGGGAATAAATATTTTTCAATTATCATTTGTATTACGATTTCAATTTCAATTTGTAAAGTAATTTGTCAAATCCGGATAAAGATAACTTAATAAGTAAGTGTCATTGATTGTGTCATTAAAGGCTCGATTAAAACGGAAACTTTAAACATTGAACAGCATGAATAATGAGTTGGAAAAGCATTAAGACTTTATTTGACAACTTTAACCAAGACATCGACCAAGAATGATATGATATTGAGGTTCATCATAACACCACTCGAAAGCCGAGAAGGATCATTCAGAATTCAGAATTCAAAACTCGCAAATCAATAAAGTTAATCCTGTTTTGTTGCGGTTGCAATCCAAACACATTAAATATCATCTCAATCTGATCAACTGATCTGATAAAATTTACCGTGGATTAATAATACAATAGTGCACAGACATTATAACACTTTTCAAAGGATATGGTGCTGACGTTATGTCAGACATGTGAAATATTTCTTGTTATCACTTTTACTCCGAAAGAGAGATATCGAGTGTCACTTCAATCCTTATTCGATTTTTTTTCTTCTGATTATCATGACTTGAGAATCTTTCATAATATAAAAATAAGAAGATGTGGTATGATTGCCAATGAGACAACTCTCCACAAGAGGACTAAAATGACTCAGAAATTAACAACTATAGGTCAACATACAGCCTTCATCAATGAGTAAAACCCATATCACATAGTCAGCTATAAAAGGCCCCGAAGTGACAAATGTAAAACAATTCAGACAAAAAACAAATTTGATATACAGCAAAAAACGACAACCACCGAATTACAGGCTCCTGACTTGGGACAGGCACATACAGAATGTGCACCATCCTCATTTATACAACACAAAAATATGTCGTCCACTTCTCGGTGTAGTGAATGAAAATTATTGTCAGGTGTAAAATTAGAGAATAGGCAGGCGGACTGGAGATCGTAGCGTTGTTTTTTTTTATCCACACAGGGAACACATTAAGAGTTTTATGCTGTAAGAAATTAACAAATGATTAAGCATTTCGCATTGTGTCCGAAAAGACAAGTTTTCTTTCATTGTAGAGGATGTTTACATAGTTTTGTCATACTATATTTGATTGTAATATAAAATTTCAACTTTTTAATTTTTTTAGATGATTATTTATTAATTTATTTCTGTTATTTTTTTTTAACCTGAAACCACCTTTGAAACTGGTGAAAATAATTTTGCAATGTTCCTGGATATCAATTTTACCAAGGGTTTTCGCATTTTTGCATTGATGTCAATCTAAAAATCTAGTGCCAAAATATTACCTTCTAAGTAAACACTGAAAACTTGAGCTTTCAATGTTGGTTCTGTTTAAGCAAAGAGACTATAAGTTAAAACTTCACAAGAAAACTTTCTGGTAGTAACAATAAAAAAAAATTGCACTAAAAAACAACATTTCCAAATAAAATAGATTAGGTAAAAATACTCCTATGCAAATATATTCCTGGAGTACAAGTTTTAATTTATGTTTTTACCGGCTGTATACCTCTCTGGAACATGCATATTATCCGCATACGTATCATATGTATATTTTGGTTCAGTGATGCTGATAGCATTTGAAGCAGTCCTATTTTTCATATGATGACATCGGGGTTTTATATGAACGGTGAAAGTGATGCCAGCCAAATTTTAACTTGATCTCAGTTAGGTGGTACAGTACTTGCAGCCTTAGGCGTTACTGTTTGACGTGAACTTGACTGATCGGTGAATGATCGGTGACGGATGTTTGACTGATCGATGAGTGATCGGTGATCGGTGACCAATAGGATCCGTCAGATAAGTCAAATAACCTATGTAAGAGTTACCCTGACAACTGTCACCGATCGATCAGTAAATTAAATTTATGCACGGATCGGACGGATACGTATATATTTAAAATTCTCATGTAAACCGAACTCCACTGTGACAGTGTTTACAATCAATGAACGCGGACCTCTACGAAGACACCTTAATTTACACGTCATAATTTGTAATACAATTAGTTGCAATAAAAAAGTAAAAATAGTTTAACAGAATAAGATGCTTAGAGCGTTAAATTGTTTGTGTTGATTAATATTTTCGCATCAAATATTATAAACATCAGAGAATTATAATACATAATTGTATTATATGACTCAGTTAACATGAACTTATTTCTACGAAAATGGTTATTGTTGTCCGCCATTGGATTTTTGGAATTTTAATAGTTTCGAATAGGTTGTTTTTTCATGAAATTAAAAGAATGTCAAAGAAATGATATTAAAAGTTTGTTCCCATTGTTTAGAATTACCAAAATTAATCATATGATTTCAGTACTTTTTGTACATCATGATTGGCTGTTCTTCATAGAATAATCTAACTTTCAGGAAATTTTTTTTGTACGCGTTGCCTAAAATGCACATATTTCTTCATTTTACTGAAAATTATTGACCCCCATTGGATTTTTGTACTTTTTATATTTAAGAATAGTTTTTTCTCATAAATTAAAAGAATGTCAGAAAAATCCCACTAAAATTTTGTTCCCATTGTTAAAAATAACCAAAATTATTCTTCTTTTTATTAAAAATGATACTATTTTATTTGAAATCAGTTATTTTTACCATCTAGCGACAAGTCTTCTAATCAGAATTCAGATATAGTGAGAATTAAAATACTTAAAACTTTTGTTTTTGTGGAATAAGAATGTAGTTATTGATTTATTTTGATACAAATAATAACGTCACATGATTTCAGTACTTTTTGTACATCATGATTGGCTGTTCTTCATAAAACATGCTTACTTTAAGGAAAAAGATATTAAATTTTTGTACGCGTTGCCTAAAATGCAAATATTTTTTCATTTTACTGAAAATTATTGACCGCCATTGGATTTTATAATTTTTATAGTTGAAATAGTTTTTTTGTTCATAAAATTAAAGGAATGTCAGGGAAATCATACTAAAATTTTATTCCCATTGTTTAGAATAACCAAAATTATTCTTCTTTTTGTTAAAGATGATACTATTTTATTTGAAATCAGTTATTTTACCATCTTGAGACAAGTCTGCTAATTAGAATTGAGATGTAATGATGTACTTTTTATTGTTTAGGAGTAGTTATCTTTTTTATTAAAAAAAGACTATCAGAAAAATATAAAGTTATGTTGTTTGCATCGTTTAAAAATATTTCTATTTCTTGTTAAAAGATACAGCAGTTATTGTTGTAATTTGTTATTTTAAATGCTTCGATTGTGACGAGAATATAGAAAGTTCGAGATTTTTGTTTTAGAATTTTATGATGATAAGGATACAAAAATTTAAAATATTGAAAAAAAATAGACTACATTTTTCAATAACTGATTCTTTCATTTTGTTTTTCCCGAGAATGTTTGGAAAATAATAAAATAAAACCGCGATGTAGACACCGTTTTAGAACTCGCCGGTTTTGAAAATATATAACCTAAATAAAACGAAAAAGACCATTCTTTAATGATGATATTTTAATTTAGGTTTTATCTGTACATTTCTTTTCATTTCAATTCATAAAACTTTGCTAAATAATTAATAATTGTATAATTGAACGTTCTATTTTCAAGAGTCGCCATTTTAATTAGATTAAACGAAACTAAGATTCCGTAATTTGTATTAGTTTATCATGTGACGTATTAAAGTTCAATCCGTCATCAAGGTCGATCGGTACTATCCGTCCGATCAGTCCGATCGGTCAATTACTTTTACTATAAGTCTGACGGATTGCTGACGTGAGTTTGACGCGAACTTTACTGATTGGTGACTGATTGATGACCGCTGACTGATCGCTGAAATAGTAACGCCTAAGGTTGCAAGTACTGTAATTAGCATTGTGTATAAGTTTCATAGTATTTGTTTGAGGAAAAATAAGTTAAATTGCGGAAACTTCCAAATTGTAAATTTTCCAATGAATACGTTTAGACGTACAGACGGACAAGCGTTAAAATTAATGCCCCCTCCGCTGTAGCTGAAAATATTCCGGCGGCACGTCTGTCTGTGTAGATTTCGTATAGAAATATGCCATTTATAAGAATGGATAAGTTTGAAAAAAGTTTGTGTGTGGAAAAGGGGGGAGGGAGGCAAACTTTTGAAAGTGACAAGAACAAAATCTTAGTGATTGTTCTCTTTCATTTTCATTTTTTAGTTTCAATTATTATCTTAAAATGGGAAGGACATAGTTTTGTCCCCTTTTCGCCCCTGGCTCCTATACGTACACTGTCATTATGACATATTTTTTGTAATAGAGTCATTTCGAATACCGGTATGAAAATGAGACTGTTCTATGACGACTTTTATTTATTGACGGCACTAATTTATAAAATACAAAATTATTGTATTTATTGGCTCTTAGTAATATTCAATCGCGTATCTGAATTAAATTTCAAAGAATTAAATATACTACAATACAAACAATTCTTAGCTCTTTTTTAGAACATGTAATTTAAACTTGTTGAAACGAAGTTAGTTTAAAATTGTCAAATTAAGCTTTAGGAATTCCTTTTTTTTTCAATTTGTCTTTTAATTTAGATTTATCATGCATGTCTCTAAACACGGTATGCGACGCGTTACAGTTTATAAAGGAGGGACGAAAGATACCAAAGGGACAGTCAAACTCATAAATCTAAAACAAACTGACAACGCCATGGCTAAAAATGAAAAAGACAAAAACAAACAACAGCAGACACGACACAACATAGAAAACTAAAGAATAAACAACATGCACCCACCAAAAAACTAGGGGTGATCTCAGGTGCTCCGGAAGGGTATATAAGGATTTATAAGTCTTGGTGTTCTCATATATGCATTTGATACAGTGCATTCATTATGGATATATTTCACACTCCATTTATGAAAGAAAATCTATAGAGCAGAGCATTTTGGTTTTTTTTTGTAGCTCTATTTAAGAACAAGTGATTTAAACTCGTTGAAATAAAGTTAGTTTAAAATTGACATTGTAAGCTTTAAGAATTCCTTCTTTTATTTGAGATTTATTATGCATGTCTCTATACATAGTATGCGACGCATAACAGTTTATAATTAAGTGTTTTGATATATGAATTTGATACGTTGCATTTGTGATGGATATATTGCAGACTCCATTTATGAAATAAAATCTATAGAGCAGAGCATTTTGATTTTTTTGTGTATCAATTTGAAATGTAGATTCAAATATTTTTTACTTCAAACGATTAAGTAAAACTTCTTCAAAACTTATATATAATGTGTAGTTCGGCGTCCGCAAAAAAGAAGCCATATACGTATTTCACTGAATCTCGATATTTATCATGTTTATAATTTTTCTAACAATGACGTTCTGTCTCCATAAGCCTGGAAATGTCATGGCGGGTCACAATTTTGATATATAAATATAGATGATTTATGTTCAGTGGAAAATATTTCAAACAAGTATATTTGACTTATTAAAAAAGCTACGCCGATAAGAACATGCAAATGTGCACTATTGTCCATAAAATAATCGCTAATAATGATTATAAGGTACCATATATTAGTTAGTATTATATAAAAATGGGTACATTGTTTTTAGACAAACATAGCACAACCCTACCAAAAATAAAACGAAGTTAACCCTTCCAACAAGATAAATATTGATAATTCCTAGATTAAAGTTAGAAAATGCAAGATTAAAGTTAATAATTCAAAGATTAAAGTCGACAATTTGAAGGGAAAAAAAATAAAAAAGGATAACCCTAATATGCTTTCGTAATAAATGAAATTACATATTAAGTAAATTCCAAAAGTATCATATTTCGTCAATCATAGACCGTAACTCCCAAATAACATTAAGATAAATCGTCAAAAACTTAAAACGCATTTTTGTTAGATAACATAAAATTATCCGAATTTGATAAACGATACACAAAATCTGTCTTTTGTATATACATACTTTAATAACCAGATTCTTCCGTTGGAAAACTAGGTTATTATAAGAGATTTGTTGTTGATTGCTTATTCAGTGATAAATATTTCATGCATATTTAAACTTTACGAAAAAGCGATGATTTCAATTATTCCATTGTGAACGTTCCATGTCAGTGAAGCGACTTTCCAACTGTAGTAGTATAGGGCTCGGGTTTCCTTTCCTATTTTCTTGATAGAGGGTTGCTACTTGCAAGGACGCTGTGTTACCAAGGGTTTCAAATGGTAAAGTTGGATGTATCCCTATGAAGGTGTAACGGACCCTTTGCCTTGTTTAAATCGGTTCGTGTTCTTAACAAACTTTCCAAAATAGCTTTCAGTAGCATATTAATGTGCAAGGAAAGTGCGATCGTTTTTGGCTTTCGTAAGCTCGAGGAATCATGATAGATTAATGTAGGATTTTTGAGTTTTGAATTTTGAATTTTGAATTTTGAATGATCCTTCTCGGCTTTCGTACAAACGTACAAATATGGCTGTATTTACATGCCAAAAACTACTACTACTAAAGAGTACAGACTTACCTGTGCAGTTGGAAAAGTTTGAATGCCTAGCATTCACAAGATATATTAAAGTTAAACACATTCTGTGTTTCAAAAAGATAAAATCTCTTTGGGATTTAGGGGGGCTTTTTTTTCCTTCGTGCAACAAGTGTGTAAATTAACTAAGTTGTTGTGCAACTTTGAGATGCTCCCTCAGTTTCAAAACCGGCTTGTTTTGTTTTGAATGTCCTTAAATGACATGGACAAGATGTATCTTCATAACTATAGGTGAGTTAAAAAGTTTAGCTTTTTTAAAGTAATAATTCCTTACTCTCTGAACTCGGTGTGTTCGATTCGAATGCGTCAACGTCCGGTTTAATCTGTATCGGGGTTTTACAGGATGATCTTTTAATACATTAAAAAAAATAGGATATATAATTATAACGAAAAGGATTGTTGTCGATTACATAACTACAAAAACCATTTCAAAGTGTTTCGAATGATTTGTCTTACGTACATTAACTTACAATTTAGAAAAAAGTTAAAACATCAATTTCATGGTTTTTTTCTCTATCGAAATTACGCAATACTTTAATAAAACTTGATATGTAATTAAATACAAATTAAAAACACGCAATCATATTTTATTTAAATAAAACGAAATCATAGTTTCCCTGGTAATGCATTGTTTGAATACAAGGACCTTAATATTTTTATAAAATGCGAACGGAGTGTTAAAAAAGAACAATACTCAATTTCATTTTTATGTGTATCCAATAACAGAAAACCCAACAATTATTAAATGCAGAAAATCGGTAATTATATCGATGAGGACATCATTGGGTCTTTATAATGGTGAATGTTGAACAATATTATTAACGAAAAATGATCAGAATAAGTAAAGGAGAAATAACAATATTAAATAGTACGAAACTGTTAAAGAATAGAAATTTGATATACCTTTCAAACAATAGAGAAGAATAGTACCAAAATATTAAAAAAAATAATAATACAGAAATGAAGACGCCCTCGAGCTTCCATCTATATACTCATGGATATTTATTTTTAATGATGATCGAATTCATTGTTCCCTTTATTTATGCTACACTTTGTGTAATACTGTGTAGAAAGGACAATTACAAATCTAACGAACAACGAGGAAAGGAGTAGGTCCGGTAAGGGCCGATTATGGCCTCAAATTTCAGGTTCATCTAACGAAAGTTTTTGGACACTTTGTAAACACTTAAGTGTCTATTTCAATTGATTCAATTCGTGTATGTAAAAGATTTTTACGGTTTTAGTAATTTCAAACGCTCTGATTCAAGCTTAAATATGATTAATCTATCAAATAGGCCAAAAAACGTCACTTTTCAGATGGTTTTTGTCAAAAATGAAAGTGGCCGCATCCGTGTTCATCCTCAACCTTTATATAATATGTTTTATAATATCATCAAATACAACTTACATTTCAATATTATGAATGAACACGAATGCGGCACTTTCATTTTAGACGGAAACCGTCTAAAAATGAACCAAGATGCTAAAATTTTGAAGATTTCCGTAAGTAAGCATGACTTAATGATGCTAGTACGCGATATGTGTGCATTGTATTGTCAAAAACAACCCATATTTATGTAGCAGAAGCATTTTACTTTCCAAAATATAGCTTAAAGATTACATTTTCACAATTTTGTAAAACTGCTATATTTTGGGGCCAAAAAGGGGTCTTACTGAACCTTCTCCTTTAAGCGGAAGTTGCAAAAGCTCACACTCATCAAACGAGTGGAGACATGTGTACAATGTGTACAATGACACTGCAACCCAAAAACTCGGAACAAACAAAAAAACATATGTAGATATTATAAGTATAACAAATTATAAATTAAATGACAAAGACAAACACAAAAACAAATGACATAATAGGTTTGCCTTCTAGTGCTTCTAATTTTTTCGCTTTGATGAAGACCCATTGGTGGCTTTGCTGTTTGTTTGGGTGTTTGTATCTTTGACACATTCCCTGTTTCTATTCTCAATTTCATTGTAAATGTTGAAGCTAATTGTAGGGCTTTATCAAATAATCTTGATTATGTGACAAGAGCAACCGATCGCGAGTAGGATGAAGAAGTTACATCATACAAAAGTCCTACTAAGACGAATAAAATCTATCCAATTCAGTGTGGCCAATTGCGAATGCAGACTAAATTTAAAATAAAATTGCAACCATGTGTTTCATTCAATGTACTTGTCACACATAGTGAACTATATATAATTTATAATGTCAAAAGAAATTCTGTTCGATAAATGAAATAGTGTTTCTTAAATGTATGTATACAATGATATAATGTTCATGTACTTATATTAAGAGGACGCATTCCTGTTTTTATTTTCATTTTGTTGAAAATGGTGAATCTAATTGTAGAAATTTTGCCTTATTTAAATTGATCTTGGTATCGAATGTCAAGAGAAACCGAGTTTGATAAAGGAACTTTATTATAAAACAGCAAACAAAGAGTCAAAGCCATTCTATTTAGTTTAGCAAACTTCGAATGTAGAATTTGTTTAAAATAGAAAATTGCAACCCGTCGTTTCATTATTAACAAAAAGTGAACTATATATTATTCATAATGTCAAAAAATTGCTTTTAGAATTATTAAATCGTGTTTCGTCAATATATTTTAAAATTATATAATTATGTAAAAATAATCATAATATGAAGAAAGTTAGTGTATACTGTGGTTAATTCAACGCCACTTAAAATTCATTGTAACCATTCACAAACTATTATACATGAAAAGGTTCTACATAATAAAATGCACTTGGAAAATAAATTATCCAATGCCTTATTGTTTTCAAATTACTAATTTGACACGAAAGGTTTTTCTTCCTTATGTTGGCGTTCAAAAGTATTACGTTCATACCTGTAGGTTGCATTTCTGTAAATATTGACAATACAATTTCCCATAGGAACTCCTATTACGACTCAAACTGTACCACTTTTACTATGAAGTTTAGAAAAAAATCTTATCCTAGAATTGAAAGTTCATTTGCACCACAATTGTTTTCAAAGGTCAAAATATAGGGCTGTGCGGCATATTTTCAACGTTCATATGCCCTGAACTTCTCAGAGTTTAAACTAACATTAATTTTCTTAACTATCCCTACCTGGAATGAAAGGTTACTACAGATCTCAATGTAAACAATATGCACATGTACTTTTACTGGTAACAATCCCAAGTTATGTCTCTGTGAGATAGAACACAGAGAGCATAATTGGGAACCAGTATGTAAACAAAATTAATTTTCTATGAATATTCAAGATCTCCCCAAAAGAGGCGTGTATTGAGAAACAGCTGCATTTGCAAAGTGCAACCTGTAAGTATGGCTGTAATGAATGCAGTATAAAATGGAAACTTTCGCATAGTTTATTTACGGATTTTGTCCTTAATATTTTAAATATCTTTTAGCATGCATGCACCCCTACATAAATGTGCATTTAAAGCATACATCAGATGTGATTCGTCATCACTCATCTTGAGACGGTTCAGTATTAAATAAGTCAAGACTGGAAAATTGTCGTCTTATAAATAGTCAGCACAGTTTGATTTAAACCTCAGCAAACACAATTAGAAACAACGCGATTATAGCCATCACCATGATTTCAACTCGGCCCTTTCAATAAATAAACTCACCATATATACGGTATTGAACTTTTTGCAACTTTTATTAGACGACCGTTGAGAGATACCAATTTGATATTGTGTACGCCAGACAAGCGTTGCCAGAAGCAGGGTGTTCCAGCAGTGTTCAAATCAATATTAAGTAATTTAAACAAAAATCTAATTAAATCCACGATTTTGGTTTTTACTAAACCGTTCAAATATGAAAAATATACAACGAAGCTTGGTCAACACATGAGTAGTTTATTGTTTGTATGACGATGAGATAGCAAATTAAACAATAAGTTGCGTTATAATATGCATAGCCTGTCAATCGGTTTATTATACATGGTCACACCTATATAAAATCTTTCAGGAACAGTTGTAGCGAAAAATTAATTTATCTCCAAGGAAAGGATGACAAGTGTATATTTTTAAATAATGTATGTGATTAAATATACAAATTACACAGATCAAGCTGAACTTTTATTATAAATAAGTGGATATTTGGTCCAATTATCTACTTTTTTTTTTACTTTTTAGACATTATATTATGTATCACTTGGGTGGTAGGTTGCTCATTGGCACTCATACTACATTTTCATGTATCCAGTTATACGATATAATGTGTGCCATAGTACGCACTATAGTTCTAAAAGTTGATATTAAACAGCTTGAAGTAAATATAGATGTGGGATATATACAATTCCATAACTTATACACTTTCAAAGATACATTTGTTATAAAGATTGTATTCATCGCAAAACAATATATTTGAACAGTTGGTGTATATTGTGTTTAATTAGAATAAAGACATAGTTTGGTGAAGATTTTACATGTAATGTAAATCTTAGTGCCCAAACAGTTTATTTTTCAAATAAGAATACTTCAGACAAATATCAGAAATATGTCATCCTGGCTTCAACTGACTAATAAAGATACCTATTTTCTGAAAGCATTTCTTCTAATGATGTAAACAATTAAATTATCGTACGACGATTTGTTTTGCTTTATGTACATGACGTTATAGGTCAAATAAACCCCCAAACTTACAATCTCAAGTGTCCTATGATTTAAATTCATACATGGCTTTCAGTTCTTTAATCATTCATGTCAATCAAAAATGTGTCACTAGACGGATCAACTGCACTTTAACGGAGATATACCTTGTTTTTCGATAAGTATATTCATTTACATTTGAGACGAAAGTTTTTGAATAGAAGTAAAATAAACGGATTCCTGCGTTTCCTTTTCAACGGTTAGGACCATGGCTAATTAACCATTTAGTCATAACAAGTTTGATTGATATATATAATGTGTATTGACGACACGGGATATGCCTTTAAAGTATAAATTTCACTGTTAAAATCAATCTTTGATGAAATAAAACCCAGTGAGATTAATAGGTTAAATGCATTGTAGGATATGATTACGGCAACATTATGATATCTTGTTTATACACAAGCACTATCTATCATGATTTTATTTATAGATAATTTAAAGATAATCGAACTGGGATTATATTGAACCTCATGTTTCTAATGAATGTTTCAAATCCTCCTATATAATACAAACGAACACAATACGGCATATTTTTCCCTTGCGACCTCTTTATCGCAACACGACGGATGCCACATGTGAAGCAGGATCTGCTTACCCTTCCGGAGCACCTGAGATCTCCCGTAGTTTTTAGTGGGATTCGTGTTGGTTATTCTTTAGCAATGTTTAGTTTTCTATGTTGTTTCATGTGTACTATTGTTTGTCTGTTTGTTCTTTTCATTCTTAGGTATGGCGTTATCGATTTATGAGTTTGAATGTCCTTCTGGTATCTTTCGTCCCTCTTTTATCGTCTTATTTCTTCCGATTACCATTAAACCTACCGAATGCATCTAATTAAAGAGTATATTTCTTTTTTCATATTACCGACTTTTGACTCCGGGTTCTATATTTATTTCAAAAGTTTAACCTACTCTGTGAGAAGACATCTTGGTACACGGTCAATTATGAGCAACCAAAAGAAGTAAAATCAAATATATAATCGGTGCAATGTGAGGGGAAAGTTTACTGCTTTTTGGTGATTAAGACATGCATAGGAAAACATGAAATTGTATCAATTAAAATCTTGAGTTTACTTATTAACGTTGCTCTTGTATGACCACAGCGAAGATAAAATGTCGAAACAATTTAAATTTCGAGGTCAAAGTTCGGTAATTTGAAAATGATCTATTACGACGATCGTTGTTACCGATGTTCAAATGTACTTCATCGTGTGTAGAGACAAATCAAGTTAACACACATAAATTGAGGGATACTGATAACTTCAAAACGAGGTTCGTCGACAGAGTAAGTGTCTTCTACTATGCATATATCATCCACCATGCGACACAGTTGGTGCCTCAATTAAGCAATAACTGCTTAACCATTTAACGACCTATTCACTACTGTGTTTTGTCTTTTTTGTACTCGAAGTTTTCTTTTTAATTTTCATGTTTTGTATATCTTTCCTTCTGTCTTACATTTTGCATTTGTATGTAGGGTTTAACTACACTTTGACATTTTAAAATATTTTTTTCCAGCAAGGGGGTATACTACTATAGGCGATGTTAGAAAAAACTTACTCACTGTGGTACCACAGTTTTTTTTTTGTATTTTTGTATTTTTGTATTTTTGCTTTTGTATCTTTTGCATATGTGCTAAATATGTGTATATGATATTTTGTTTTTATGCGGTGTCATATTTGTTTATCTTTTCCAGTGACTAAAGATAATAACACAATATTGACAACTGTACTATTTTGTTTTAGATTTAAAGCTTTTTTGACTATTTTTGTCAATATGATTACATATGAAATGACTGTCATACTAGTGCATAGATAAGCAAGCTATAACATTAGGTTTACTCTTCAATGTTTCTAGTAATTATGATTATTGACTATGACGGTTGCTTTCATTCGTTTGCTGTTGTTGAGTTTTTGGTTTTGCCATTTGAAAAAGGATTTTTGTTTAGTTTTACTTTCAGCTCGATATCGTTGTTGTTTTATTTTTTTATACCAATTGTGCGGGGAGCGTAGATTTTGTCAATGCTTTATCTATGATGATAGTATATATCTAGCTTATTACTGACTTGTTGGTCATCTTCTTATTATCTTATATCCTGTTTTATATACTGGCAGGGACTTGACTAAACATTTTTCAATTATCATGTTTATAACGATTTCCATTGAAATGTCAATTTTTAAAGTGATTTGTTGGTTGCAAACAATGCTTGTCAATTCAGGATATAGATAACGTAAGACGTAAGTGTAATTGATTGTGTAAATTAAGGCTCTTTTAAAAAGGAAACTTTAAACATTTACATTGTTACAACATGAATAATGAGGTTATAAAGCTTTACGAATTTTACCCAAGAAGTCGATTAAGTGTGACATGCTATTACATACTAATTTTTAATCGACAAATCCATTATTAAAGATCAATCAGACGTGATAAAATTGTTTTTTGTTATGCTTTAAAAAAATAAATTATATTCATTTTTTTTTGTAACAAAAGATGTGAAATTTTTCAAAAAATCTGACACTGTATACTCTTTGATATAACTCACTTGATGAATACATGATTATGACATCAATGCACACATACGCAAGTGCATGCAGTGTTTATTACGTGATATGCATTCATTGTAGCTTTTGTTTTCAGTGGTCTTGCTTTCGCGGGTTCAGCTTTAGTGCTGGAGGTTATGGGGTCAAAACTTTTCCGGGGTCAAATTATGTAGTTAATGATTCTTCGCTTTTCAAAAGACTTATCAGTGACGCCCGAATCAAAAAGTTTTAAAGACGAAAAGGGTACGAAGTTGAAGAACATAAAGGACCGAAAGTTCCTAAAAGTTTTGCCAAATACATGTAAGGTTATATTTTCCTGGTGTAGAAAAACATTAGTATTTAAAACAATTCAAAGTATTGTAAACAGTTAATTTATAATTATGACAATACCAATGACAATTTAAGTCAACACTGACTACTGAGCTGGTGATACCCTCTTGGAATTAAAACTGCACCGGCAGTGGCATCGACCTAGTGGTTGTAAAAAAACTCATCAGGATATTAACGCCAGACACCAGATGCAGTTGACGTTAACATTTCAACAGAATAAAAACACAATTAGTTGTTAACTATATATGGACATTAATACTTTATATCAATTTAAACATAGCATATTTTTAAAAGTGCATGCATTCCGATTTTGCCACTAACTTGTAATATTTCATATGTGCTTAACAAATAAGGCAAAATCAACACAACACAGCTGTATATTTGATTTGTGCGATATTTATACAATGATTTTGCGTTTTTTGGAAGAGAAGAGAGCTATTCAAGAATCGCTGTTGTCGAAAAACGCAATGATTTAAATCTTCATATCCTTGACAAGTTAATTGAGAGCTGGAAAGTATGGTGATTCGAAAATATGCGGTATGTATGATATATTGTTCCGAGGATTAAAGTGAATTTAAACTAATTTCTCTTCTTTACCTTCATTACTTATAGGTTGGATTTCTGTAAATAAAGACAATGCAATTTCCTATAGGAGCTCCCTTTGCGGTTAAAACTGTAACACTTTTACTATGAAGTTTCATGGCTTTTTTTTTTTTTATCTTATCTTCATTCAAAGGTGAAAATAAAGTGCTGTGCGGCATATTTTCAACTTGAATATGCCCCGAATTGTTAGAGTTTAAACTTATACTAACGTTTTGTACTATCCCAACCTTTACTTTTTGCCTGCTTCTGAATTCATTTTTCAACATAATAGTATGTTTTTATACTGCTAACAGTCCCAAGTTTTGTCTCTATGAGATGAAAAAATAGAGATTATATCTGGGAGCCTGTATGTCAACAAATAATATTATCTATTAATATTATATATCTCCCAAAAGGAGGGTGGATTGAGATAACTATATATGAACATTAATACTTTATATCAATTAAAACATAGCATATTTTTAAAAGTGCATGCATTCCGATTTTGCCACTAACTTGTAATATTTCATATGTGCTTAACAAATAAGGCAAAATCAACACAACACAGCTGTATATTTGATTTGTGCGATATTTATACAATGATTTTGCGTTTTTTGGAAGAGAAGAGAGCTATTCAAGAATCGCTGTTGTCGAAAAACGCAATGATTTAAATCTTCATATCCTTGACAAGTTAATTGAGAGCTGGAAAGTATGGTGATTCGAAAATATGCGGTATGTATGATATATTGTTCCGAGGATTAAAGTGAATTTAAACTAATTTCTCTTCTTTACCTTCATTACTTATAGGTTGGATTTCTGTAAATAAAGACAATGCAATTTCCTATAGGAGCTCCCTTTGCGGTTAAAACTGTAACACTTTTACTATGAAGTTTCATGGCTTTTTTTTTTTTTTATCTTATCTTCATTCAAAGGTGAAAATAAAGTGCTGTGCGGCATATTTTCAACTTGAATATGCCCCGAATTGTTAGAGTTTAAACTTATACTAACGTTTTGTACTATCCCAACCTTTACTTTTTGCCTGCTTCTGAATTCATTTTTCAACATAATAGTATGTTTTTATACTGCTAACAGTCCCAAGTTATGTCTCTATGAGATGAAAAAATAGAGATTATATCTGGGAGCCTGTATGTCAACGAATAATATTATCTATTAATATTATATATCTCCCAAAAGGAGGGTGGATTGAGGAACAGTTGTATTTACAAAGTACAACCTATACAAACATTTATTCAAATAGAAAACTCTCTAAAAACACTTTTTCTCACAACAATACTTATTTATCAAAAGTATAGTCAGAACGAAATCACTGCATTTGCCCTAAGTTTCCATAAACAGTACATTTTATACTTCAAATCCCTTTCAATTGTTTGATGAATTTGAAAACAGGACTTAAATGATTGCCAGCTAACATTATTTGCATGTTTTCTGACATGAACTGTCTAAAACATGTTGAAAAACTTTTCTGATAACAAAATTAAAAGCTTTTAATAATACTATAAATATAAAGATTAGTAGTTAATCATTCCAACATTCAATATTATAAAAAAAGGATCCAATTCTGCCTATGTCTCTAGTCCACATCTTACTGCAGGAATCTCCATGACCTGTTTAATGATGGCGCTCCGTTATCGTTCAAATGTCTTGCGCCATCGTCAAATGACTCGCGCCATCGTTAAATTGACTTCCGCCATCGTTCAAAACGTCGTCGTTTTTTGTAGCCCGACGCCATTTTTTTTTACCAATTATAATCAAATGCACATAATTGCATAACCCTTAGGCTTTTTATGTTATAATCCAATACAGATCTAACGCCTGAGGGATATCAGGATTAAGATCGCTAATCACTTGTACCTGAGCTTGTACAGGTGGATCAACAAACCAGACATCGAATTATTCAACTAAGTTTCAGCAAATGATTATGATAATTTAGATTAAATATTAAATTAATTAATAATCCAGTTACAAAGAAAACAGTTTAACAAGTCGAACACGTGCTTTATTTTGACTTACGCAATCAGCATCCCCCTTTTTTTAGAAGTACAAAATAAGACGCAAAACAGTAAATATTATTTCATCGTAAATAACTAGAGTACTGCTGTAACGATAATTTAGAATTACCTTAAAAGTTTGAAAGTAAAAACTTAAATATTTCCTGTAAAGAAATAACGTATCGTAATTCCGAATTCATTTCGTATATTACAATCAAATTGATACATCCGCGTTTCCGGTTTCTATTCTGACTCGAAAGATGCATGTTGCACAGCATCAATTTGCCAGATAAAGTCATTAAAAACCTTTTCATTTGTCAACGTTTGCTTTTCAAATTTCTTTAACCTTTTACATAACCTGTACGAATCGTTTTGTTGTTGCTGCAAATCAGCCATACCGGCAATGGGTTCTGAATTTGACAGTGTCCATGAAAAATAAGCTCCACATCATATGATTTTTAACCCCCATAACAATTACCAAAAATACAAGAAATCTACATGGGGACCTTCATGACAGCTTTTGGTCATTCTCGACTAGGGGGGACCATGAAGACTTGGCATGTGAATGGTTAAAAACGGCAATAAATGAAAATATTGATACTTCTAATTCTATAATGAAAATTCAAATAAATATAACTTAAATAAGCAATGCATTAGCATGTTCACCATTCCTTGTATGGAGGGATAAAATACTTCCGATCGCGCTACACTGTACAGCGTAGATACGGTTGGTAATGGTGAAAGTTCCTCCATCGTTCAATTTTCATCCATGGAGATCCCTGTTACTGTATGCCTATTTGTCATTGAAATTCGCAATTTCTGCCTCAAATGAGAGAAATTTTGTCACAACAGTATCATCTCTAACCATATATCTTACATAATTTGGCTAACAAATAAACGGAAAGTGCTCAAACAATGCTCTATTTGCAAAATATTGATGTATGAAAATACCAGTCTGGTGTATGAGTTAACTAAAAGTTTGATAGAAATGTCTGCTTACGTCTGAGTTTTGCTAAACTTCAAAGCGATGTTATTGTTTGATATTCAGAAGACCTTTAAATTAATAAAATCCTAGCATTTACAAGAACAATTATCTGTTTTGTGACCCAGGGGAAGTCATTTTTCTCTGTTTTTTTTTCTCCTGGGCCCTCACATTTCCTAAATTATTCCTTATTTCTATTAATGTTGAAAATTTAATACACATTAAGGATAGAACACACTATTGTATGTTTTATTGAGGTCTTCATGTAATTCTAGCTTGTATTTAATATTACTTAAACTACAAACATGCAGTAAGCTATGCAACTATAGATTATACAACTGCATCAATTTTGATATTCTATTTACCTACTCGCTCCAGTTACATTCATGAATATTTTAATAGAAGGTTTTCGAACGGCTTGTTCGTCATTTAATCTATTTAAAGTTCAACTCATAAGGAATATGGTTTAGCATGATATTCGATGCATGGTTGATATTTTTTTTTTATTAATTTTCGTTCAAGATATGTTAAAATTTTTCCATTCTTTTTCGCAATAAGATGTGTTCTCTTTATGTAACGTCATCATATATGATCTTGGGTGTTTTGTCGCAAATTTCAAACAATACATGTTATCAACTTTTGACCAATAAAGAAAATCAAATCACTTTATCGCTTAAGGAAACTAGAAAAAAATATTTCTGGTTCAAAACAAAATGTGTGGTTCCCAATCATTTTTTCAATTGCAATATATGAATTTTTTAAGAGAATACACTTCAATAATTTATAAGAGGTGAGTAGAAGAAGAGGACATACACGAGAAATGTAACGTTAAGGTATGACAAAATCCATGTCAAACTTAACCCCAGACAATAATATTGAGTAAAACATATTGCATAAAGTACAAAGTTGCAGTATGTTTCATACGTTTCGCAACATTATATCGATTAATTCAGAACAAATGTTGAATCGATGAATGAAATATCGATCAACTCCACTCACCCTTTTAGAAGCAAGAAAAATAAATCATGTATATTGGAGTTTATAATGCAAATTTAACATGTTTATAACATGTATCTTTAATTTAGAATAATCAGAGCCAACGTGAGCGATTTTCGGTTAACACCACCATTTTCATGATTTTGTAAACAGATCTTAAAAACCGTAATTCAAAACTTACAAATACAAATAATGAAAATATGTCGACACATTATACATGTATATGCTTTAAACATTTTCTCGTTGCTATTTGGTGTCCGTTTGGAATATCCAAATTCGAAGCAACGTCTTTTTCATGTTTTTAGTCTCACAACTTTATCTTCAACATGTTCAATGTGGAAAAAACCTGAGCGTTTCACTTTCTTTGTGATCTAAAGTCTTGCGACAGGTTGGTAAGTGATCCTTAGTTGGTCTGTCGCAGTTGATAAATCCGATCTTAATCAAAACAAGGGACGTCGCCACTTAAAGGGATAAAAGGAAAAGAAGTTTTCGCTGAAAATTTGTATAACGGTAATAGTAAGTACTTGTTCACTAGTAAATTAATCAGAAATCAAATGAGGATTTTCATACTTGAAAGTTAAAATTTGTAAAAAGCAATGTCGTAAAATATCTTATCAGAGTTAGGAAAAAAAAAGAACCCCATCAAAATAGCTCGTACAACAAATTCGATTACTGGTACAAATAAGTTGAAACACGAAACGTTTATTATCTATAGCCTTCACAACAAAATAAGGTGCGTTCACATACATATATATGTCAAATGTCGTATAAGCCATGGTAAATCCAATGACATGTCTTTCGGAAACAGTCGTATTAATTATCTATGATGAAAAGAAATGATGCATGATTAATTATTTTAAACCCACACGATTCTGTATGAATAAACGGATACTTGGTTCATTAACTTGCACTTAAGCATGTTTTAAAATGAATCCTTTATTTTACTAAGAATCTTCTAACGAGTATTACTATTTCCTTATTGTCCTCACAAACTGTTTTTTCCATCGACTTATTTTCTATATATGAAGTAATCTTATCAACGATTTTATTTTCGTTATAAATTCGACAAACACATAAAGAAAGCAAAAATCGAAATTAAAGAAAAGATAAACATGCGTTGAAAGATGATATCATCAATCTATTCAAAATGAAAAATTTTAAATATGCCAAATAACAATATTATATTTTACGACAATAACAAAAACAAAACGTCACTTTTTATCTCATTGTTTGTCACGTGCTCTATGCTTGATTATATTTTTGTTATTTATTAAGACTGCAACATGTGCAATAAGAAAATGTCGGCATAAAAACCTGAATTTCCCACTTAGTGAGTTTCGTGGGGTATTGCAATGTTGTGTAATTATCAAAACCGAATTTATAAATCAGGCAGTTTATGTAAAACAAATTAAATACACACACAGTTTTATTTTGTAATCTACGGCGATAACAACGTATATGTCATGGAGGTAGGACATCGTTTGCAACATTTGGGTCTTCAAAGATTGATGAAGCATGTGTATACCATAGACTCATTCATTAAAAAAAAAACATTTTCTAATTCGAGATTTTGAAACTGCTTAACCGTGTATTTAAATTCGTAAAAAGTATCTACGTATTCACCCATGCGTTTAACCCATAGCCATGTTTAGACAATGTATGAACACAGATGATGACATACATTTTTATGCTTCATTAGCAGGTTCACTTATGAATGACTGACAAAATTTATATACAATCTAATATCAGATCCTCACCATGGGCCTCCAATGACAACGTTTCAATATTGCAAAGAATGACAAGCAATTACAATGATTGTTGAATATGAATTACATGCTTATATTTTCATTTTTTTTAAGCTTGTGTAATCGTTGATAGGTTTTAGTATCAGCAGTTATCGGTTTTCGCTTGCAATTAAATTAGAAAAAAAAAATTAAAATGAAATATTTATAGTTGACTTATGCATAGTCCCCGGGTTACACGCGAATATAATCATAGCTAATGATCCAGGAAAAAAATATAAAAGAGCATATGGATAATAGTACTACATGACAGGAACTGTGTATTTTACGCTATGTTCTTATTAAGGATGTTTGCTCCTCTACTTTTTGAATTTTTGAAAGATTTTCGGAATCCTCTGGTTTTATCCATGTATTGCCATTCAAAATTTTGCCCATTAACCCCTACTTTTTTAGTCATAATTTTGTTACATAAAGTTCAAAAAGCCATATTTCAAAATCTTATCAAATCCTTGTTATTTTTTCATAGTTTTTGAACCAAAAAAGGTGTCAATGTTAAATGTATGAAAAATCTAGAGAGAATTATTTCCGGCTAAATTTGCTATGGCTTATATCTCGAAAAAGAGCACACGGATCCTCCATTTTTTCTGCTTTTATTTTTTCTTTATTTATATACTATCAATTCATAACAGTCTTTTAAAAAGCTTGTTATTTTTAAACAGAGTAGCACACATCCTTAATTAAGATAAAGTTATAACTACAGATTAATCGCTTCTACCAACACAGTATAAAACAAAGTTGAAAGTTTACAAACAGATATAACAAAACACACGTTACACCATTGCATTTTTTGTAACTCGTTCCTACGTGTCCTACAAAAATGAAGACTGTATACTCTTTATTGAATATCAGACTTTAGTGACATCAAACTGGATGAACACGATAAATGGATAAAAATCTATGAGATGACACAATTCGCCGGCTCAGAATGAAAATTATTTTGAGAAATTGCATGTCATTGGTTTCACTTCAATTAATAATGACGTTTATAACAAATCATAATATATTGGTGTGTTTTTAAAGTATTACCCATAATGCAGTATATTCTGGATCGACGAATTGCATTTATTGACTAACAATTGACACAAAATATGGAATGTTGTTTAGAAAGAATAGGTACTAATTTAAGTAAACCAGATGCATACTTAAGGTTTAATTCAATGACAGAAAAAATACATTGATGTTTTTTTAAATTTTTTATAAATACATGTGGGAAAGCGTTTTTAATCTTAAGCAGGATCGTCCTTTAATTTTGATATATGTCTTTTAATTTAAATTAAATAAATTTACAAGATCAATCTTTTAACGTTGAAAAAATGTTGTAAACATAAATAACATTCACAAATATACATTTTAAGGAGAAATCCACATTTTGATATTAATTGACAGGGAAAATAACAAACTGCACATTATTTTATTATTTTGAAGGCAATACTTTGTCATTACTTTTTCATGAAAAAAATGTTCTTTCAAAAATCCCTCCATATTTATAAATGAAACCAAAATGTTATGCTTCATAACTGACATGCTCGTAATTTTACTACTTGTATGCTAACCCAATTAAGATTTAGTTGACCATATCGAAATATTTATGTCAACGCTAGCCAAATATACATGTATGTATTTAATGATGTATACTCTTTTCCGATAGCCAGTAGTTTTGTATTGAATGACATAAAGTAGCATTAATATGTTCGTTTTCTTGAAATATACCAGAGTATGAATATACTGAATATTTGACACTTTTTTTTAGTCAGTGCGTAAATTGTAAAACTTTTATTACTACTCAATATTGTTTTTGAATGACATGCCGACTATAATCAGTTTTTAAACGTTAATAAAGTATCTTCTTTTTAATTTGATTGTATCAGTTTTCAATCATTTAAAATTGTTATGTAGATGTATTGACTAGTTTTAATTTCAACACCTGAGCTATTCACAGTTTAATAGGATTTTGATCTTTTTTCTTATTGATAGTCAAGTTATAAAAACTACACCATTAAAACATAAATTGATGTTAAAAGCATATTGAGGAGATACTTTATTTATTTTTGATCAAAAGATCTGATTATTTAGTAGTCAAGTTAAGGCTATCAAATTTCAGTCACAAATTTGTCACATTTTAAAACAATTTTTTTTTATCGAAAAGGCCTAAACTAAGTATTTCTGTTTTTTTTACATTTTACATTCGCTTTTTGCACAGTTTGCCATGTTCTTGGAATAACAAACCAAATACAAAAGTAAACATATTAAATGTCATGATAAAAATGTTTGAAATAAAAAAAATATGTTTATTCGAACACTTTTGAAGTTAAATATGCATGTAATAAATCATTGTGTGGTTCAAAGTGTAAAACTGATTATGTATTTTTTTGTATAGCTTTGTGAATAAATGACTTTGATGTTATAAAGTCAACTTAGTGTGACTATCTACTTCAGTTTTAGATTATGGATATAATAACTATTGTGTATTTCGCCTTTCTTAATTCAAGGTATATTAAGGAGAAAATGATATAATAAGAAAATATGTCATTTTGATGTTGTTTCTAGTTTTATTATTATAGTTGATAAAAAGAATACAATGGTACTTCAATGAAAATGTATGTATGTACACAATAGTGTTCTAGTAAATGATATGCAATGGAGAAAACAAAGGCTCATACACAGTTTTTAACATGATAAAGCGTTCGGAAGCGTAGTGTCGTGGGAGTTCGCAGTCAAATATATAATCCTCCTTCCGCTAGGGCTAGGTTGCGCATCTGTAAATTTACATTACCAAGGCGTTAAGTGCCTGCCGGGAGTAGTTCAAGTGTGAACATATTATCATACCTCATTTATCCTGTGGATCGCGTGTCATCTTTTCAATAAATGAAGGACATATAAAAAAAACTGTCCTCAGTCAACAAATTAAAAACTTTAAAATATAGGTATGGACATGTTTTGTCGATTTGCAGTATTTGGTACCATCGTGAAATTATGAGGTCGTCAAAAAACGACCTTTGTGATAATCTACTCGTTCCCGAAACCTGAAATAATACCATCGTTTGCTTTCAAAATGCTTTTTAAATTAATGTGACCGTCTTTAACCTGTAATATGTCCTACTGAACTTAACAGCATGTGTATGATGACTTAAAAAAAACTGCGTCTTCCAAACAACTGTTTACTTTCAGTTTGTGTTTATCGTGACTTTCGATATAAAAACTAGAGACGTTCCGAAATCCTGTATTTGTGTCAACTCGGCCAATATAGAATAACTCGGCCAATACAGAAAAAATCTGTCAGAACTTTGTGATAATCTACTAGTTTCCCAAACCTGAAATAATTCCATCGTCTGCTTTCAGAATGCTTTTTAAATTAATGTGACCGTCTTTAGCCTGAAATATATGCCTATACTGAACTTTTCAGGATGCTTATGACGACTAAATGAAAACTGCGTCTTCCAAACAACTGTTTACTTTCAGTTTTTGTTTATCTTGACTTTCGGTGTTAAAAGTAGAGACTCTCCGAAATCCTTTATCCAACAAGGCCAATATAGAATAACTAATAGAAAAATATCTGTTAAAAATAATCGAGTGATTCTGAATTAGTCGCGATTACACCTTATATTTCATAGGCAGTTTTCATCATATTAAGTCCAATAACAGTGTAGTTAATTAATAAAGTGTTATACAACTGAATTCTAAGCAATACAATATATTAGTTTTATGCACTTTTGTTTACTGTGTCCTTCTCTGTAGACTGTCTATCAACTTATATTGTTGGTCATTTGCTGTTTCACAGTTATAATCATGCTGGTTATTTATTGTTTCTTTTTTCAACAGAGAGGTTATTAATGTCTTGACCACTTGAATTTGAAACTTCATTATTTTACGTTTTAACAACAAGATTTTGATTTACTTCCGCTAGTTCATTTGCAACGTTTTTATGACCATCTGAATTAGTGTTTCTACTTACTCCAAACGTCGATTGCCTAAAATAAACATGAAAGTTGTCTCAATTCTTCAGTTCGTTTTGCTAAATTTGTTTCTTTCTATGTTTTATTTTGTTAAATGTTTTCTGTTAGTTTATTTTCTATAGCAAGGTGTCTTTTTTTCTTTGGTATAATGGTTTATTCTTTCAATTATTTCTGACAACGTGAATTATTTAAATCGGAATACCAGGTATACAAATATTCACATGGTGTAGTCTAGAAATTATCGAATATGTTTTTAATTGATCCATTTTCATCAAGTAGATGTCTTCTTTCTTTTTTTCCTTTTTTTTTCTTTTAAAGCTATGTTCCTGGTAAGTATTGGTTTCGGATATTTATTTCCATACTCTTGAAATTGACACCATATTTTTGTATTCTGTTTTTCCCCAAAATAATATAATATTTATATATTTAAGGATCATATCATTATAATTTATATTTTAGTCCACTTTTTTCCCTAGTTGGGTCTATTGTTCTCTATATGATGGCCAGTTATTCTCCTAAATTTAACCCATTTTGTCCCTTATGTTTTTACCGTTAAAATCATTTATAATCAATGTATCACACTACCTTATTTGTCAAGTGTATATTAACTCTGGCACAACGGAAAACGTTACTATAGAATTGTTTAAATGTGTATGCAGACATTGATCTTTACACAGTACTCGTAGTAAAACATTACCTTGTACGTTTTTTCCAAATGACGAAAGCAATTATGACTAATATTAGCAATATCACAAATATCCCGACATATAACCCTATTGTAAAATAAATAAATATGATAGTTATGTTATACAAACAAACATATCTGTAAAGGACACTGGTATCATTTCTGACGTCAGACACACAAATCAATGAATGTGTTTGTAGATAGATGGTTTTGTGTTCTGTTAAATTGTTCTTTTAAAATTGTTATACGATGATGACTGATGTACCCATATTTTGACTTTTTTATTTATTGTGTCTGTTTAGTTAACGCATCAATGTAAAAATAACGGAATTTGATGAGACTGTCATCAAAGTGAAAGGGTTAGCGCTATAAAACCAGGTTTAATCCACCATTTTCTACAATTGAAAATGCCTGTACAAAGTCAGGAATATGATAGTTCAGTATTATTGTGATTTTACTTTTTATGGGTTGTTTTTTGTTTTTCCCATATATGCACCGAATGTCAGCTACATGTATTCTGGGCATGTACTGATACATCTTAACCTACTAAGTCATTAACAAGACGCTAAACAAATATTCCATGTTTAATTTAAAAGGTATATGTAATCAGATGTATTTATATGAAAAATTGAATTTGAAAATGTTATTTCATGCACGTTTTCGTTTCCCCTTCGCTACAAACAATTTCCTTTGAAGCTAGGAAATCTCTAAAAAAAGTTATACTAAAATCCTCCATATTATCCCTAATGCAAATCTCTAATTCCAAGATATATTCCGGTTAGTTTTTTTCTGCTCTAAACGTATATATTAGATATTTGAACTTCAAGCATTTTGGCGTCGATCATTAACAAAGAGGTATTACTCGTCGCAATAACCATCTTATACAGTTACATTGTCATAATTTATGGTTAACTCAGTGAAATCGAACAGACAGACGAACGGAGGCACGAACGGATGCATAAATAAGAAAACGTAATGACCATAAATGGGCATAAAAACTTCCGTTTGGATGTATTCAAATAATACATACTGTACATGTTAACGTACTCAGTTAACTTCTATTCAATATACCGTTCATCTATTAAATAGAAAGTTAAAAAATAGCTTGGTAAATTGATTATCAAATTAATTGACTACCATAAACTTACACCATGAATCAGTTGACTTATCTTCCGTGGACATTTTATCTCCTGAAATACAGATACAGACATATTGATATACACAACCTGTATGTTATTATAATCAACGATCTTAACAACTTCAATATTGAAACACAGCATGGAATAACAGTATGCGGGTTTTAACACAACATAAGTTTTATGCAAGGTTTGGTCATAACATATTGGATAAAATGGGTTTTGTTCTTGCGATAAATATTTGTCTCGCAATAGGTCGCTTAAATATTTGGTATATGATATCGAACAGTTTATGCGCCATTGAAATTTACCCTGCGTAACCAAATACTTTTTTTTGTAGGAGTTATCTCCCCAAACACTGTTTTCTTTGTGTCCACTACTCCTTCGCAACTGTAAAAGATTACGACAAATTGATTTTATGAAATTGCTCGTTATATCTTTCGCATGATTTGTTTTATTTCGACTGAAGAGATTAGAACACTCCATATGAGAGTTATTTCCCCTGATGCATTTGATATAAGTGATACATGTGATATGCATTTATATCTTGTAAACCATAAGTGATAGAGACCTAGGATCTTTAAATTTGAGGTCCGTGGTCCAAAAAAATTAAAATTAGGTCATGGTCCAAGGGCAAGGTCATATTCTAAATTTTGATTTTGGATTATTTTCACTCATTTTCAAAAACTGTATAAGATATCGACACATTATTACTACTTAATTGTTAGTTTCGACATGTCGTAATACTCAAATTTTGATTGCAAGGGTACGTTGAACGCAAAATGGAGTTTTCTCCACTCTTGTATTTGAAAATACGAGTGGTGGTGATATAACTCATAAACAAAATATAATTAAGACCTATGGTCTTTTGCTTTCAGGTCCTTGGTTTATAACCTTGAAATTGATCTCAGGTGCATATATTGATTTGACGTTCTAGATTTTGACCTTTACTTTTATCTCATATGTATACATGATAAAGCCATGGAACTTTTTGCAATGACTTTCAAACCATTTAACGTTGAAAAAAAACAACCAAAAGTAACATTGTATAAACCGGAAGTAGCTATTTTTCATACCTTATTTAGATAAAAGTATATAGAATCAGATATTTTTTGGAATCAGTGTCAAGTAAATATTCAAATAGTATCGGAAGTAACATTTTTCAGACCGGAAGTAACAAATTATCTCCCTTATTTAAAAAAATACTGAAAAGAAACCATATATTTTTTGAATGAGTGCATACTTAGCTATCATTTGACGATTGAAATGACATTTTATACCTAATTTTACTACTTTTATATTTGAATACATGTTTCTTGGTGGAAAGACCTTTAATTGTTCTCTGAACAATTGGTTTTTAATTTCAAATAGTGTTTCCATGTTTGAATATAAATTTTTCCTAAAATGGTGACATTTTTGCAGTTAAAAGCTATGATGCAATGGTTAATATAAAATCGTGTCATATTAATGCCCGGAGATTCACACGTTATCCTGAATATTTTATCTGCAAATAAGATTGACAAGTACATGCAAAATGTGATATGTTTTTGTAATAAGTACGTGCATGGAAACACAAATCAATTGAAAAGTCTTTAGATTTTCCAGTCTGGTATACATAATTCACAAACATTTTTGTATAAAAAAAATCACAAACACGGAAAATACTTTACAGAATTAGTGTTACATTTCAGAAAATATACGAAGAGCTTTAGAAGTTAAATAGCACGATTTTTTATGAGTTATTTAATGTGATAGGACGGAATTCGGAGAGAATGTCCGCCTGGATTTGAAAACTGGATTAATCGTGATCAGAGAAATCAAGAACCTATTGATATACTTTTTTTTAAATGACAGAATGGTATAGTTTTCAGTAAATATTTATTTGTTTTAAAACTATTTCTGTTTATTTATCTTAAAGTTTAAGAACATGAATATACAGACAGTTGGAAAACCATCTATTTATTACATACTAAGATCAAAGAATATTTTGTCTAATTTATGCAGACATTTTTGTGAAGTCTATATCTTTTGTATAGGAAAACATTGCGTTTGAAATATATTGAAACTGATTCAAATGTCTGATTGATTACATACTATTCAATCATATTTGATGGTCTTTTCTGAAATTCAATTAAATTGAGAAAAACCTAATAATTATTGATCAAAGCTATATTATGAAAATGATCATTTACAAAGAATATATTTCTTTACTTTTGTTACTGTTTATATTTGTTTTTTTTGTGTGCATTTCATTGAAATCAAAACTTATCAATCAAACCCTTTAACTAAAAAATCATAACAACATTTCACGCCTGAATATACCTATACTTAGTGGATAACAGCCAAAATATTTATCAGATCCAATTGGTTCAAGTATATTTTTTTTTTCGTGGACGTTTCTAACATTCATACTCTTAGAGTACAATTAAATCGGTATAACATGAATAGTTAAATCAGTCGCCTTAACCTCACTTCAGAATTTAGTTATCTTAAAAATGTTCATAAAAGGTAAAAAAAAAAAAACAAAAAAAACATAAAGGAACTGCTTAAAGAGTTGGTGAAAGATATTTTTGGTCGTACGTATTATTAGTTATATAATGTGCTAGTGACCTAAAACGATCCATATTGGGTCAGTTAATTCCATATAGGATGAGAACAAATATCTGACCATGTGGTCTATCAAAGTGATCAAGTCTTCATTACCGTTAGAGTTAAGAACCTCCTTCCATTGGTCTATACAAAACCAAATACCAACAATAACAACTTGTTAGCTTTTAATGTGTTATATGAATGTATTTCTATCGTTCATCATCAATTCCATTGCCTGTTGAAACTTAAAAAAAAGTCTCAGCACAGTTGTTTTTATAAAGGTACATACAAGCCGTGTATTGAAATAAACATCGCCTACTAACCTTATATAGAATATACACTGTCTCTATGAGGCTACTAGAAATTCGCTTCTCAGTTTCAAAGTAATTAACTTTTTAAAACACTAGCTTATATTAATAGGTGATTAATAAAGGAACCCAAAGAGCAAAAAAAATATATAGGTCACCGTGCTTCTTTTCGAGATATTAGCCATTGAAATTTTGGCGGGAAAATATTCTCTCTTGACTTTTCATAGCTTTATTATTGACAAGGTGAAGTTCTCAAAAACGGTTAAAAAGTAATTAAAATTTTATAAGACTTTTACAGATGGCTTATCATTATACATGTAAAAGATTTGCAAAAAGAAAAATGGGGGTCACCGGGCAAATTTTCTCAAGGCATTCAAATGGATAAAACCAGAGATTTCCGAAAATATGACAAAAAATCCAAAACATGACAAGCCAGCTTCCTTAAGGAGGTAAGATTATAATATATGATTTCATTTGTTATGTTCTGGTTTTATTTTTTGGCATGGCTTTTTTGATGTTATTCATTACTTGAATGTTTGAACTTTGATTGTATATTCATAATTTATTTTTAATCGTTGTTTTTTTATGCATATGCTGAAATAATTTAAAATACCTGTGCAGGTACCGTTCGTTTCCTGATAGCCATTTTTACAGTTGCAATCATAACTTCCATCTGTGTTCAAACAATCAGAATGTTGAGGACACATGGCAGTTCTCTGTTTGTCTAAACATTCATTTATGTCTGAAAAACATATTTTCAAAATATACATAAACTATTCTCAATAGAAAAATAATTACGCATGATACATTAAGCCCCCATTAAAATTCCACGTAATTACTCATTGAAAAAACAAATGAAAAATGAAGAAATCTATGAACATAAATAAAGTTAATTCCTGAATTACAATTAATAAACTGTACATGTACCAATTGTATAAGTCAATGTACACACCTTGAACATATATGTATCTTCAGTGATACTGAACTTCACAGTTATGAAGATTTGTAATTTTATGTAAACATTGATGGTCTTATAATAGAAGAACAAATTGAAACAGAAACCCCGAGCAATGTATGTATGTAGGCCAGGGGAGGGGGGACTAAATTCACCATGACTTAATGATTTGTACGATTTGAAATTAGGAAGACGTGAAAGTTTCCAACGAGGCAGCTAACCATTAGAATTCAAGACATATTTTTAATCAGATAAACGTCAAATTCGGTTATCACAAATATTTATAAAACATTTATCGCATAGATCTCATAGGTCATAACATGACTTAATGTAATAAAATTTTAACGACAAATAATAAAGACATACAGGCTGATTTATGTAAAACATAATAAATGAAAAATAGATATGATTAACGGTGACCCCAAAAAAAAACACTAACAAAACTCCATTGTTTAACTTATTATTTCCCAACATAAGAAAAAATAACTCAATTATTAGGGGAGACAAATCAGATCAAGTTACTTAAACAATAGAATATTATGTGAATTTATGTATTTTATTATGCACCAAGAAAACGAGTTCGATAACCCAATAGTTTCTTCTGCACATCTGAAAGCTTATTATTAGAGCTTGTCATACTTTTTCTTAAAATTATATGGTGTAGTTTTCTTTTCATCGCACAAATTTGGCTTTTTCTTGAGTAATCTATACAAAATTAGTCAGTTTGTTACAACCTAGAGCGTGATTAAAAACCAGTGACCCATATTTTTTTTATATCATATCTTAAAAAAAAATGACATAAACTACATTCCGACAAATTATTTTAAAAAATTTTGAATTATAATTAAGAACCTCATTGAGCTTTTCTTTTATTTATGAGTTATTTATTGACAAAACACACGTTTGGCGTAGAAAATTATCAGCCTGGTGCCTTTTATGAAATATGATTACAAAAACTGCTGAACTCTATATTACAGTTAACTATTCACACTATAGTGTTGCCTCCTCTTTCTTTAAACGTAAATTAACAAAAATATCGCATTTGAAGAGTAATTCAAACTGAAAGTCCTTCATAAAATGGCAAAATCAGAAGCTCAAACATAACTAACGAATGGGTAACAACTGTCAAATTATTGACTGTAACAGGTATTTCCTTATGTAGAAAATGGTTGATAAAACCTGGAAATAGTAGCACATAGTTCCTTTTTTAATCAGTTGAGTTTAGTAAGTTGCAGTACATTTAGTCATTTAATTTGTCGATGCCCACTACATGACAGAAAAAACAAATCAGACTTTAAAATATGCCCCTTAATTATAGCTGATTTCTTAAATGAAAACTTTTGTTGTTATATTTTAGACATGGCAAACAAGACTGGAAATTAATTTCACCTGTTGTACAGTTTTCCCCTTTCCAACCATCAGTACATACACATGTGTAATTTTCTTTGAAATCCACACAACTTCCATTATTTTGACATGGGTTAGGATCACATCTATCTATAAAATCATAATAATTTTACATACAATCTCTATATATTTACAAATATATATAACACCATTTTTATAAGATAACAAATATATGTTTATTAACTCTTTGTGTTTTAATTCCACTTTCAGCACTTTAAGCTATATTTTGGCGATCAGTTTTATGTTTTTTTTAGCATGTCGTAAAACCAATCAGAGCTGTAAATCAGCAAAAGGGTATTTCCAGTCAACAACAGAGGGGCGAAAGAAACCAGATTAACAGTCAAACTCATAAATCGAAAATAAACTGACAACGCCATGATAAATGAAAAAGACAAACAATAATTCGTTTGAATTGTTTTACATTGTCTTATCGGGGCCTTTTTAACTGACTATGCGGTATGGGGTTTGCTCATTGTTGAAGGCCGTACGTTGACCTATAGTTGTTAATGTCTTTGTCATGTTTGTCTCTTGTGGACAGTTGTCTCATTGGCAATCATACCACATCAAAAAAATGAAGAAATCTATGAACATAAATAAAGTTAATTCCTGAATTACAATTAATAAACTGTACATGTACCAATTGTATAAGTCAATGTACACACCTTGAACATATATGTATCTTCAGTGATACTGAACTTCACAGTTATGAAGATTTGTAATTTTATGTAAACATTGATGGTCTTATAATAGAAGAAAAAATTGAAACAGAAACCCCGAGCAATGTATGTATGTAGGACAGGGGAGGGGGGACTAAATTCACCATGACTTAATGATTTGTACGATTTGAAATTAGGAAGACGTGAAAGTTTCCAACGAGGCAGCTAACCATTAGAATTCAAGACATATTTTTAATCAGATAAACGTCAAATTCGGTTATCACAAATATTTATAAAACATTTATCGTATAGATCTCATAGGTCATAACATGACTTAATGTAATAAAATTTTAACGACAAATAATAAAGACATACAGGCTGATTTATGTAAAACATAATAAATGAAAAATAGATATGATTAACGGTGACCCCAAAAAAAAACACCAACAAAACTCCATTGTTTAACTTATTATTTCCCAACATAAGAAAAAATAACTCAATTATTAGGGGAGACAAATCAGATCAAGTTACTTAAACAATAGAATATTATGTGAATTTATGTATTTTATTATGCACCAAGAAAACGAGTTCGATAACCCAATAGTTTCTTCTGCACATCTGAAAGCTTATTATTAGAGCTTGTCATACTTTTTCTTAAAATTATATGGTGTAGTTTTCTTTTCATCGCACAAATTTGGCTTTTTCTTGATTAATCTATACAAAATTAGTCAGTTTGTTACAACCTAGAGCGTGATTAAAAACCAGTGACCCATATTTTTTTTATATCATATCTTAAAAAAAAAAATGACATAAACTACATTCCGACAAATTATTTTAAAAAATTTTGAATTATAATTAAGAACCTCATTGAGCTTTTCTTTTATTTATGAGTTATTTATTGACAAAACGCACGTTTGGCGTAGAAAATTATCAGCCTGGTGCCTTTTATGAAATATGATTACAAAAACTGCTGAACTCTATATTACAGTTAACTATTCACACTTATTGTTGCCTCCTCTTTCTTTAAACGTAAATTAACAAAAATATCGCATTTGAAGAGTAATTCAAACTGAAAGTCCTTCATAAAATGGCAAAATCAGAAGCTCAAACATAACTAACGAATGGGTAACAACTGTCAAATTATTGACTGTAACAGGTATTTCCTTATGTAGAAAATGGTTGATAAAACCTGGAAATAGTAGCACATAGTTCCTTTTTTAATCAGTTGAGTTTAGTAAGTTGCAGTACATTTAGTCATTTAATTTGTCGATGCCCACTACATGACAGAAAAACAAATCAGACATTAAAATATGCCCCTTAATTATAGCTGATTTCTTAAATGAAAACTTTTGTTGTTATATTTTAGACATGGCAAACAAGACTGGAAATTAATTTCACCTGTTGTACAGTTTTCCCCTTTCCAACCATCAGTACATACACATGTGTAATTTTCTTTGAAATCCACACAACTTCCATTATTTTGACATGGGTTAGGATCACATCTATCTATAAAATCATAATAATTTTACATACAATCTCTATATATTTACAAATATATATAACACAATTTTTATAAGATAACAAATATATGTTTATTAACTCTTTGTGTTTTAATTCCACTTTCAGCACTTTAAGCTATATTTTGGCGATCAGTTTTATGTTTTTTTTTAGCATGTCGTAAAACCAATCAGAGCTGTAAATCAGCAAAAGGGTATTTCCAGTCAACAACAGAGGGGCGAAAGAAACCAGATTAACAGTCAAACTCATAAATCGAAAATAAACTGACAACGCCATGATAAATGAAAAAGACAAACAATAATTCGTTTGAATTGTTTTACATTGTCTTATCGGGGCCTTTTTAACTGACTATGCGGTATGGGGTTTGCTCATTGTTGAAGGCCGTACGTTGACCTATAGTTGTTAATGTCTTTGTCATGTTTGTCTCTTGTGGACAGTTGTCTCATTGGCAATCATACCACATCAAAAAAATGAAGAAATCTATGAACATAAATAAAGTTAATTCCTGAATTACAATTAATAAACTGTACATGTACCAATTGTATAAGTCAATGTACACACCTTGAACATATATGTATCTTCAGTGATACTGAACTTCACAGTTATGAAGATTTGTAATTTTATGTAAACATTGATGGTCTTATAATAGAAGAAAAAATTGAAACAGAAACCCCGAGCAATGTATGTATGTAGGCCAGGGGAGGGGGGACTAAATTCACCATGACTTAATGATTTGTACGATTTGAAATTAGGAAGACGTGAAAGTTTCCAACGAGGCAGCTAACCATTAGAATTCAAGACATATTTTTAATCAGATAAACGTCAAATTCGGTTATCACAAATATTTATCAAACATTTATCGCATAGATCTCATAGGTCATAACATGACTTAATGTAATAAAATTTTAACGACAAATAATAAAGACATACAGGCTGATTTATGTAAAACATAATAAATGAAAAATAGATATGATTAACGGTGACCCCAAAAAAAAACACCAACAAAACTCCATTGTTTAACTTATTATTTCCCAACATAAGAAAAAATAACTCAATTATTAGGGGAGACAAATCAGATCAAGTTACTTAAACAATAGAATATTATGTGAATTTATGTATTTTATTATGCACCAAGAAAACGAGTTCGATAACCCAATAGTTTCTTCTGCACATCTGAAAGCTTATTATTAGAGCTTGTCATACTTTTTCTTAAAATTATATGGTGTAGTTTTCTTTTCATCGCACAAATTTGGCTTTTTCTTGAGTAATCTATACAAAATTAGTCAGTTTGTTACAACCTAGAGCGTGATTAAAAACCAGTGACTCATATTTTTTTTATATCATATCTTAAAAAAAAAAATGACATAAACTACATTCCGACAAATTATTTTAAAAAATTTTGAATTATAATTAAGAACCTCATTGAGCTTTTCTTTTATTTATGAGTTATTTATTGACAAAACGCACGTTTGGCGTAGAAAATTATCAGCCTGGTGCCTTTTATGAAATATGATTACAAAAACTGCTGAACTCTATATTACAGTTAACTATTAACACTATAGTGTTGCCTCCTCTTTCTTTAAACGTAAATTAACAAAAATATCGCATTTGAAGAGTAATTCAAACTGAAAGTCCTTCATAAAATGGCAAAATCAGAAGCTCAAACATAACTAACGAATGGGTAACAACTGTCAAATTATTGACTGTAACAGGTATTTCCTTATGTAGAAAATGGTTGATAAAACCTGGAAATAGTAGCACATAGTTCCTTTTTTAATCAGTTGAGTTAAGTAAGTTGCAGTACATTTAGTCATTTAATTTGTCGATGCCCACTACATGACAGAAAAACAAATCAGACATTAAAATATGCCCCTTAATTATAGCTGATTTCTTAAATGAAAACTTTTGTTGTTATATTTTAGACATGGCAAACAAGACTGGAAATTAATTTCACCTGTTGTACAGTTTTCCCCTTTCCAACCATCAGTACATACACATGTGTAATTTTCTTTGAAATCCACACAACTTCCATTATTTTGACATGGGTTAGGATCACATCTATCTATAAAATCATAATAATTTTACATACAATCTCTATATATTTACAAATATATATAACACAATTTTTATAAGATAACAAATATATGTTTATTAACTCTTTGTGTTTTAATTCCACTTTCAGCACTTTAAGCTATATTTTGGCGATCAGTTTTATGTTTTTTTTAGCATGTCGTAAAACCAATCAGAGCTGTAAATCAGCAAAAGGGTATTTCCAGTCAACAACAGAGGGGCGAAAGAAACCAGATTAACAGTCAAACTCATAAATCGAAAATAAACTGACAACGCCATGATAAATGAAAAAGACAAACAATAATTCGTTGGAATTGTTTTACATTGTCTTATCGGGGCCTTTTTAACTGACTATGCGGTATGGGGTTTGCTCATTGTTGAAGGCCGTACGTTGACCTATAGTTGTTAATGTCTTTGTCATGTTTGTCTCTTGTGGACAGTTGTCTCATTGGCAATCATACCACATCAAAAAAATGAAGAAATCTATGAACATAAATAAAGTTAATTCCTGAATTACAATTAATAAACTGTACATGTACCAATTGTATAAGTCAATGTACACACCTTGAACATATATGTATCTTCAGTGATACTGAACTTCACAGTTATGAAGATTTGTAATTTTATGTAAACATTGATGGTCTTATAATAGAAGAAAAAATTGAAACAGAAACCCCGAGCAATGTATGTATGTAGGCCAGGGGAGGGGGGACTAAATTCACCATGACTTAATGATTTGTACGATTTGAAATTAGGAAGACGTGAAAGTTTCCAACGAGGCAGCTAACCATTAGAATTCAAGACATATTTTTAATCAGATAAACGTCAAATTCGGTTATCACAAATATTTATAAAACATTTATCGCATAGATCTCATAGGTCATAACATGACTTAATGTAATAAAATTTTAACGACAAATAATAAAGACATACAGGCTGATTTATGTAAAACATAATAAATGAAAAATAGATATGATTAACGGTGACCCCAAAAAAAAAAACACCAACAAAACTCCATTGTTTAACTTATTATTTCCCAACAGAAGAAAAAATAACTCAATTATTAGGGGAGACAAATCAGATCAAGTTACTTAAACAATAGAATATTATGTGAATTTATGTATTTTATTATGCACCAAGAAAACGAGTTCGATAACCCAATAGTTTCTTCTGCACATCTGAAAGCTTATTATTAGAGCTTGTCATACTTTTTCTTAAAATTATATGGTGTAGTTTTCTTTTCATCGCACAAATTTGGCTTTTTCTTGATTAATCTATACAAAATTAGTCAGTTTGTTACAACCTAGAGCGTGATTAAAAACCAGTGACCCATATTTTTTTTATATCATATCTTAAAAAAAAAATGACATAAACTACATTCCGACAAATTATTTTAAAAAGTTTTGAATTATAATTAAGAACCTCATTGAGCTTTTCTTTTATTTATGAGTTATTTATTGACAAAACGCACGTTTGGCGTAGAAAATTATCAGCCTGGTGCCTTTTATGAAATATGATTACAAAAACTGCTGAACTCTATATTACAGTTAACTATTCACACTATAGTGTTGCCTCCTCTTTCTTTAAACGTAAATTAACAAAAATATCGCATTTGAAGAGTAATTCAAACTGAAAGTCCTTCATAAAATGGCAAAATCAGAAGCTCAAACATAACTAACGAATGGGTAACAACTGTCAAATTATTGACTGTAACAGGTATTTCCTTATGTAGAAAATGGTTGATAAAACCTGGAAATAGTAGCACATAGTTCCTTTTTTAATCAGTTGAGTTTAGTAAGTTGCAGTACATTTAGTCATTTAATTTGTCGATGCCCACTACATGACAGAAAAACAAATCAGACTTTAAAATATGCCCCTTAATTATAGCTGATTTCTTAAATGAAAACTTTTGTTGTTATATTTTAGACATGGCAAACAAGACTGGAAATTAATTTCACCTGTTGTACAGTTTTCCCCTTTCCAACCATCAGTACATACACATGTGTAATTTTCTTTGAAATTCACACAACTTCCATTATTTTGACATGGGTTAGGATCACATCTATCTATAAAATCATAATAATTTTACATACAATCTATATATTTACAAATATATATAACACAATTTTTATAAGATAACAAATATATGTTTATTAACTCTTTGTGTTTTAATTCCACTTTCAGCACTTTAAGCTATATTTTGGCGATCAGTTTTATGTTTTTTTTTAGCATGTCGTAAAACCAATCAGAGCTGTAAATCAGCAAAAGGGTATTTCCAGTCAACAACAGAGGGGCGAAAGAAACCAGATTAACAGTCAAACTCATAAATCGAAAATAAACTGACAACGCCATGATAAATGAAAAAGACAAACAATAATTCGTTTGAATTGTTTTACATTGTCTTATCGGGGCCTTTTTAACTGACTATGCGGTATGGGGTTTGCTCATTGTTGAAGGCCGTACGTTGACCTATAGTTGTTAATGTCTTTGTCATGTTTGTCTCTTGTGGACAGTTGTCTCATTGGCAATCATACCACATCAAAAAAATGAAGAAATCTATGAACATAAATAAAGTTAATTCCTGAATTACAATTAATAAACTGTACATGTACCAATTGTATAAGTCAATGTACACACCTTGAACATATATGTATCTTCAGTGATACTGAACTTCACAGTTATGAAGATTTGTAATTTTATGTAAACATTGATGGTCTTATAATAGAAGAAAAAATTGAAACAGAAACCCCGAGCAATGTATGTATGTAGGCCAGGGGAGGGGGGACTAAATTCACCATGACTTAATGATTTGTACGATTTGAAATTAGGAAGACGTGAAAGTTTCCAACGAGGCAGCTAACCATTAGAATTCAAGACATATTTTTAATCAGATAAACGTCAAATTCGGTTATCACAAATATTTATCAAACATTTATCGCATAGATCTCATAGGTCATAACATGACTTAATGTAATAAAATTTTAACGACAAATAATAAAGACATACAGGCTGATTTATGTAAAACATAATAAATGAAAAATAGATATGATTAACGGTGACCCCAAAAAAAAACACCAACAAAACTCCATTGTTTAACTTATTATTTCCCAACATAAGAAAAAATAACTCAATTATTAGGGGAGACAAATCAGATCAAGTTACTTAAACAATAGAATATTATGTGAATTTATGTATTTTATTATGCACCAAGAAAACGAGTTCGATAACCCAATAGTTTCTTCTGCACATCTGAAAGCTTATTATTAGAGCTTGTCATACTTTTTCTTAAAATTATATGGTGTAGTTTTCTTTTCATCGCACAAATTTGGCTTTTTCTTGAGTAATCTATACACAATTAGTCAGTTTGTTACAACCTAGAGCGTGATTAAAAACCAGTGACTCATATTTTTTTTATATCATATCTTAAAAAAAAAAATGACATAAACTACATTCCGACAAATTATTTTAAAAAATTTTGAATTATAATTAAGAACCTCATTGAGCTTTTCTTTTATTTATGAGTTATTTATTGACAAAACGCACGTTTGGCGTAGAAAATTATCAGCCTGGTGCCTTTTATGAAATATGATTACAAAAACTGCTGAACTCTATATTACAGTTAACTATTAACACTATAGTGTTGCCTCCTCTTTCTTTAAACGTAAATTAACAAAAATATCGCATTTGAAGAGTAATTCAAACTGAAAGTCCTTCATAAAATGGCAAAATCAGAAGCTCAAACATAACTAACGAATGGGTAACAACTGTCAAATTATTGACTGTAACAGGTATTTCCTTATGTAGAAAATGGTTGATAAAACCTGGAAATAGTAGCACATAGTTCCTTTTTTAATCAGTTGAGTTAAGTAAGTTGCAGTACATTTAGTCATTTAATTTGTCGATGCCCACTACATGACAGAAAAACAAATCAGACATTAAAATATGCCCCTTAATTATAGCTGATTTCTTAAATGAAAACTTTTGTTGTTATATTTTAGACATGGCAAACAAGACTGGAAATTAATTTCACCTGTTGTACAGTTTTCCCCTTTCCAACCATCAGTACATACACATGTGTAATTTTCTTTGAAATCCACACAACTTCCATTATTTTGACATGGGTTAGGATCACATCTATCTATAAAATCATAATAATTTTACATACAATCTCTATATATTTACAAATATATATAACACAATTTTTATAAGATAACAAATATATGTTTATTAACTCTTTGTGTTTTAATTCCACTTTCAGCACTTTAAGCTATATTTTGGCGATCAGTTTTATGTTTTTTTTAGCATGTCGTAAAACCAATCAGAGCTGTAAATCAGCAAAAGGGTATTTCCAGTCAACAACAGAGGGGCGAAAGAAACCAGATTAACAGTCAAACTCATAAATCGAAAATAAACTGACAACGCCATGATAAATGAAAAAGACAAACAATAATTCGTTGGAATTGTTTTACATTGTCTTATCGGGGCCTTTTTAACTGACTATGCGGTATGGGGTTTGCTCATTGTTGAAGGCCGTACGTTGACCTATAGTTGTTAATGTCTTTGTCATGTTTGTCTCTTGTGGACAGTTGTCTCATTGGCAATCATACCACATCAAAAAAATGAAGAAATCTATGAACATAAATAAAGTTAATTCCTGAATTACAATTAATAAACTGTACATGTACCAATTGTATAAGTCAATGTACACACCTTGAACATATATGTATCTTCAGTGATACTGAACTTCACAGTTATGAAGATTTGTAATTTTATGTAAACATTGATGGTCTTATAATAGAAGAAAAAATTGAAACAGAAACCCCGAGCAATGTATGTATGTAGGCCAGGGGAGGGGGGACTAAATTCACCATGACTTAATGATTTGTACGATTTGAAATTAGGAAGACGTGAAAGTTTCCAACGAGGCAGCTAACCATTAGAATTCAAGACATATTTTTAATCAGATAAACGTCAAATTCGGTTATCACAAATATTTATAAAACATTTATCGCATAGATCTCATAGGTCATAACATGACTTAATGTAATAAAATTTTAACGACAAATAATAAAGACATACAGGCTGATTTATGTAAAACATAATAAATGAAAAATAGATATGATTAACGGTGACCCCCCAAAAAAAAACACCAACAAAACTCCATTGTTTAACTTATTATTTCCCAACAGAAGAAAAAATAACTCAATTATTAGGGGAGACAAATCAGATCAAGTTACTTAAACAATAGAATATTATGTGAATTTATGTATTTTATTATGCACCAAGAAAACGAGTTCGATAACCCAATAGTTTCTTCTGCACATCTGAAAGCTTATTATTAGAGCTTGTCATACTTTTTCTTAAAATTATATGGTGTAGTTTTCTTTTCATCGCACAAATTTGGCTTTTTCTTGATTAATCTATACAAAATTAGTCAGTTTGTTACAACCTAGAGCGTGATTAAAAACCAGTGACCCATATTTTTTTTATATCATATCTTAAAAAAAAAATGACATAAACTACATTCCGACAAATTATTTTAAAAAGTTTTGAATTATAATTAAGAACCTCATTGAGCTTTTCTTTTATTTATGAGTTATTTATTGACAAAACGCACGTTTGGCGTAGAAAATTATCAGCCTGGTGCCTTTTATGAAATATGATTACAAAAACTGCTGAACTCTATATTACAGTTAACTATTCACACTATAGTGTTGCCTCCTCTTTCTTTAAACGTAAATTAACAAAAATATCGCATTTGAAGAGTAATTCAAACTGAAAGTCCTTCATAAAATGGCAAAATCAGAAGCTCAAACATAACTAACGAATGGGTAACAACTGTCAAATTATTGACTGTAACAGGTATTTCCTTATGTAGAAAATGGTTGATAAAACCTGGAAATAGTAGCACATAGTTCCTTTTTTAATCAGTTGAGTTTAGTAAGTTGCAGTACATTTAGTCATTTAATTTGTCGATGCCCACTACATGACAGAAAAACAAATCAGACTTTAAAATATGCCCCTTAATTATAGCTGATTTCTTAAATGAAAACTTTTGTTGTTATATTTTAGACATGGCAAACAAGACTGGAAATTAATTTCACCTGTTGTACAGTTTTCCCCTTTCCAACCATCAGTACATACACATGTGTAATTTTCTTTGAAATTCACACAACTTCCATTATTTTGACATGGGTTAGGATCACATCTATCTATAAAATCATAATAATTTTACATACAATCTATATATTTACAAATATATATAACACAATTTTTATAAGATAACAAATATATGTTTATTAACTCTTTGTGTTTTAATTCCACTTTCAGCACTTTAAGCTATATTTTGGCGATCAGTTTTATGTTTTTTTTTAGCATGTCGTAAAACCAATCAGAGCTGTAAATCAGCAAAAGGGTATTTCCAGTCAACAACAGAGGGGCGAAAGAAACCAGATTAACAGTCAAACTCATAAATCGAAAATAAACTGACAACGCCATGATAAATGAAAAAGACAAACAATAATTCGTTTGAATTGTTTTACATTGTCTTATCGGGGCCTTTTTAACTGACTATGCGGTATGGGGTTTGCTCATTGTTGAAGGCCGTACGTTGACCTATAGTTGTTAATGTCTTTGTCATGTTTGTCTCTTGTGGACAGTTGTCTCATTGGCAATCATACCACATCAAAAAAATGAAGAAATCTATGAACATAAATAAAGTTAATTCCTGAATTACAATTAATAAACTGTACATGTACCAATTGTATAAGTCAATGTACACACCTTGAACATATATGTATCTTCAGTGATACTGAACTTCACAGTTATGAAGATTTGTAATTTTATGTAAACATTGATGGTCTTATAATAGAAGAAAAAATTGAAACAGAAACCCCGAGCAATGTATGTATGTAGGCCAGGGGAGGGGGGACTAAATTCACCATGACTTAATGATTTGTACGATTTGAAATTAGGAAGACGTGAAAGTTTCCAACGAGGCAGCTAACCATTAGAATTCAAGACATATTTTTAATCAGATAAACGTCAAATTCGGTTATCACAAATATTTATAAAACATTTATCGCATAGATCTCATAGGTCATAACATGACTTAATGTAATAAAATTTTAACGACAAATAATAAAGACATACAGGCTGATTTATGTAAAACATAATAAATGAAAAATAGATATGATTAACGGTGACCCCAAAAAAAAAAACACCAACAAAACTCCATTGTTTAACTTATTATTTCCCAACATAAGAAAAAATAACTCAATTATTAGGGGAGACAAATCAGATCAAGTTACTTAAACAATAGAATATTATGTGAATTTATGTATTTTATTATGCACCAAGAAAACGAGTTCGATAACCCAATAGTTTCTTCTGCACATCTGAAAGCTTATTCATGTTATTATTAGAGCTTGTCATACTTTTTCTTAAAATTATATGGTGTAGTTTTCTTTTCATCGCACAAATTTGGCTTTTTCTTGAGTAATCTATACAAAATTAGTCAGTTTGTTACAACCTAGAGCGTGATTAAAAACCAGTGACCCATATTTTTTTCATATCATATCTTTAAAAAAAAATGACATAAACTACATTCCGACAAATTATTTTAAAAAATTTTGAATTATAATTAAGAACCTCATTGAGCTTTTCTTTTATTTATGAGTTATTTATTGACAAAACGCACGTTTGGCGTAGAAAATTATCAGCCTGGTGCCTTTTATGAAATATGATTACAAAAACTGCTGAACTCTATATTACAGTTAACTATTCACACTATAGTGTTGCCTCCTCTTTCTTTAAACGTAAATTAACAAAAATATCGCATTTGAAGAGTAATTCAAACTGAAAGTCCTTCATAAAATGGCAAAATCAGAAGCTCAAACATAACTAACGAATGGGTAACAACTGTCAAATTATTGACTGTAACAGGTATTTCCTTATGTAGAAAATGTTTGATAAAACCTGGAAATAGTAGCACATAGTTCCTTTTTTAATCAGTTCAGTTTAGTAAGTTGCAGTACATTTAGTCATTTAATTTGTCGATGCCCACTACATGACAGAAAAACAAATCAGACATTAAAATATGCCCCTTAATTATAGCTGATTTCTTAAATGAAAACTTTTGTTGTTATATTTTAGACATGGCAAACAAGACTGGAATTAATTTCACCTGTTGTACAGTTTTCCCCTTTCCAACCATCAGTACATACACATGTGTAATTTTCTTTGAAATCCACACAACTTCCATTATTTTGACATGGGTTAGGATCACATCTATCTATAAAATCATAATAATTTTACATACAATCTCTATATATTTACAAATATATATAACACCATTTTTATAAGATAACAAATATATGTTTATTAACTCTTTGTGTTTTAATTCCACTTTCAGCACTTTAAGCTATATTTTGGCGATCAGTTTTATGTTTTTTTTAGCATGTCGTAAAACCAATCAGAGCTGTAAATCAGCAAAAGGGTATTTCCAGTCAACAACAGAGGGGCGAAAGAAACCAGATTAACAGTCAAACTCATAAATCGAAAATAAACTGACAACGCCATGATAAATGAAAAAGACAAACAATAATTCGTTTGAATTGTTTTACATTGTCTTATCGGGGCCTTTTTAACTGACTATGCGGTATGGGGTTTGCTCATTGTTGAAGGCCGTACGTTGACCTATAGTTGTTAATGTCTTTGTCATGTTTGTCTCTTGTGGACAGTTGTCTCATTGGCAATCATACCACATCAAAAAAATGAAGAAATCTATGAACATAAATAAAGTTAATTCCTGAATTACAATTAATAAACTGTACATGTACCAATTGTATAAGTCAATGTACACACCTTGAACATATATGTATCTTCAGTGATACTGAACTTCACAGTTATGAAGATTTGTAATTTTATGTAAACATTGATGGTCTTATAATAGAAGAAAAAATTGAAACAGAAACCCCGAGCAATGTATGTATGTAGGCCAGGGGAGGGGGGACTAAATTCACCATGACTTAATGATTTGTACGATTTGAAATTAGGAAGACGTGAAAGTTTCCAACGAGGCAGCTAACCATTAGAATTCAAGACATATTTTTAATCAGATAAACGTCAAATTCGGTTATCACAAATATTTATAAAACATTTATCGCATAGATCTCATAGGTCATAACATGACTTAATGTAATAAAATTTTAACGACAAATAATAAAGACATACAGGCTGATTTATGTAAAACATAATAAATGAAAAATAGATATGATTAACGGTGACCCCAAAAAAAAAACACCAACAAAACTCCATTGTTTAACTTATTATTTCCCAACATAAGAAAAAATAACTCAATTATTAGGGGAGACAAATCAGATCAAGTTACTTAAACAATAGAATATTATGTGAATTTATGTATTTTATTATGCACCAAGAAAACGAGTTCGATAACCCAATAGTTTCTTCTGCACATCTGAAAGCTTATTATTAGAGCTTGTCATACTTTTTCTTAAAATTATATGGTGTAGTTTTCTTTTCATCGCACAAATTTGGCTTTTTCTTGAGTAATCTATACAAAATTAGTCAGTTTGTTACAACCTAGAGCGTGATTAAAAACCAGTGACCCATATTTTTTTTATATCATATCTTAAAAAAAAAATGACATAAACTACATTCCGACAAATTATTTTAAAAAATTTTGAATTATAATTAAGAACCTCATTGAGCTTTTCTTTTATTTATGAGTTATTTATTGACAAAACGCACGTTTGGCGTAGAAAATTATCAGCCTGGTGCCTTTTATGAAATATGATTACAAAAACTGCTGAACTCTATATTACAGTTAACTATTCACACTATAGTGTTGCCTCCTCTTTCTTTAAACGTAAATTAACAAAAATATCGCATTTGAAGAGTAATTCAAACTGAAAGTCCTTCATAAAATGGCAAAATCAGAAGCTCAAACATAACTAACGAATGGGTAACAACTGTCAAATTATTGACTGTAACAGGTATTTCCTTATGTAGAAAATGTTTGATAAAACCTGGAAATAGTAGCACATAGTTCCTTTTTTAATCAGTTCAGTTTAGTAGTTGCAGTACATTTAGTCATTTAATTTGTCGATGCCCACTACATGACAGAAAAACAAATCAGACATTAAAATATGCCCCTTAATTATAGCTGATTTCTTAAATGAAAACTTTTGTTGTTATATTTTAGACATGGCAAACAAGACTGGAAATTAATTTCACCTGTTGTACAGTTTTCCCCTTTCCAACCATCAGTACATACACATGTGTAATTTTCTTTGAAATCCACACAACTTCCATTATTTTGACATGGGTTAGGATCACATCTATCTATAAAATCATAATAATTTTACATACAATCTCTATATATTTACAAATATATATAACACAATTTTTATAAGATAACAAATATATGTTTATTAACTCTTTGTGTTTTAATTCCACTTTCAGCACTTTAAGCTATATTTTGGCGATCAGTTTTATGTTTTTTTTAGCATGTCGTAAAACCAATCAGAGCTGTAAATCAGCAAAAGGGTATTTCCAGTCAACAACAGAGGGGCGAAAGAAACCAGATTAACAGTCAAACTCATAAATCGAAAATAAACTGACAACGCCATGATAAATGAAAAAGACAAACAATAATTCGTTTGAATTGTTTTACATTGTCTTATCGGGGCCTTTTTAACTGACTATGCGGTATGGGGTTTGCTCATTGTTGAAGGCCGTACGTTGACCTATAGTTGTTAATGTCTTTGTCATGTTTGTCTCTTGTGGACAGTTGTCTCATTGGCAATCATACCACATCAAAAAAATGAAGAAATCTATGAACATAAATAAAGTTAATTCCTGAATTACAATTAATAAACTGTACATGTACCAATTGTATAAGTCAATGTACACACCTTGAACATATATGTATCTTCAGTGATACTGAACTTCACAGTTATGAAGATTTGTAATTTTATGTAAACATTGATGGTCTTATAATAGAAGAAAAAATTGAAACAGAAACCCCGAGCAATGTATGTATGTAGGCCAGGGGAGGGGGGACTAAATTCACCATGACTTAATGATTTGTACGATTTGAAATTAGGAAGACGTGAAAGTTTCCAACGAGGCAGCTAACCATTAGAATTCAAGACATATTTTTAATCAGATAAACGTCAAATTCGGTTATCACAAATATTTATAAAACATTTATCGCATAGATCTCATAGGTCATAACATGACTTAATGTAATAAAATTTTAACGACAAATAATAAAGACATACAGGCTGATTTATGTAAAACATAATAAATGAAAAATAGATATGATTAACGGTGACCCCAAAAAAAAAACACCAACAAAACTCCATTGTTTAACTTATTATTTCCCAACATAAGAAAAAATAACTCAATTATTAGGGGAGACAAATCAGATCAAGTTACTTAAACAATAGAATATTATGTGAATTTATGTATTTTATTATGCACCAAGAAAACGAGTTCGATAACCCAATAGTTTCTTCTGCACATCTGAAAGCTTATTATTAGAGCTTGTCATACTTTTTCTTAAAATTATATGGTGTAGTTTTCTTTTCATCGCACAAATTTGGCTTTTTCTTGAGTAATCTATACAAAATTAGTCAGTTTGTTACAACCTAGAGCGTGATTAAAAACCAGTGACCCATATTTTTTTTATATCATATCTTAAAAAAAAAATGACATAAACTACATTCCGACAAATTATTTTAAAAAATTTTGAATTATAATTAAGAACCTCATTGAGCTTTTCTTTTATTTATGAGTTATTTATTGACAAAACGCACGTTTGGCGTAGAAAATTATCAGCCTGGTGCCTTTTATGAAATATGATTACAAAAACTGCTGAACTCTATATTACAGTTAACTATTCACACTATAGTGTTGCCTCCTCTTTCTTTAAACGTAAATTAACAAAAATATCGCATTTGAAGAGTAATTCAAACTGAAAGTCCTTCATAAAATGGCAAAATCAGAAGCTCAAACATAACTAACGAATGGGTAACAACTGTCAAATTATTGACTGTAACAGGTATTTCCTTATGTAGAAAATGGTTGATAAAACCTGGAAATAGTAGCACATAGTTCCTTTTTTAATCAGTTGAGTTTAGTAAGTTGCAGTACATTTAGTCATTTAATTTGTCGATGCCCACTACATGACAGAAAAACAAATCAGACATTAAAATATGCCCCTTAATTATAGCTGATTTCTTAAATGAAAACTTTTGTTGTTATATTTTAGACATGGCAAACAAGACTGGAAATTAATTTCACCTGTTGTACAGTTTTCCCCTTTCCAACCATCAGTACATACACATGTGTAATTTTCTTTGAAATCCACACAACTTCCATTATTTTGACATGGGTTAGGATCACATCTATCTATAAAATCATAATAATTTTACATACAATCTCTATATATTTACAAATATATATAACACAATTTTTATAAGATAACAAATATATGTTTATTAACTCTTTGTGTTTTAATTCCACTTTCAGCACTTTAAGCTATATTTTGGCGATCAGTTTTATGTTTTTTTTAGCATGCCGTAAAACCAATCAGAGCTGTAAATCAGCAAAAGGGTATTTCCAGTCAACAACAGAGGGGCGAAAGAAACCAGATTAACAGTCAAACTCATAAATCGAAAATAAACTGACAACGCCATGATAAATGAAAAAGACAAACAATAATTCGTTTGAATTGTTTTACATTGTCTTATCGGGGCCTTTTTAACTGACTATGCGGTATGGGGTTTGCTCATTGTTGAAGGCCGTACGTTGACCTATAGTTGTTAATGTCTTTGTCATGTTTGTCTCTTGTGGACAGTTGTCTCATTGGCAATCATACCACATCAAAAAAATGAAGAAATCTATGAACATAAATAAAGTTAATTCCTGAATTACAAATAATAAACTGTACATGTACCAATTGTATAAGTCAATGTACACACCTTGAACATATATGTATCTTCAGTGATACTGAACTTCACAGTTATGAAGATTTGTAATTTTATGTAAACATTGATGGTCTTATAATAGAAGAAAAAATTGAAACAGAAACCCCGAGCAATGTATGTATGTAGGCCAGGGGAGGGGGGACTAAATTCACCATGACTTAATGATTTGTACGATTTGAAATTAGGAAGACGTGAAAGTTTCCAACGAGGCAGCTAACCATTAGAATTCAAGACATATTTTTAATCAGATAAACGTCAAATTCGGTTATCACAAATATTTATAAAACATTTATCGCATAGATCTCATAGGTCATAACATGACTTAATGTAATAAAATTTTAACGACAAATAATAAAGACATACATGCTGATTTATGTTAAACATAATAAATGAAAAATAGATATGATTAACGGTGACCCCAAAAAAAAACACCAACAAAACTCCATTGTTTAACTTATTATTTCCCAACATAAGAAAAAATAACTCAATTATTAGGGGAGACAAATCAGATCAAAATACTTAAACAATAGAATATTATGTGAATTTATGTATTTTATTATGCACCAAGAAAACGAGTTCGATAACCAAATAGTTTCTTCTGCACATCTGAAAGCTTATTATTAGAGCTTGTCATACTTTTTCTTAAAATTGTATGGTGTAGTTTTCTTTTCATCGCACAAATTTGGCTTTTTCTTGAGTAATCTATACAAAATTAGTCAGTTTGTTACAACCTAGAGCGTGATTAAAAACCAGTGACCCATATTTTTTTTATATCATATCTTAAAAAAAAAATGACATAAACTACATTCCGACAAATTATTTTAAAAAATTTTGAATTATAATTAAGAACCTCATTGAGCTTTTCTTTTATTTATGAGTTATTTATTGACAAAACGCACGTTTGGCGTAGAAAATTATCAGCCTGGTGCCTTTTATGAAATATGATTACAAAAACTGCTGAACTCTATATTACAGTTAACTATTCACACTATAGTGTTGCCTCCTCTTTCTTTAAACGTAAATTAACAAAAATATCGCATTTGAAGAGTAATTCAAACTGAAAGTCCTTCATAAAATGGCAAAATCAGAAGCTCAAACATAACTAACGAATGGGTAACAACTGTCAAATTATTGACTGTAACAGGTATTTCCTTATGTAGAAAATGGTTGATAAAACCTGGAAATAGTAGCACATAGTTCCTTTTTTAATCAGTTGAGTTTAGTAAGTTGCAGTACATTTAGTCATTTAATTTGTCGATGCCCACTACATGACAGAAAAACAAATCAGACTTTAAAATATGCCCCTTATTTATAGCTGATTTCTTAAATGAAAACTTTTGTTGTTATATTTTAGACATGGCAAACAAGACTGGAAATTAATTTCACCTGTTGTACAGTTTTCCCCTTTCCAACCATCAGTACATACACATGTGTAATTTTCTTTGAAATCCACACAACTTCCATTATTTTGACATGGGTTAGGATCACATCTATCTATAAAATCATAATAATTTTACATACAATCTCTATATATTTACAAATATATATAACACAATTTTTATAAGATAACAAATATATGTTTATTAACTCTTTGTGTTTTAATTCCACTTTCAGCACTTTAAGCTATATTTTGGCGATCAGTTTTATGTTTTTTTTAGCATGTCGTAAAACCAATCAGAGCTGTAAATCAGCAAAAGGGTATTTCCAGTCAACAACAGAGGGGCGAAAGAAACCAGATTAACAGTCAAACTCATAAATCGAAAATAAACTGACAACGCCATGATAAATGAAAAAGACAAACAATAATTCGTTTGAATTGTTTTACATTGTCTTATCGGGGCCTTTTTAACTGACTATGCGGTATGGGGTTTGCTCATTGTTGAAGGCCGTACGTTGACCTATAGTTGTTAATGTCTTTGTCATGTTTGTCTCTTGTGGACAGTTGTCTCATTGGCAATCATACCACATCAAAAAAATGAAGAAATCTATGAACATAAATAAAGTTAATTCCTGAATTACAATTAATAAACTGTACATGTACCAATTGTATAAGTCAATGTACACACCTTGAACATATATGTATCTTCAGTGATACTGAACTTCACAGTTATGAAGATTTGTAATTTTATGTAAACATTGATGGTCTTATAATAGAAGAAAAAATTGAAACAGAAACCCCGAGCAATGTATGTATGTAGGCCAGGGGAGGGGGACTAAATTCACCATGACTTAATGATTTGTACGATTTGAAATTAAGAAGACGTGAAAGTTTCCAACGAGGCAGCTAACCATTAGAATTCAAGACATATTTTTAATCAGATAAACGTCAAATTCGGTTATCACAAATATTTATAAAACATTTATCGCATAGATCTCATAGGTCATAACATGACTTAATGTAATAAAATTTTAACGACAAATAATAAAGACATACAGGCTGATTTATGTAAAACATAATAAATGAAAAATAGATATGATTAACGGTGACCCCAAAAAAAAAAACACCAACAAAACTCCATTGTTTAACTTATTATTTCCCAACATAAGAAAAAATAACTCAATTATTAGGGGAGACAAATCAGATCAAGTTACTTAAACAATAGAATATTATGTGAATTTATGTATTTTATTATGCACCAAGAAAACGAGTTCGATAACCCAATAGTTTCTTCTGCACATCTGAAAGCTTATTATTAGAGCTTGTCATACTTTTTCTTAAAATTATATGGTGTAGTTTTCTTTTCATCGCACAAATTTGGCTTTTTCTTGAGTAATCTATACAAAATTAGTCAGTTAGTTACAACCTAGAGCGTGATTAAAAACCAGTGACCCATATTTTTTTTATATCATATCTTAAAAAAAAAAATGACATAAACTACATTCCGACAAATTATTTTAAAAAATTTTGAATTATAATTAAGAACCTCATTGAGCTTTTCTTTTATTTATGAGTTATTTATTGACAAAACGCACGTTTGGCGTAGAAAATTATCAGCCTGGTGCCTTTTATGAAATATGATTACAAAAACTGCTGAACTCTATATTACAGTTAACTATTCACACTATAGTGTTGCCTCCTCTTTCTTTAAACGTAAATTAACAAAAATATCGCATTTGAAGAGTAATTCAAACTGAAAGTCCTTCATAAAATGGCAAAATCAGAAGCTCAAACATAACTAACGAATGGGTAACAACTGTCAAATTATTGACTGTAACAGGTATTTCCTAATGTAGAAAATGGTTGATAAAACCTGGAAATAGTAGCACATAGTTCCTTTTTTAATCAGTTGAGTTTAGTAAGTTGCAGTACATTTAGTCATTTAATTTGTCGATGCCCACTATATGACAGAAAAACAAATCAGACTTTAAAATATGCCCCTTAATTATAGCTGATTTCTTAAATGAAAACTTTTGTTGTTATATTTTAGACATGGCAAACAAGACCGGAAATTAATTTCACCTGTTGTACAGTTTTCCCCTTTCCAACCATCAGTACATACACATGTGTAATTTTCTTTGAAATTCACACAACTTCCATTATTTTGACATGGGTTAGGATCACATCTATCTATAAAATCATAATAATTTTACATACAATCTCTATATATTTACAAATATATATAACACAATTTTTATAAGATAACAAATATATGTTTATTAACTCTTTGTGTTTTAATTCCACTTTCAGCACTTTAAGCTATATTTTGGCGATCAGTTTTATGTTTTTTTTTAGCATGTCGTAAAACCAATCAGAGCTGTAAATCAGCAAAAGGGTATTTCCAGTCAACAACAGAGGGGCGAAAGAAACCAGATTAACAGTCAAACTCATAAATCGAAAATAAACTGACAACGCCATGATAAATGAAAAAGACAAACAATAATTCGTTTGAATTGTTTTACATTGTCTTATCGGGGCCTTTTTAACTGACTATGCGGTATGGGGTTTGCTCATTGTTGAAGGCCGTACGTTGACCTAAAGTTGTTAATGTCTTTGTCATGTTTGTCTCTTGTGGACAGTTGTCTCATTGGCAATCATACCACATCAAAAAAATGAAGAAATCTATGAACATAAATAAAGTTAATTCCTGAATTACAATTAATAAACTGTACATGTACCAATTGTATAAGTCAATGTACACACCTTGAACATATATGTATCTTCAGTGATACTGAACTTCACAGTTATGAAGATTTGTAATTTTATGTAAACATTGATGGTCTTATAATAGAAGAAAAAATTGAAACAGAAACCCCGAGCAATGTATGTATGTAGGCCAGGGGAGGGGGGACTAAATTCACCATGACTTAATGATTTGTACGATTTGAAATTAGGAAGACGTGAAAGTTTCCAACGAGGCAGCTAACCATTAGAATTCAAGACATATTTTTAATCAGATAAACGTCAAATTCGGTTATCACAAATATTTATAAAACATTTATCGCATAGATCTCATAGGTCATAACATGACTTAATGTAATAAAATTTTAACGACAAATAATAAAGACATACAGGCTGATTTATGTAAAACATAATAAATGAAAAATAGATATGATTAACGGTGACCCCCAAAAAAACACCAACAAAACTCCATTGTTTAACTTATTATTTCCCAACAGAAGAAAAAATAACTCAATTATTAGGGGAGACAAATCAGATCAAGTTACTTAAACAATAGAATATTATGTGAATTTATGTATTTTTGTTATGCACCAAGAAAACGAGTTCGATAACCCAATAGTTTCTTCTGCACATCTGAAAGCTTATTATTAGAGCTTGTCATACTTTTTCTTAAAATTATATGGTGTAGTTTTCTTTTCATCGCACAAATTTGGCTTTTTCTTGATTAATCTATACAAAATTAGTCAGTTTGTTACAACCTAGAGCGTGATTAAAAACCAGTGACCCATATTTTTTTTATATCATATCTTAAAAAAAAAATGACATAAACTACATTCCGACAAATTATTTTAAAAAATTTTGAATTATAATTAAGAACCTCATTGAGCTTTTCTTTTATTTATGAGTTATTTATTGACAAAACGCACGTTTGGCGTAGAAAATTATCAGCCTGGTGCCTTTTATGAAATATGATTACAAAAACTGCTGAACTCTATATTACAGTTAACTATTAACACTATAGTGTTGCCTCCTCTTTCTTTAAACGTAAATTAACAAAAATATCGCATTTGAAGAGTAATTCAAACTGAAAGTCCTTCATAAAATGGCAAAATCAGAAGCTCAAACATAACTAACGAATGGGTAACAACTGTCAAATTATTGACTGTAACAGGTATTTCCTTATGTAGAAAATGGTTGATAAAACCTGGAAATAGTAGCACATAGTTCCTTTTTTAATCAGTTGAGTTTAGTAAGTTGCAGTACATTTAGTCATTTAATTTGTCGATGCCCACTACATGACAGAAAAACAAATCAGACATTAAAATATGCCCCTTAATTATAGCTGATTTCTTAAATGAAAACTTTTGTTGTTATATTTTAGACATGGCAAACAAGACTGGAAATTAATTTCACCTGTTGTACAGTTTTCCCCTTTCCAACCATCAGTACATACACATGTGTAATTTTCTTTGAAATCCACACAACTTCCATTATTTTGACATGGGTTAGGATCACATCTATCTATAAAATCATAATAATTTTACATACAATCTCTATATATTTACAAATATATATAACACAATTTTTATAAGATAACAAATATATGTTTATTAACTCTTTGTGTTTTAATTCCACTTTCAGCACTTTAAGCTATATTTTGGCGATCAGTTTTATGTTTTTTTTAGCATGTCGTAAAACCAATCAGAGCTGTAAATCAGCAAAAGGGTATTTCCAGTCAACAACAGAGGGGCGAAAGAAACCAGATTAACAGTCAAACTCATAAATCGAAAATAAACTGACAACGCCATGATAAATGAAAAAGACAAACAATAATTCGTTTGAATTGTTTTACATTGTCTTATCGGGGCCTTTTTAACTGACTATGCGGTATGGGGTTTGCTCATTGTTGAAGGCCGTACGTTGACCTATAGTTGTTAATGTCTTTGTCATGTTTGTCTCTTGTGGACAGTTGTCTCATTGGCAATCATACCACATCTTCTTTTTTTATATAATAGTAGTACACAAGAAACGTCGTGTTGCTCAAGTTATTACAAATCTGATAAATAGTCTAATTCAGTAGGTCAAATTTATGAAAAAGGAAAGGGGTTTGTAATAACGACGCAAGCAGCATGGAGAGGATTTTATCTATGTAATGTATACATAAAGTCTGGCATGTAGCGTAAGACAACGAAAGATAGCTATCAACACGTGACAATAGTGTTTTGATTAGTCTAATATAACCTTAACCCTTAAAACGTACCTATAGAATAAGCTTTACTTTTGATTTTGTATCATGGATGAATACCCCTTATCCTTTGTTTCTATTATGCAAATACATGTTTTCATAAGATTGTAGCTTTTGAAATTTTGAGAATATACTATTAATGCATAGTTTGACGGATGCATGGAGAGGATTTTATCTATGTAATGTATACATAAAGTCTGGCATGTAGCGTAAGACAACGAAAGATAGCTATCAACACGTGACAATAGTGTTTTGATTAGTCTAATATAACCTTAACCCTTAAAACGTACCTATAGAATAAACTTTACTTTTGCAAGAGCTGCCACACGCACATAATGGTGTACTGCTGGGCAAGGTATCCATTGTGCCTGTTAAGAAACATAGTAAAGTGATTTAAGGATATTGGCTTTTTGTCAGATATTCGGAATTCTCTGGTTTTATTCATGTAGTACCATGAAAATATGTACCCGCTTACCCATAATTTTCATTTTAAAATTTTATAACGTATTTTTTTATTTTAATAATTCAATAATTCTATAAATTCTTGTTATTTTTCATATTTTTTTTTAAAGAAAAAAGGTGCAAATGTTTATTGTATGAAAAGTCTAGAGAGAATTATTTTCCGCCAAATTTTCAATGTCTTATATCTCTAAAACAAGCATACAGGCCCTTTATTTTTTTCTGATTTTTTAGTTCTTTTATTTATAAAATATTAATTTATAACAGTCGTTTTAAAAGCTTGTGATTTTGAAACAGCGTAGTAAACATCCTTATTTGACAAAAAAGATGCACCATCCCCGCAATGCTGCACAAACAAGTATTTTGAAGAAAATGACTATTTATGTTTAATATGCTGTTATATTCTCTTGTACACATCCATATACATTATATGTAATACTTTACAACAACATTAATAATCAGCAATGAAACGTTGAGCAAGGGGTCGTACTCTACATATACGATCTCATCGTAATTCCTTTAGAGGGGTGCCAACCTCCCCCCTTTTTTTTACTATACTTGCTTTTGAATAGGGGCATACGATTGGAGCCCTCCTTTTTATATTGGGTTGGAACCCCCTGTATCCAAACAGAGTGTGTGTGCTTCCTATACGGGGAGGAGTATAACAAATCAAGAAAAATGATTAAACACGAGGATTCCACACAAAGTTCGAGACAGGTAAATTTTTGATATCGGGAAAGAAATATAGTAGTCAGGAACATAGGGTTTTGATTGCATTTGATGCAATCTTTACACAAAAACCTGTTAAACATCTAGGATACTATTATCATTAGGCTATATAACATACCTGGTTTTCTTAATGTACGAATTTTCGGTGTCTGTGTGGTCTGACAGAAAGTGCTACATATTGGAGCATCATCAGCTGGACTGTCACTTGTCACGAACGCGAGCGTTCTTTCGTCCGGGTCTACGACATCATAAATATCTGTTCAAAGAAAAAAGTTACATATGCTAAATTGAAAGAGAGCTTAATTCCCGAAAATTTAATATAATATTCTGCCGAGCGCAGTGATGCAAAGGTGTTTAGAAGATTTTGTATACTACAAACTTCTATATAGCAAAATTATATTTTTTTTTATCTTTGGGACGACCAAAAGGAGAGGGTTTTGTACGCCCTCTTCGCCCCCTGGATCCAGCACTTGTAATTACGTGTATTTTGATTTATAATTACATTTGTAAGCATATATTTTTTATATATGCTTGAAAATTTATAAAGTAAAATCACAAAAATACTGAACTCCGAGGAAAGTTCAAAACAAAAGATCCTAATCAAAGCAAAATCAAAATCTTAAAAACATTAAACGACTGTCATATTCCTGACTCGGTACACGCATTTTCCTATGTAGAAAATGGTGGATTGAACCTGGTTTTATAGCTAGCTAATTATCTCACTTGTATGACAGTCGCATTAAATTCCATTAAATTGACAACGATGCGTGAAAACATATTTTTCGTCATCATTCGAAGGAATTTACATATCGTGTAATTATATATTTAACTTCAATTTAAAGACGAGTCCGTTTTGAAATTAGATACATTAATCAAAACACACATTTGTTTCCATGTTTAATTTCTTTTAAATTCTAAATAATTTTACCCCTAGTCGACATATTTTTTTAATTCGGGCGTGCATGTGTGTATGTACATGTTTTGTGAGTGAGTATGTCTGCCCCTAATAATACTTGTTGTCGATGATTGTGTATACTACAATATGTTCTATCAAATGACTGTATAATAACCAACGATAAATCGTACGGGGCGATGGATCATATTATGATACAGTACACTGCAAAATATAATATATAACCAGTCTAAAAGGGTACATCACCAAACATAACAATAAAATGAACAAGTGTTAGATATTTCGGATACCAGATATCCTTCATCAGTATGATCACAATGTAAAATGAATCATGTCAAATTTATTTTAATTATAAAACTATCACAATCTTGAAATTTATTCAACAACAACAAAAAAACAGTTCAAGCTAACATCAGAGACGCTTTAACATTTCAAAACACGACGCAAAGACTTAAAAGATATGCCAAAATAAAAATTGAAATTTGCGATATGAACTGGCACAACTCTAAAATTCTAAAGGTGACGACAGTTACGACGTTACAACAAATGCGTGGAAAAAACAGTTCCAAAAAACAGTCCTGACCGATCTCAATTGGTATAATATTTAGAATTTAACAACGGTAGAGCAATTGCAACAGAGACTGCGTATTTAAACACCACAAAATAAATAGCAGTTTAATAATGATTAGAAAAATAATTAAAATTCCATTTACTTAGGTAAAATAATTGAACATGGCTGCGTACTTGTACATCCATTCCAAATGAATAGAACCTGTATTTTGAACTGGTATAATTAAAAAAAATCTTTAAAACAGTAAGTCCAGTACGGAAGACGGAGTTACTGGAAACAAGTGATGGCAGAACAAATTAGTAATGGCAGGAAAATGAGTGACTTATTCTATGTTTTTTAATAAATGCCTTCTGGGGAAACTGTCGTTATATTCATTTTTTCAAAACCTTTCCCGAGCAAGTATTTGGCCCTTAACCATCCTTCGTTGTGGTCTATGATTGTGATGGTAAAGTTTTTGAGATCAGTTTGAACTTGTCTTGGTGTATCTGCGCTCAGCTCACTTTCAAAACTTTTAAATTGTTTCGGTGTTGTCTAATTGGAAATAAAGTTACATACCTGACAAAAGGTAAAAGTAATATAAATCGGGGGTCACCTTTGTAAATTTCATACATAGATACAGCCTGTAGTTTGTGGAAGGTCCATCGGAAAAGGTTGAGTCACTTCTGAAATATATATCTAGGAAGTTCGCTACTGAGTTTCAAAATAAATAGCTTTTCATAAAACGAGTATATGTTGATAGTGGATTGATTAAGGAATCAAAAAAGCAAAAAATATATAGGGGTCAATGTGCTATTTTTCGAGATATTAGCCATTGAAATTTGGGGAAATGTTATTTCTTGATTTTTCATAGGTTAATCATTGACAAGTTTGAGTTCTCAAAAACTACCAAAAAATAACAAGGATTTTATAAAACTTTTACAGATGGCTTATGATTATACAAGTAAAAAAATTATAAAAAGAAAAATGGGGATCAATGGGCAAAAATTGTTAAGGCAATCAAATGCATAAAACCAGAGGATTCCGAAAATATGACAAAAATCCCAAAACATGACAAGCGAACATCCTTAAGCAAATCATATACCAAATTGAAAAGAGTCTGCCCCAACATTGTTTTACTCGTACTAATCTTTTTTGGCAGCTCTTGTTCCTAGACGCAGATAACCACGAGAAAACCTTGTATAAATGACTTATATCAAAGGGTCTGAGCTATGTTTGGTGTTAATAAAACACACGTGGAGTAAAATGTCATGTATTCAGATATATTTTAATTAAAAATTCAACTTCCATCTTAACAATCATAATCGCACTGAATAAATGACAATGACTTTAATAAGCAAAGGTGGGGTTGGAAAAGTGCCACACACTTGCATAATAAACATATTCATAAAAATGACAAACAAAAGTGAGTTGAAAAAATAACACACCAATATATAGATATACAAGTATATAAACACTCCAATGAATTTTGTCATTAATTGATGTTTAAAGATCATAATGTCCTCTATAATAAAAAGGGAGGGTAGTAGGAGGGAGTTCAGTTGAAACTCAAAAACGATCTTTTCTCTCTATCAAAACAAAGGCGAATGACCGCATGTCCGAGCACATGTAGAAATATAATGTTAATTACTATCTCAAGAACTGACCAATCAGACAATATAATTAGATGATCATGAATTGAACATGCAGTCCTTGACCTCATGTTGGTATACTTAAACAAAGAAATGTCTCTTACATCAATATTATCGTTAATTCCAGTGAAGAAGTCTTTTATTTACAATAAATGTTATTTTTAAATTGGCACTTTTAAAAAGAAAACATACAGAATTTATCGTTGTTTATTATTAAAGAAATGCTTTGCATGAGTAAAGTCTTAGCATGCCGAGAAAAAATTTCACATGGCATTTTATTACATATTATACTTGAAATATATAAATTACATGTACACATCATTTTTCCCTGTTTACAAGCTTTAAAATTAAAAGCTTTGTAACCTCAAGCTTACATAAAACACCAAGTAAAATTTGAAGGTGCTTTAAACAAACAACGATATATGTTCATGGCTCAAACATGTTGTATGCATTGAAATGCAAGTTTAATTTCCTACAACTGTCAAATACAAGGGAGCCTTTGTTTTTGACCCTTTTTCGCGTGAAGCCAGATGTGACGTACATGTATTATCATTTGGTGGAATTACACATTTAAATATATAGAAATGTCATTCACAAATGCATATAAAAGTCAATCTTGATATATATATATATATATATATATATATATATATATATATACAACTCGTCTAAACATCAACCCAACAATGTTAGATCTGTAAATTTGCTTTCGCAAATTTTTGGTTCTTCCCTCGCCGGGATTCGAACCCATGCTACTGTGATATCGTGACACCAAATCGCCTGCACTGCAGCCGTCCCGCTAGACCACACGATATATATATATATATATAGTACGATTGTTTACATGCTTAGCTAATAAATTCACTAAACAAAAATATTCTGAGTGATTTTTTTCAAAATTTAAGAAATGTAGAAATGCATTTAACGAATGAGGAAAATACAGTAACAAATTAGGAATTGCATTCACAAATTAAGAAGCTACATTTTACAAATTTAGAATTGTATAATTATGGCGGATAACATCCCATACCCATCAACGTTCGGTAGCTGCCTTATTGACTTTACCTCTTAGACTTTTTAGTCATTCCGTTTTTTTACAGTTTAATTATTATATAAATTTAAGATATTTCTTACTTGAAAACCACAACTCCCTCAGTGCTTGAGATGGTTAAATTATTTATGCAAGTCCAATCGTCTAACGTTGTCCCCCGACCATCTAAACTGATTACGGAATTCTGTAGAGTTGTAGTTGAGATGACGAGAGTTTTTGATTTATCCGAGTTGTCTGATACATCTGTGTAGTTATATTCCCACGAGCTACTTCGCAGATCTTCAGGCAAAGTACAAGCGGCATCTGAAAAAAACTAGGATAATAAATATCAAACCTCATGAAATTTTACAAATTGTTATTACAGTAAATCGCGCAATTGCAGGTAGTAGCCCATGAAGGTATATTTGTTACTACATATTTGATTTAATCAGGTAAAAAAATAGCCTACATGCAAATTTTCATCAAAATTTAAATACGGGATCAAAACTGTATCGTATGCCCTTAACTTTGTATCTACATATTAACTATCTGTCTGCTTAATATTAGGCAGATTGGGGATCATTGAGCTCTCATCATTGCCCTGTGCCGTTTGTCTTGAAATGTTGACATTTTTTTGCTGAAAAGTGACAATCTAAGCCCTTCGTAGGTATCGAAGATGACATTATTCTGGGAAACCCTTTTGATACAACCTTTATATATACAGAGTCTATGATTCTGTCGAATTTATGGACATTGAAAGATCGGGGGAAAGGGGCGTTTTCACTGCCATTGTCGAGATTACCGCGGGAATACGACGTTCCTAAGTTTGTACATTACCATTGGCGACGTTGGCGACTTCAGTGACGTCGCCGTGGGCTCTTTGAGTTGTTATTAAAAGTTATGGCTGAACAGACGTATTTGTTTATATTAGCGAAAATATCCTACTTTTAACCTCCACAGCCATTTAAGCGGTCTCCGGTAGGTGTTCACTGTACATTTCTTTTTGGCGGCTTTCCATGAATACACGTATATTTATTTTTTTTTTAAATGTTTTTAGAGTGATAGTTATTTTTGTATTACGTGTGTATATGTTATAAATTTAATAACATCTTTGATGTCCTTTTATTGATAAATGTTCGTATCAAATAAATACAAATCTGCAACTGACATAAGGAGACATAGGAAAATGTGGTGTGAGTGCCAATAGGACAATTCTCCATCCAAAGGGTTTATATTCGAGGACAACGATAATTTACAACAACTTGCAGGGGTTATTAAACGATTTCCTATGTATCTATTCACTCCCATTAACTATGAAAATAATGCTTTTAATGTTATCAAATATTTTTTTTAATAATTTTTCACTTAATTCAAATATCGAACCGACTGCTAGTAGCCGCTTGGATATTGAACATCGAATATCGAATAACGAACCGGCTGCTAACTTCACATACATTTTCCAACCATAAGCCCCTATTCAAATTAAAATTGAGAATGAAAATGGGGAATGTGCCAAAGAGACAACAACCCGACCATAGAAAAAAACAACAGCAGAATGTCATCAACAGGTCTTCAATGTAGCGAGAAATTCCCGCACCCGGTGGCGCCCTATTCAAAAGCATTGATCATAAAAAGAAAGTAAAAAAGAAAACCATTATAGGTCAAAGTACGGTTTTCAGCACGTAGCATTGGCTCACACCGAATAGCAAGCTATAGATGGTCCTACAAGAGACTAGTGTAAAACCATTGAAACGGGAAAACCAACGATGTAATCTATTTACATGTATCTAAAACACTGGGATACATGTAACTGAACATACCATTATTAAAATGATTGGACCGTCAATTGAAAACAAGAATGTGTCCATAGTACACAGATGCCCCACTCGCACTATCCTTTTCCATATTCAGTGGATCGTGACATTGGTTTAAAAACTCAAATTTGGCATTCAAGTTAGAAAGATCATATTATAGGGTACAAGTGTACTAAGTTTCAAGTTGATTGGACTTCAAATTCATAAAAAAAAAACTACCTGACCAAAAACTTTAACCTGAAGCGAGATAGACGCACGACCAAACGAACGAACGGACGTACAGACCATAAAACATAATGCCCATATACTATCGTAGGTGGGCATAAACAAGAGTCGCATGTATCAACCAAAATGAATAAATATACTCGATACTTACAATTGGTTTTGTACGTTTTGTCATGTTTGTATACGACTAGTAAACTCACCACAGGAGTATTACTAACTTCGGTATATTTTTGGTAGGGGTGTGACCTTTTTGTCTCTAAGAACGTACCCATTTTAATATAACCTATAGTTATATGAATATTTAAGAACGAATAATCTATACGTATATACAATATTTAAGATATGACTCATGATTACTTAATGGTAAACAAAAAAATACTATATCTATATCACCACGCATAGTTCATAAGTATACAATTACTCTGAAGTTTTGTGGACTTATTTGAAAGATGAACTTTTTAAATGAATAGTAATTTACTTTGATATAATAATTGTTGTTGGTTGCTGGACGTTAAGCAACCAACAATCAATGATATATTAATTGGCCATTAATGATGTAGGATCCTCAAAAGTATATTTATATATCATATATGAAATGCAGATCATACCTTAAAATATTTTACAGTTATCAAACGCAAATGCGTTTTAAGATAGAATGTCATTAAAAAATGAAGATAAGTTGGATCAAATCTCTCAATTCTATAATCAATTTTTGGCACATCCCCGTATACCCAATAATAGGACCTACCCCCATCTGTTAAACAAACATTACAAAATCATATAAAGTTGTTTTCACAAACACATAACTGGAATAATTTTATGCACTATACATGTACGCGGATCGTAAAAGTTAGAGACAAGTTCATAAGGGTACGTCTGATAGTGGGTCCTTCATTTATTTTTTCTCTGATCCTTTAAACCCTTTTCTCTTGTCTTTATTTATTTTCCATTGACTCCTGTTTTTCATATTTTAGCCCTTCCCACTATTATCACCTTGTTTAATACCTATAGCTGTTAAAAAGCGTAAATAATTGGCTTATCACCACTTTGTTAATTGTTTTTGTTGACTAGATATATAAATCTATTTGTTATACATTTTTAATATTTATTTACTAATATAACACAATGTTGACTGCTGTATCCATATTTATTTTAATATTTACATATTATTTCTATTTGAATTGTTCACACATTGTTGTCATAAAATGAAGTTTTTTCCCGACCGTCATACACGTGAGCGGTTTGGCAAGCTATAAAACCATGTATAATCCACCATTTACTAAAAAGGGAAATGCCTGTACCAAGTTAGAAATATGACAGTTGTTTCCATTCTGTTAATGTGTTTGAGTTTTTGATTTTGCCGTTTGATAAGGGACTTTCCGATTTAAATTTTCCGTGGAGTTTGTTATTTTTTGTTATTTGTTCAATAGGTAGTAAAGAGTTTTAGAAATGTAATCAACCGAAGTTATGGACTTCTCCCTAGCGTCATTCAAAATATTGTCAAACGTTTTTATTGATGTGTTTGATGTATAAATACGCAGTAACGCCTGGTCAGAAATCTTGTGTCTATTGTAAGGAGTGAGTTACACCATCTAAACGCCTTTATTTTTAGCTTGTGAGAAGTCAGTCTGTGGCCCCTCTTTCCCTAATAACGCATTTTGCAAGCTGCAATTCAAATATCTCGCCTTTTATCAAACTTGGCATTATCTTGCTATGCGTGAAATAGTTGCCACTGCGCAATAATTAAACAACTTATATTTTTCAAGAAATTGTTATTACATGGTTCACGTTGAATACATCTACATGACTTATTGTAATAAAATCTGATAATAATAATGATTTTCTTTGAGATGTGTATAATTTAAACTTTCAATTTATCGAATTGGTTTTGGAAGAAAAATTGGACATACTGCTACGACAAGTTTTTGTTGTTGTTTTTTTTTAAGTTAACGCACCTTTTAAAAAAACATTCATGTTTTTAATTCATTCCAAACTTAAGGATATATCTTTGAATAATTGAAAAAAAAAAATTGTTTGTGATAATAAACAAAGAACATTATATTAAAACAGCTTTAAGAAAATCAAAGTCGAAAAACCCTCTTTAATATAAAACAAAAGTATGAGAATGACGATTTATAAAGTTCTTCAAATTGAACATTCAAGGTTAAAATACGTTAAGTCCTTCAGAAGAAATCATTTATCCTTAATGTTGCCATCAATATAAGACAAATTTCATTTCACTCTTATGTATACAAAACTAATTAGAAAACTATTACTATATGAATTTAATGCAACTGTTTCCTTTTTTATAACAATGACAAATAGAGTAGGTTCTTGATTTTTTTAAGGTAGATGGTCCTTCAATTATATTTTGTTTTTTAATCTTTTAGATTATTTATCTTTATTTTTTTATATCTTTTTTACCAATATTCTCTATTTTATATTTTAGCACCCCATTTTTTTTCTGTTCCTTTTTTTGCCAATTTCTATTCTATATAAATTTTTGGTCTTTATTCTGCACTTTTGGCAAACTATTTTCCATTATATTCTGAACATGTATGTAATATTTGCCACTGGGTGTTAAGCAAACAGCTATCAATCAATCTATTATGTAAACCCAATCCATACCCTCATGATGAAACATTTAGATTTTTAAATTCTTGTGTCATGTACAAATTTAAAAACTAGAAATACTTTTTAAATGATGAATTTTATCAACTTTATGGTACATCTCTTAAGATTGAGACCAGATAATTCAAAAATGAATAATGTTACAATATTGTCTTTTATATATTTTAATATTAAGACGACGTGTGAATACATGAATGTGTGTTTTTGTATTTTTATAGTTCTACTGGTTATTGTAAATTTTTTATCGCATTCCTGTAATTTTGGATTAGAACACAATCAAAATGTATCTTTATCCGAGGAAAAAAGCAAACGTATTACGGATTGTTTGCACATACTTAATTATACATGTTGCAACAAGAGTTAGTAAGTTACATGTAGTTAGGTCTCAGATGATGCAGTATTAAATTTATACTACTTCATTTCAACTAATTGCGGAGTTTTTTATGCCCCACCTACGATAGTAGAGGGGCATTATGTTTTCTGATCTGTGCGTCCGTTCGTCCGTTCGTTCTTCCGTCCGTCCGTTCGTCCGTCTGTTCCGTTTCAGGTTAAAGTTTTTGGTCAAGGTAGTTTTTGATGACGTTGAAGTCCAATCAACTAGAAACGTAGTACACATGTGCCCTATGATATGATCTTTCTAATTTTAATTCCAAATTAGATTTTTGACCCCAATTTCACGGTTTACTGAACATAGAAAATGATAGTGCAAATTTCAGGATAAAGTTTTTGGTCAAGGAACGTAAATTGTGAGCAAATAGACATATTTCCTATCTAGTCACTGTATTAGCTATGATTCATTGTAATGTTGGTCAAGAAATCCTAGCTAAATAAGGGGGCTATTTTAGGGCCTTATCGAACCTACTCCTTTAAAGCTATTTTGTCTGTTTGTTTTGTTTACATATTTTTGTCAATATAATGAAATTTGAAACGACTGTCATACAAGTGTAAGGTTAAGCAAGCTATAACACTAGGTTTACTCCACAATGTTTCTAAGAATTATGATTATTGACTATGACAGTTGCTTTTCATTCGTTTGCTGTGTGTGAGCTTTTGATATTGTCATTTGATAAAGGACTTTTTTTAAACTTTACTTTGAGTTATTGTTTTTGTTTTATATTTTTAGACCAATTGTGCGGGTAGCGTACATTTTGTCAATGCTTTATCTATGATGAGATTATGTCTAGCTTATTACTGACTTGTTTATCATCTTCTTATATCCTGTTTTATATACCGGCAGGACCTTGAATAAACATCTTTCAATTATCATGTGTATAACATGTATAACGATTTTATATTAAATTCAATTTCAATTTTTAAAGTTATTTGTTTTTTGTAAACAATGCTTGTCAATTCCGGATCTAGATAACGTACGAAGTAAGTGTTATTGATTGTGTAATTAAAGGCTCCATTAAAACGGAAACTTTAAACATTTAACAACATGAATAATGAGTTAGAAAAGCATTTAGTCTTTATTTGAAAAATTTCACTCAAGAAGTCGACCAAGGGTAATAAGCTATAAAATACAAATAATTAATCGAAAAACACAGTATAAAAGATCAAGAAGATTTAACAAAAGGATTCTTTGTTATTTCTGTTTCAAATATAATTGAATTCATTTTATTGTAACTTAAGATGTGAAAACTTCCCAAAATTCTGATATTGTATACTATTTACACAATTGATCAATACATGCGTATGACAACAAAAAGGGACAAACATAGTTTTAGGATTCAATAAGGCTGCATTTATTATATTGTATTTAACTCTTCAAATTCTTTAAAACGTATTCTGCATAACAACTTACACCCATATATGTTACCTGTGATGACGTTGGTTACATTTAATGCTGGCAAACGGACGGAACTGATATAAATGAATGTTTAAAACTGAAAAGCTAAAAAGGAATAAATGATTATGTATATAAATAAATTGTTATTTTAGCGCAAATACATTTGGTACGATCTTTTTATTTTGCCACAACAAAAGGTATGTTTTTGTTGGCCCAAATGAAAACGCAAATTTGCACAACTGTTGACCCTCAATAACACAGAAGCTTATTCTAGTATACAAATAATGTTTTAGTTCTATACAAACTCAATACGATGATAAATCGAATGATAGAATATAAATTTTGTTAGGAAATGTAAGAGTAAACCTGAGAACTGTTGATGTTATAGAATGATTTTCAGAAGTAGAGTCAATGACATACAAAGTAGGATAGCCGATCTGTATTCCAAAACAGACAGATAAAAAGCTCAAATTGTTTACAAAAGAGAGGCGAAAGATACCCCCAAAAAATTCAAACTGATATGTCAAACAAAAAATGACAAGGCTGAAAAAGAATAAAATACAGCAACAGGCAAATCACAGAACACAAAACACAACATAGAGAACAGGATCCCCACTAAAAAGGGGGTAGGCAGATCCTGCTCTTAATGCAAACACCTGTCGTGTTGCTTGTGTAAGCAAACAAGAGTGATAAGATACAGGTAGGTCATATTCGTAGAAAGGAGAACGGGATTGAAGATACGACTATTCGAACATATCCGTCGTCATTTGTGAAACAATTTTCCATAACGGTCAACAAACTCGTGTTGACGTCTCTATAAATTTCACATATACTTCACCACTTGTGACTCTTTGTTTAGAAGTTTAGTTGTGAGCTGCAACATTCGATCAAAGGAATCATCAAACGAAGGATATATAGTCCATTTACAGGCGCAGTGCGAATGATGCTACATAGAAAAGGAAAGTTCACAATTGTGAACCTCAAATTCAAAAATTGCAGGTACGGCCTTATTATAGAAGAGTGACAAAAGATACATAATCAAACTCATTAATCGAAAATAAACTGACTGAAAAATTTAAAGACAAACAGACAAATAATAGTACACAAGACACTAGACACAGAATGGAAAACTAAAGACGAGGCAACACGAACCCCAAAAAGTATAGCTCATTAAAATCCGGCTTTCATAATTATCCCATGCAATAGCATGTATAGTGAACTGAGCGATTAATAATATGAAATATGTGAGATATTGAAAACAGTTGAAACAGTGGATATTTAAAATAATTAAATTGGATTGCAAACAGGCCAAGTAAATGTAAATTACATAATTACAATTTAATATAAAAAGTACAAATAACACTAAAACAAGTGTTTTCTGTTTAGTTCATATTTTTTTTTTAGATTCATTGTAACGATACATGTACATATAAGGTTATTAACATTTAAATGCACTGAAGACAATAAGACTGATTTTACGGATTACAATTTTTAAAAACCTCATTTGACGCGGACTGATTTTCACTTTTTATTCTGCCATTGTAAATATATATATCATAAGTGCATCTGCAATGAGAACACCATTTTCATACTTAAATTTAAAAAGTTGTGAAAACATTGCACATGTTGAAATAAGTAACTTAAAGATGCTTTTTTTTAATTATTTATTTACAAGATATGTTCAAATTTTACCATTCTGTTCCACAATAAGTTGTGTTTTCTTTATGTCACGTCATCATAAATGATCTTGAGTTTTTTGTCGCAAATTCCAAACAATACATGCAATACATGTTATCAAATTTTGACCAATAAAGCAAATCAAAATCACTTTATCGCTTAAGCAAACTAGAAAAAATATTTCAGGTACAGAACAAAATATGTGGTTCTCAATCATGTTGTCAATTGCTATATATGAATTTTTAATAGAATACAATTCAATAATTTACAAGAGGTGAGTAGAAATGTAACGTTAGATATGATACAATCTATGTCAAACTTAACCCCAGAAAATAATTTTGAGTAAAACATATTGCAGAAAGTACAAACTTCCAGTATATTTCATACGTTTAGAAACATTATATCAATTGACTCAGGACCAGCAGCAGATTCAAATGTTGAATCGATGAATGAATATCGATCAACTCCACTCAGTGCAAATCAACACTTTCAGAAGCAAGAAAAATAAATCATAGATATTGGAGTTTATAAACCAAATCTAAAACAGATATCTGATATTAAGAATTATCTGAGTCAACTTGAGCGATTTTCGATTTAACACCACCATTTTGTAAACAGATCTTTAAAAAAGTAATTAAAAAACTAACAATTAAAACTAACGAAAATATGTCGACACATTATATGTGTATAAAGGTTCAATGCTTATCAATATACATAGCCACATGAAAACTGAATTGGTTTCAAGTCCTTTTTCTCATGTATTGTAAATTGATTAGATGCCTGACTGTCTAAGTTATTTGGACTTGCTTTGAATATTATACAGTAAAGCGCAGTTCATACATGTATTACAACATGTTGATTGCCGATATATGACAAAGGACGAAACACTTATGTTTTTTATGCTATTTATTGTGATTCCAAGGAAGGCTAGGGTATAAAAAACAATATTGCCCTGGTCTTCTACCATACCAAACGTCTGTAATTCTCTCGTTACAATGGGGGTGTCCGTTTGGAATATGTTTATTCGAAGCAACGTCTTGTTAGTCTCACAACTTTATCTTCAATGCCGCATAAACCCGAGCGTTTCACTTTCTTTGTGATTTAAACTCTTGCAACAAATTGTTTAGTGATCCTAAGTTGGCCTGGCGTATTTTAAAACTCCTGATTTTAATTAAAACAAAGGACGTCGTCACTAAAAGGGAAATGAGTTAGTATGAAAATTAAAATTTTGTAAAGGGCAATTTCGTAAAATATCCAATCAGAGTTAGACAAAAATCAAACCACATAAAAATAGCTCGTACAACAAATTCGATTACTGGTACAAATAAATTGAAACACGAAACGTTTATTAGCTATAGCCTTCGCCTTTACAACAAAATAAGGTGCGTTCGCATACATCAAAATGGTAAATAGACGAAACACACTAGCAAAAATGTTCACATGTATTTTCCTATCACGCAAGAATGGCTTATTATGTGCTATTTAATTTTCTTTGTAGTCACGCTATATTTACAATATTTTATTACCGGTGTGCAACACACACGGGAAGAATTATAACGTTACCTTGAGACATACAAGTTTGTTGTAGGTTTATTCATTACATCCCAAGGTAGACATGATCGATATCAACACGCCCACTTTGTTATGTCTTCCTGATGACATAGTTAAGATAGTTTGTAACTTCCTATTCATTTTAAATTATAGAAAGAAATCATTAAAAATAGACCGGTTTTTAAACTGTATCGCATACTGATTCTGGATAAAATGATGGATATAATGTTTCTTGCCGTAATATAGTTATCTATTAAGTGGATGCTGTGTAAAGTAAACATCAATCCATCAAAGCGATATTTTATATGTCTACCTTATTATACATCTGTTACATGTAAAGGCATAATTTCAATACAGATTTTTAACACATACATATTTTTTACAAGAATATATTTGGTATATTATTTTCTTGTTCTTTTGTAAGTTAATCAACATTAATCAGGTTAAGGGGCAGCTGCATTTTGTACGTTAATCCACATTTATTAGGTTTAAGGGCAGCTGAAGCACGCCTCCGCTTATTGAAGTTTTTCACTGATTTGAGGACGCATGGGTGGCCTTCGGCTGTTGTTTGCTCTTAGGTCGGGTTGTTGTCTCTTTGACACATTCCTCATTTCCATTCTCAATTTTATTACAGATTAATGGGACGTTGTTTCATGTTTTATAACAGGTTTCTTTAAAATTAACAATATATTTAAACTGAATACCAGTATATACCGAAAAAAACCAAATTAAAAAAAATATTCAATAAGGATCCGCCAAGAAAGACCAAGTCAACTGTTGTTTCGTACATAACAGATTCCGTTTTTATGGTAAAGTGCAACATATATTTTCACCTTGTTCGTAAGTGAAATAGATAACATTGTTATTGCAAGTTTGATCCATGCCACATGTTTTATAATTTTTAAATGTTAATATAGGATTAGAAAATAGCTTGAATTGTAATATATATCCTCAAAGGAAACCAATTAGTCATTTATATATATTTTATACAATTCGACGTAATAAGTTATTAAGATATCACATTGAAATGGATAGTTTTACATCTTACCTGAAAGTATATTTCTATTTAATATCAGGAATAAGCCCAACTTCAATATTATGTAATTATACATGTTTATGATTTATCGTGATCAACTATTTACAACATGCACTGTAACACAAAAAGTCATGTGAATTACATTACACACTTCGACTACATAAAAGGGTGTATAAATCCGTTACGGAAGTGAATGAATAAGCGCAATTTCTTATACAATATGAATAACAATTGAATGACATTATACAAATGTTATATGTTGCGTGACATGTTTTTTTTGTAGTTTTAGTAAAAAAAAAATACATGCATCATGTTGTTCAAAGTATAATAAGAAAGGAAAAAAAAAAGGTATTAGAAAATTACAATTGACAATATTTGACCTATAGAATTTCAACGATTTAGCAATTGCTAACCAAGTTTAGGTACCTCTGAACAAAAGTACGTTCGAAACATAGTATACCACGATGCTCTCAAAGGTTTGTGAATGCCTTCGAAAATTTATGACTGCAATATTGTAACAATGCTCTCATTATATCAGAGGAGCTCTTACAACGCCATGTCATAAAACGAAAAAAATATAAATAAAAAAACAACATAATTCTATAAACACAAACCCAACAAAGGTAGTTGTCTCTGAAGGATACGCAGATCATGTAACGCATCTGACATTCGTTATGTTGCAAAAACACATGCTATTGCGGAAGGTAAGACTTTTAGAAATGAGTAGCACACATTATGAATACGAAACGCTCATTGGTGCACATTTATCGTCATTTGTGAAACAGATATTTATTAACAGTCAATCAACTTCAAACTGCGTACATAATATTGTCGAAGGAATACATGGGATAACACCATGAGTTAAATTGAGATGGAAATGGGGAATGTGTCAAAGAGACAACAACCCGACCAAAAAAAAAACAACAGCAGAGGGTCACCAACAGGTCTTCAATGTAGCGAGAAATTCCCGCACCCGGAGGCGTCCTTCAGCTGGCCCCTGAACAAATATATACTAGTCCAGTGATAATGAACGCCATACTAATTTCCAAATTAGTAACTGACTTGCACGTACGCGTCCACAGTCTGTCGTCCTATACATCTTTAAACAAAATGAAAATATCTTTGGGAAACCTTGACGAATTAAGAATTTTTTTTTTAATTTCAAGAAACGTATTGATAAAACAAACCTAACCCCTGCCTTTAGACTTTTCCTTCTGGGTTTAAACCAAATAAACTTTTCAATGATACAAGAATAATCGCTTGGTATGACAGACCCACATTTTTTCCCAAAGTATCTTCAGTAGTCTTATAAAGAATGAAGCTTATGCACGTTTCTTACAAAACTTCATAAGACACAATGCATTTCGTATAAACATTAATAATTATATCAAAAAGGAAAAAATAAAACGTGATTAACATGACACCACAAGTTGAAGAATGCTAATCTTACAAAACAGAAATGCATCTTCGTTTTAGACGTACAACACGTATCGTCTGAGTATATATCAAATGAAACTGTATTATTCATGTTATCATTTGTTTAACTTTCTTGTCCCAATAACACTACTAATTCCCAATTTTTTCAATCATCTTAAAAGAATTTGACTCCTTTTTCCAATATTCATTTGATAATAAATCAGCGAATCAATTTTTCTATGTTCTGGAATGCATACTATACATGTATACAATTTTTAAAACACATTACAGATTGAGATGTTTCTGCATTATTCAGTTAACTTCTTTCCAGACTATAAAAACACGTTCTTTGTTTGTATAAGACGATCTTACAGTTTTACAAAACATTTCCCGTATATAACTTTACTAGTGACTTATACTGATAACATATCTGTTAAAAACCATCAATTTGAAACTTTAAAAATTAAAAATATTTTATAATACATAATTTCATTAGAAGGTATAGTTAATGTCTGCCAATTGAGATTAAGTTAAAAAATCAATATTGCATATTATGCCGTTTGTATTAAAATCAATACTGAAACATCATTTCTTTTACATGTAACTAAAATAAGGTCAAATATTAATTTGTCTTTGGTCCAAATGCTCAATAGGCGTGATGTTCGTATAGTTTTGTATTAAGATATGATCTTAATATATGATTTTAAATTGTAGATAGGGTATGCTATAAGAAGTAAAATACGTCAGATAAATATATTTAAACTATTGTTTGTGTTTTTAATTGTCATTTAAGACGACACGAATTTCTTATTTGATTGGTTTCGGCTTGTAATTCTTATTTTGTTATGTTATCAACGCCGATACAGACCACTTAAAGTACAAATTGTGTAGCTACGGTGAGTAGAATTTATTATTTGAAGAAAAAAATGTTCTAGAAATAATGATTAGTTATGGTGGGATATTGAAGCTTAAGAATAGTGAGTACAACAGATTTTTTTTGTCGTTTTGTTGCTAAAGTTAAATGATTTCCCCACTAATAAAATTATAGTTGTCAAGCTGAGGTAGAGTCCATCAAAAGTGTGATGGTCAAATATAGAAAGGGGATTCTCTTTTTTCTGACAAGTGACCTGGGTTTTCTTGTGTTGTATTCATTCAACATATGTCTATGCATGCTATGTGATATCTTCTTTTCTTCTGCTAACGAAACGTGTTTAGAAACTACTAATTATCAACCCCAGAGGTCTATGAAGCACATTAGAAGATCAGTCCTTATTTGCGATAGTATGTTTCCCCCGGCAGCATGCGAGTTAAAGTTAACTTTTATTTTTCCCCGAAAAGTAACTCTCTATTCTGAAGTTTTCAATGTTCCTCCATTCCCCTTAATGTTATTTTCCCTTTACAAAGGGATTTATAGAAAATCATATTTTTCTTAAAATAATAAAGTATGTTTTCAATTTATTTGGCAAATGATGATATGATGTTGTCGCATTAGTTTGCTCTTTAAATGACTTTTGTGCGAAACTACAAAATAAACTAAGCCACGTTCTACTAGTCATCACCACAAAAATTAAATTATATACTATTTCATGTATTTGTATGATCCTGTTAATATTCATTATTCGTGTAAGAGAGTGTCCAAAGATACACGAGGGACAGTCAAACTCATACATGTAGATCAAATATAACTAACAACGCCAGGAATAAAATAGAAAAAAAAACAGACAAGACACAACTTAGAACACTAACGACTAAGCAACACGAACCCCACCAAAAACTGGGGTGATATCATGTTCTCCAGATGGGTAAGCAAATCCTGCTCCGCATGTGTCTGTTACGATATATTTTATTGGTTCAGTTTACTTCAAATCATTATATTCATTATTTAAACAGGGCGTTGTAAATTTTAACGTGTAAATGTCCTTTTGCAACTGTACATGAAATTTTCTTTTTCTAGTTTTCTTGTTTGTTGAATTATTACCATGATCATCACAATGTCTTATTCAAGCATCTTGCTTTTGTATGCAGCATTATATTTTTTTAACCTCGAGTAACAACATAAGCTTTTAATAGTACATTTTGTAGTTAAACGCAAACGCACAGAATGCCGCCCTATCACGACATTTTTTGGTTTCTTAACCACATACACTATGTAATGCACATATTGCCGTTAACGTCAACACATGCAGATTCTGTGTAGTGTTTCTAATTGTTGAATAAAATCTTCATTAATTCAATAAACAAACTTAAAGTTACATGAAACCACAAATGAACATATACTTTTTTCTGAAGAAAATTCTTTAATTTGTCCACATTTAGAAGAAGTTTACTTTATTTCAATTGCTTGCTTCAAGGAAGCAATTTGCCGACATATTCGCCGTATGCAATGTGACCTTAGCGTGAATCGTCTCGTAAAAATCCGGTCATCGCAATACGCATGGGTCTGTCACTGAACTAAACTATTATATGATTGTACATGTTAAACACGTGCTCAATATCCATGCCTTTGTGTTGATTGTTTACTCTAAGGTGATAATCGGTAAACTTCGGAGTCAAAACACGGCATTTAATAAGCTGCCATTTTTGTTAAATCATAACAGGCAGAGGATAAAAAAATTGACGATTATACGATATATTTGCGTAAAAAATGATAAAATCGTGCACAGAAGACTAAGTTTATGATATATACATGCATTGCTTCAAGAATTGGACAAACATTTGGTTTCAACAGTCACTCGTTTCATTTGACTTTAATTAATAAGTTAACAAAATTATTCATTTTTTTCATAATCAATAAAATTTAATCAACAATCAGTAAACTTTTTTTTTAATTATTCTTATTAAATGATCAAGAAAGTGATTATCCAATTACAAAAGCTCATTACATGTCGTTAAATTAATTAACCCTTTATACAAAGTCTGATTTGTTATTATAGACGGTCCGAGTTTAACCTATTGACGGTCCAAGTTTTCTTTTTGACGGTCCGAATTATCTCCGGGCCGACATGTCTTGCACCCAACTCATTGAACGCTAATTGTATCTAAACATTATGATTATATGACGTGATAATTTGTTAGTCTTACACCAAGTACATGTATATATGTAATGTTGTGTTTATAGTAAATATTTGACAGAAGAGACGTTCCATAATTTTGTAGTTTTATACTGACTTTATATTTTCACAGGGTCACACGATGCAACATGAACTTGAATTAAAGGAAGTATCTGTAAGCTTATATAAATATATGTGTGAAAACGTAGTGGGTTCTGAAAATGTTGTCAGATATAGAAGATTGTATTGTAAACTCAATGATGAAATATTTGATGATAGTTCCTATGCAATTATTAGCAGTGGCAGCAAGGCTGAAGGTTTGGACCTCCCAGGGAGTGACTATGATATAATGTTTCTTGCGAAGAATTGGTTAGTGTATGAAACAAAGCCAAATGATGATGACGATGTTATTGTACTTGACACCGATAATGCTCTCCCAGGTTTTGCACTATTGAAGGTAGCAGATAATACAACATTTCCTTGTCCTATTACAGTTACTGCTAATGGAAATTACATAGCCAACATTGATTATTTGAAGTTTATTTTGGGAAAAGAAAATGACATCCTTTATACTATTCATGGACCAAGTTTGTCAAATTCAGCACTGGACGACACCGACCTTGTGTTTTGTTTTAAGTACCATACATGGCCGACGATAGCGAAAAATTGGTTGTTAAGATATAGACCGTCTAACTGGCCATCCCGAGATGTCATTTATAATGTTGTTGACCACGGTGTTTTAGTTGTTCCGATTGGAAGCAAAACTCCGATTAGTAACGGTAATTCGTTAGAATGGCGATTCTCGTTTTCTCTTTCTGAAAAACTAATAGTTTGTTCATTTAATCATAGTCAATTGCTCTGCTATTCACTGCTTAAAATTTTCCTCAAGCAGATATTGAATAAAGATAAAATACTTCATAACAAGTTATGTTCATATTATATGAAAACTGTGCTTTTTTGGATAATAGAAGAAGTTGAAAATTTTAAATTGGATTCCAGAAAATCTTTTACGTTGTTTTCTGTTATGCAGCCGACGCCTTCATTATTGGATTTTGAGTGGTTATGTTCCAAATTATTTCATACCTGAACATAACATGATCGATGGGAAACTCTCACATGCTCATAATTCTTATATTTCGTTATTTCTGGAAAACATGTATACGTGTGGTAATTGGTGGAAAATAATTCTTTCAGCTCCGTCACTTTGCGATTTTCGAAGGACGCCAATTGTTATTTCAAAACAATTTGAACGATTAGCTGAATTTGAAAAAGCAGTGCTTCCGATTCAATTATTGAGTACTTTAACTATGCTTTTTTCAGATCACACAGCAGATAGCCTTTGTACAAGTTTACTCTATAGGATATATCATGAAAATTTACCATATACTGCAAGGAAAATGTTATCGATTATGTTTCTACAAGGAAATAAAACAATATTAAAATCAGTTGATACTCTGAATTGTAAAAATAAATGGTGTTACCTCCGTTACAAACTATGTCTTTCTCGCATGTTGATCAATACATTTTATGAAACCGTATCTGGGTGGTTACTAATTGCAGCTTTGTTTTATTCCACAGAGGAATACAACAAAATGTCTTACATGTTACAAATATCGTTTACTGTGTTGTCGTTGAAAAAATTTAAAATATCTCAAATAGATTTTAGAGATTTTTTGTCTGACAAATATCAATTTTTGAATGCGGATTTTCAAGATATTGGAAATCTTGGAAGTCATCATCCGCAAGCACTGTTCTATTTCCTACAATTTTTATACAGTCGTAAGCAAGGTAACTCAAGTGACATCCAATCTGCACTACAATTACTAAAGCAGACTATTAAAGAAAATAGTGATAGATCGATACATTACTTTGGGCTTATTTCAACCTACCATCTTTTGGGAAAAGCGTCTGAACTGTCGTACGATATAGATGAGGATTTAATGTGTTTTTTCAAAATTTTGAAAGAAATAAAAATGTCTGAAAAATATGATATTTTTTAGGAATTTGTACCTAAAGACGGAGAATTGATAAAAATCCTTGAGTATTTGTAAAAATACTTTAATCTTCTGAACAAGAAACGCAATTCGACAAGAAAAATCTCTCATGTGGCTAATTTTACGTGCCACAAAATGTAGGAATTGTACAACTGCATATTTTATTTTGGACAAATAAAGAGAGCTTGGCACTAAGAGAAACACCTGTAGTAAGATTATCAAATGATTGTTGTGTATCATTTAGTGGAAAAACATGCCTTTTGGAAGATGCTCTCCTGTCCAAATATCTTAAACAGTTCATTTTTCAAATAGTTATGACAGATTGATTTATTTACGAATATTTATAGACTTGTGAAAAAAGTGACACAATTAGACATGTTATACGAACGCTGAAGGGAAATTAAAAATGCTTCTGGGAGTTGAAACCTTAGTTTCTAAATATTATCTTACACTACGGACGACAAATATTCAAGGAAATTAACATGCATGTTTTGCTTTATTTTAGAACTGAATAAACTGAGCTAATGAAACATAATTGGACTACGTGTCTGTAAGTTGGTGTACCGAGAAAGTGTTAGAAAATTAAATAAACTTGTTTTCTGTTTTCTGAAGACTAGTGTTTGTTACTTCGTTTTTTCTGATAGAGTTGGAACCTAAACTTAATTCATAAATTTTAAATCTTGATATATATTTCTAAATTATGTCAGCATCAAAACATTGACTTCGATCATGACCTAATGATACCCTCGAGTACTGCCAGTCCATTTTTAACACGTGAAAAAAAACACTCCTTAAAATTTGCGATACCATTTTCTCAAGTTACTTTAATCAAAGCTTAAACATTACCAATTCAAAACAAAAGATTCGCATAAACACTGACATTAGGAGCTTAAGATAAACCAAGACATACACAGAGTAGCAACAATGAGTGTTAGTTTAAGTTTCTGAAATAAGAGAAAAAGGCAAAATTAAATGAAACATTGATATGTCATCAATCATTTTAGCACAAACACCACTCACTATTAAGCCTTTGATATCTAGGAAGACAACTGTACACTAGCAGCTTAACCGAACCAGTATAAGTAAATAAAATCAAAAATTAAAAATATGTCTTGCTTCGGATGTTACTTTCGACATTGCTGTGGATTAATTTATTTTCGTGGAAATCAATTTCCGTGGATTGCATTTTTGTAAATATTTAATTTCGTGGTTTTAGCAATCTCTGTTTACAGAGCTGTTGAAACTATGTTATTCGTTGAATATTTGAATTCGTGGTTCATCTGTACCAACGACACCCAAACAAATTGGAATAACATAGTTTCAACAGCTCTGTAAACAGAGATTGCTAAAACCACGAAATTAAATATTTACAAAAATGCAATCCACGGAAATTGATTTCCACGAAAATAAATTAATCCACAGCAATGTCGAAAGTAACATCCGAAGCAAGACATATTTTTAATTTTTGATTTTATTTACTTATACTGGTTCGGTTAAGCTGCTAGTGTACAGTTGTCTTCCTAGATATCAAAGGCTTAATAGTGAGTGGTGTTTGTGCTAAAATGATTGATGACATATCAATGTTTCATTTAATTTTGCCTTTTTCTCTTATTTCAGAAACTTAAACTAACACTCATTGTTGCTACTCTGTGTATGTCTTGGTTTATCTTAAGCTCCTAATGTCAGTGTTTATGCGAATCTCTTGTTTTGAATTGGTAATGTTTAAGCTTTGATTAAAGTAACTTGAGAAAATGGTATCGCAAAATTTAAGGAGTGTTTTTTTTTCACGTGTTAAAAATGGACTGGCAGTACTCGAGGTATCATCAGGTCATGATCAAAGTCAATGTTTTGATGCTGACATAATTTAGAAATTAATATCAAGATTTAAAATTTATGAATTAAGTTTAGGTTCCAACTCTATCCGATAAAAACGAAGTAACAAACACTAGTCTATTATATTAAGGTGTTTTGTGGTGATATACATATTGTTCCTAATGTAATAGTGTGGAACGCATACCTGTCTTAAAATCGATTTTAAATAGATGTTCCTAATGATGGTTTTTCAACAAAAATTCTTCAGAAAACAGAAAACAAGTTTATTTAATTTACTAACACTTTCTCGGTACACCAGCTTACAGACACGTAGTCCAATTATGTATCATTAGCTCAGTTTATTCGGTTCTAAAATAAAGCAAAACATGCATGTTAATTTCCCTGAATATTCGTCGTCCGTAGTGTAAGATAATATTTAGAAACTAAGGTTTCAACTCCCAGAAGCATTTGCAATTTCCCTTCAGCGTTCGTATAGCATTTCTAATTATGTCACTTTTATCACAAGTCTATAAATATTCTGTTATAATTCATGTCAGCATTGAAAACGGGAAGGTTCATCAGCAGTACAAACCGAATGCTACTTAGAGGACACTTAAACAAGTTTTCTGCGTCAATAGAACTTTCTTAGATGTGTCTTCCCAAGGACTTACCAATATAACATAATTATTAAAGCCATAGATGCATTAATACGCTGAAATGCAAAGAGTTACATGACATATAGGGACTACAACTAAATTATCAAATAATATCGAAGTTAAATAGATATTGAAAGATGCAAAGTTTGACTGTGTGAGCTCGCCTTAGATCAACCCAATATTTTGGTAGGGTTCGTGATGCTTGATTTATATATCTTTTTTAGTCTTTCACATGTTGTAGCCATGGTATTGTCTGTTTCGTTTTTCCGTATGAGCTAATTATCCCTTTTTATCCTCTTTCTTTGTTTATTGGTGTTTTAAATTTACAAAATTATATCAGTATCAAATCACTCTTTTTTTCAAACAGAAGATGTATTCGGCGACTCACAGTACACCAACAGTGGATTCGACAAGGTGTTACAGCACGTTGAAGACCTTTTTTAGGATTTACCTTCACCAAAAACGCTCACTCAGATTTTTTAAAGCCAGAGGTGCGTAAGTACGCTGATTTGTAATGAGAGACATTACAAAACCTGACCAATAAAAACAAAAAACTGCAATTTAACTATGAACATCTTTGGCTGAGTGAGCTGGAATCATAGATTTCAAGATAATTGCTCAATTTATTAACGGCTGATGTACGACAAGTGCATGCTATGTAACCTTAGCACTGAAACACTGAATATTCGACAGATTTAACAGTCCACATGCTCGCGTATATGCTTAGTACTGGAAAATTAAAAAGTTGCTATCATTCGTGCGTTTGAACTGCTTTTCTTGATATTCGTTGATCTTGCAAGATCAAACCTTAACTCTTTACCGTTCCTATGACCCGAATTCAGGTCATAAGCACTTTTTTGCCTAAAATTTGGATTCAAATCTTAAGTTCTTTGCCATTTGACTATCGACTGATTTCATCAAGGGCTTAAATGAAACCTGTGAGTTTCAGCTTCACATTAAAATGCCTGTTGTGTATTTTGGGCGTGATCTTTTTGGTAAAATAAAGCATTGAAGCTATCATCGTTTTAAAAAAATCAGCTAAAATTTAATAGAATAAAATCAGAATTGTGAAAATCTCGAATTATGAAAATATTGTGTTTGGTTTCTATAAACAACAAACGTCGGACACTTATTGGTTTTTTCTTTCATTTTTGTGTTGAGCTTTATAAAATAAAGTTTCATCAAGTTATTTATTAAATTAATTTCTACGAAAACGAATACAAACAGTGAACATTGTCAACATGTCAGTAATTTTCAGCAACTATTTCTTAGATTTTATGGTCATACCAGTGAAAACGTGTATATTGAGGTTCCAGAGGCCAAATAGTATTAATTTATATGAATTCCTTACTACTTGTGTTACTTGTTTTTGAATCAAAATCATTATTACCCCTCAAACCCCACAATTATTTCCATAGTTTACACACCGTCCCATTTTGTGTTCTTTTAAAGTAATTTTCTGATATTCTTCTAATTTTATGAAAAAAAAACTATTCTAAACTATAAAAAGTACAAAAATTTAATGGCAGTCAATAGTTTCCAGTAAAATGAAGAAATATTTGCATTTTAGGCAAGGCATACAAAAATTTAGTATCTTTTTCCTTAAAGCAAGCATATTTTATGAAGAACAACCAATCTTGATGTACAAAAAGTACTCAAATCATATGACGTTTAATAATTTGTATCAAAATAAATCAATAACTGCATTCTTATTCCAAAAAAAAAAAGTTTAAGTATTTTGATTCTCATTATATCTCAATTCTGATTAGAAGACTTGTCTCAAGATGGTAAAAATAACTGATTTCAAATAAAATAGTATCATTTTTGATAAAAAGAAGAATAATTTTGGTAATTCTAAACAATGCGAACAAAATTTTAGTATGATTTTTCTGATATTCTTTAAATTTTATGACAAAAAAACTATTCTAAACTATAAAAAGTACCAAAATTTAATGGCGGTCAATAGTTTTCAGTAAAATGAAGAAATATTTGCATTTTAGGCAACGCGTACAAAAATTTAGTATCTTTTTCCTTAAAGTAAGCATATTTTATGAAGAACAGCCAATCTGGATGTACAAAAAGTACTCAAATCATATGACGGTTAATAATTTGTATCAAAATAAATCAATAACTGCATTCTTATTCCACAAAAATAAAAGTTTCAGTATTTTAATTCTCATTATATCTCAATTCTGATTAAAAGACTTGTCTCAAGATGGTAAAAATAACTGATTTCAAATAAAATAGTATCACTTTTGATAAAAAGAAGAATAATTTTGGTAATTCTAAACAATGCGAACAAAATTTTAGTATGATTTTTCTGATATTCTTTTAATTTTATGACAAAAAAACTATTCTAAACTATAAAAAGTACAGAAATTTAATGGCGGTCAATAGTTTTCAGTAAAATGAAGAAATATTTGCATTTTAGGCAACGCGTACAAAAATTTAGTATCTTTTTCCTTAAAGTAAGCATATTTTATGAAGAACAGCCAATCTTGATGTACAAAAAGTACTCAAATCATATGACGGTTAATAATTTGTATCAAAATAAATCAATAACTGCATTCTTATTCCACAAAAATAAAAGTTTAAGTATTTTAATTCACATTATATCTCAATTCTGATTAGAAGACTTGTCTCAAGATGGTGAAAATAACTGATTTCAAATAAAATAGTATCATTTTTGATAAAAAGAGGAACAATTTTGGTTATTTAAAACAATGCGAACAAAATTTTAGTATGATTTTTCTGATATTCTTTTAATTTTATGACAAAAAAACTATTCTAAACTATAAAAAGTACCAAAATTTAATGGCGGTCAATAGTTTTCAGTAAAATGAAGAAATATTTGCATTTTAGGCAACGCGTACAAAAATTTAGTATCTTTTTCCTTAAAGTAAGCATATTTTATGAAGAACAGCCAATCTGGATGTACAAAAAGTACTCAAATCATATGACGGTTAATAATTTGTATCAAAATAAATCAATAACTGCATTCTTATTCCACAAAAATAAAAGTTTCAGTATTTTAATTCTCATTATATCTCAGTTCTGATTAGAAGACTTGTCTCAAGATGGTAAAAATAACTGATTTCAAATAAAATAGTATCATTTTCGATAAAAAGAAGAGTAATTTTGGTAATTCTAAACAATGCGATAAATTGTTAATATTATTTCTTTGACATTCTTTTAATTTCATGAAAAAACAACCTATTCGAAACTATAAAAAGTTCAAAAATCCAATGGCGGTCAATAATAACCATTTTCGTAGGAATAAGTTGATGTTAACCAAGTCGTATAATACAAATATGTATTAGATGTCTCTGATGTTAACAATATTTAATACAAAACTTTTAATCAACACAAACAATTTAACGCTCTAAGCATCTTGTTCTGTTATACTATTTTCACTTTTTTATTACAAATTAACGTGTAAATTAAGGTGTCTTCGTAGAGGTCCGCGTTCATCGTTTGTAAACACTGTCGAGTTCGGTTTACATAAGAATTTTAAATATATACGTATCCGTCCGATCCGTGCATAAATTTAATTTACTGATCGATCGGTGACAGTTGTCAGGGTAACTCTCACATAGGTTATTTGACTTATCTGACGGATCCTATGGGTCACCGATCACCGATCACTCATCGATCAGTCAAACATCCGTCACCGATCATTCACCGATCAGTCAAGTTCACGTCAAACAGTAACGCCTAAGGTTGCAAGTACTGTATCATATCTGACGTTGTTGAACACTTTTAATATATATAGTGCAATGCAACAACTTCCGTGTTTGTTTGCGATCGACAAACAAAACATGTAACCTTACGCTGTACAGGTTGTATAAAATCAATCAATTGTTTGTAAAAAAATAAAATCACCAAAATACTGAACTCCGAGGAAAATTCAAAACGGAAAAGCCCTAATCAAATGACAAAATCAAATAATAAAACACATCAAACGAAAGGACAACAACTGTGAAATTACTGACTTGATACATGCATTTTCAAATGTAGAAAATGGTGGATTGCACCTGGTTTTATAGCGCTAAACCTCTCAACTGTATGACAGTTGCATCAAATTCCGTTATTTGTACAACGATGCTGAAACAAAACAGATATAACCGGTAAAATAGTCAAAATATGGTTACAGCAGGAAATGATTATTATTTCTAATTCGGTAATCATTGTTCGTTAACATTTTTGAAGACACTTTTCAATCACAATTGTTTAAAAAGTCATAAACCGAAAGCGCCAAATTCATCGAAAGTTAGATTATCACGAGAGAGTTTGATCGACAACGTTCGAAACATTTTAAATGTTTATCAACGGTGCACTGATAGCACTGACCAACATGCACATACATTAGCGATATTACAGTCCATCGCCAGAGGTAGTTCTGTATTTGTAAATGCATACACATTTTATCGAATAACTTCGAAATGCTCAACATAAAACCCTTCTCGAGTGTATGACAGTAGAATTTCATTAAATTTACAAAAATGTGTGAGCAAAACTGAAGGTTTCTGCTCGTATTATGCAATTGCTAGAAAGTAAAATAAGCTCCCAAAATTCAATTTACCAATTTTCGACAGCAGTCCATTTGGAACTGTAATGGAATATGTGAATTACTTGAATTTATTGTTCATGTTGTTGCATGATGAAATTGCACTTACAGATTCAAACTACGAAAGATCAATTTTATCAGTAAAACAAATGTATGGACAAGTTAAAAAAAGCAAGCAATATAACATGGATGCAATACTTGGAATACCGCCACCCAGGAATATCCAATATAGTTTAATGACAAAATTGGAACAGGTTGGTTACTATCACTGGGTAAAACAGAAGATACCTACGGCTCATTGTTGGTCCCTATCGTTTTTAAAATGTAACGGGAAAATTACCATAAAGTTAACACGACTAGCCAGAAAAAAATAAAATAAAAAAAATACCAGTTGGCAGTTACTAATTCTAATACAAGTTATATTTCACGAACTCAATAGTATGGCGAAAGGTACGTACTCAACCAGTCACCAGACACATGATCGTAAAGTCCGACGTATTTTGTCGCGAATCACACGCTGTCGTTCGCTGAACTAAGATTAACACGAAATAATAATTTTAAAGTGGCATTGTAAATGTTTTTTATCTGTCTAAGACATCACAACTTGTACAATGTAGCCGATTGCAACTCATACCAAATTTGCAGAAATTTTAACAAATGACATCATACTAGTTTAGGCAAATATGTGGACCAACAAGATGTTAAAAAGAGTAACGCAGATGTGAATATACGCTCATTTCAGGGAACACAAAATAGTGCGAAAGAAATAGGCACAGTTCTTCAACCAGAAACACAGACTAACGTAAAACTAAAAACTTCCGAAGCGCCAGTAAGTTCAGTCATTGAAGAACTGACGCAAATGTATTATTTGACGAGGTCTCACAGAAATTCTGCATTAAAGAAAAATCTAGCTGTAGAGCTTATTTTGCCATTTTCGGACCGTAACTATGTCATGTTTGGTGATACATTTGATGGCAAAAATGTCCGACTACTAAACACTGGTCTTTCCGAGGCTTTTAAATGGAGTCACGGCTAGTCTAGATTAACACTAGTCTTACGGCACTGATGTACGTATAAAACAGTCATAAAGTAGAATAGCTAACTTGGATAGGTTTTAAAAAATTAAAACTGCTTGTTTTTAAACTACTGACAACAAATCTGAAAACGTGAACTTCAAAGTATATGTAGAAAATTGTATAAGGTACATTGTATCTCTAGTGTAGTAAGAACAACGAGTTGCATTAGGATGATATTTTCCTATACGATACATTCCATTAAGCTATTTTAAAGAACTAAACATCGGGGTGTCAAGTTGGGTCCAATCAACCAAGTAAGTGTTAAATTTGTTGATAAATCAGGTTTTATCATATCATGTGTTATAGTCTGGTCAAATAAAGATGAATAAACATAACAAGGCTTCTGTAGTCCATGGAAACACATATATTACTTAGCGGCCTTTGAAGGAACAACACTCTACGTTATGAGATTATGCATCGGTATTTACATTTAACAATGTTCTTAGATTAAGTTAATGGTGTATGTCAGATGTTCAGACTCCTTTGTGTTTCTCCCCTACGTTACAAGGTCAAATATTTGGCGCCAAATCACCAATTTTTTAAAGATAGGTCATCGATAGCTCATAAAAGGTCATTTAATGAGTAGCAATTAAAGAATTTCGCTTAAATATATATAATTCGCTGAATCAAATTGATGAAGTTGATTTTAAATAACAAATTGAGAATTGAAACGGGAAATTGTTAAAAATGCAACAACTCGGATAAAGTCCAATGAGTCTTCAATACAGCCCAAAACTCCTACAACCTAAGGTAGTTTCAGCTGGCCTCTCTACAAATTTGTGTACTAGTTCAGCAAAAATAAACGTGACAAGGAAAGCAGGTAAATATAATAATCAGAAAACTATCGTTGTGTTTGCAGTTTATAAATTGTTCAATATATTATAACAACATTCATTTAAGACATCGGTTAATAGGGTTGTTTAATTATTTTTTATTGAAGTGCTTTAAGTCAATCTGTAAGGGTTAGTTCATGTTGTTAGCATTTTCAATTGCATCATAATGTCAAAATTTTCAATACAACTCTGGATGGATGAACTTTAACTAACTAAAAATCGAAAAATAATGCATTTATCTCATTTGTCTTTTGACATATTACTGATTGAATTCTTACAAAATGGGGTTTTCAGTTGCAGTTCAACGAGCCAAATTGTATGCAAAATGAAGCAAAATTTGAAACATAGCCCATTTGCTGTTTCTTGACCATAAATTGTTTTCAATATGATTGAACTATGGTATTCTTGTTATCTTGATATCTGTATAGACTATACTTACATAATTAGAAGTATCGGTAGACATCATACTGTTTGATCGATTGGATTTTCTGCGTCTTTGATAATGATTATAACCCTGCCTGATCTAAGAATAGATAGGCACAATTATTTACTTTAAGGTCTATATATATATGGATATACTTAAGTAAGGTATTTAGATTTATGTCATATATTTGAACTCATTGGTGTTTTCTTACGATACAAGGTACAACACTCATTTTTGTTCATCGTTCATAAAGGGTCATGTATAAAGCAGATTATTGATTGATTTCCTTCGATTTGTGACCCATCTGATACCATATCAAATGGTAGGTGCGATTCAGCTTTGAAACGACATTTAAAAAAAATATATCGAAAAGAGTTCTAACATAACATTTTTTAATATTTTAAGATTATTTTGTTCCTTAACTATTGCTCTTCCGACAAATAGTATCAACTTAAATTATAGATTGTTTTTAACTTGAACTAAGTACATATAATAAAGTATCCAAGTGAAAAAATAGTTTCTTTCACGGTCCTGGCATACATATCTAGTTTATAGAAGTATATTTGAATAGGCGATTAATATTGTATATTCAAATGTAAAGATACAATGAAACCACATATGTTTAAATGGATATGCAAAAGATAAATGCTATAATGTTCAAAATTTTGAAAAAAAAAAATTAAAAAATTGAACTGATGCTGTCTTATGAACAAATTAAAACGATGTGTTATAGTTGCCTATCAGACAACTATCTAACACTATCCAAACGTCTTTGATTTAATTACAACAAATCCAGCTTCCTGGTTTAAGATGACCTTATTGTAAAAGGTTTTTAATTTCACACTGTTATTTCCTCTTTGAATATTGCTTTTTTCGGTTTAAATTTTTATTTAGGTTTCTATGAATAAAATCCTAACTAGATATTGTAGTTGTAAATATGTGAACAATTGCAGTCGTAGCACCTGCCGAAAGCTATATTCTCACATTGCACAAAACACATTCTGTTTGTTGATACTGTGTTAAAGCAAATAGTGTGTTAAACCAAACTACATTTAGAAGATGAATTTGAAAAATTAATACTCATGATCTTTTTATTACTTGTTTAGAGCCGATGCTAGCTTTCATACATTGCGAACACTATGATATTAATTTCGTGTATTTTTGTGTTTTTATTTATTGTTTTGTGATTTTTATAGATCTTATAGGGTAAGTCCTTTTTAACTTGTTTTTAAATGTCGTCTCTTTATGTTGTGCTCTTAAGCTTCTGTCTCAAGTTTGGGAAGGATAAGACACACGCTTACATGTTTATCCACGCCACATCTTTTTACCTCCGCGAAGTGAGTCGCCTGTAATTTAGTGACTGTCGTTTGTTGCTGTTTATCAGATTTGTTTTTCGTTTTATTGTTTTTTACCTATCCGTTTATTTTCTCGTTTGAATTCTTTAAACATTTGTCATGGTGGTACCGTTTTAATAGCTTTAAATCCGACGTGGGTTTTTTTTAATGTTAAAGGCTGAACAGTGATCTCTAGGGTATAGCGTTTACGTCATTTAGTCTCTGGTGGAGAGTTGTTTCATTGGCAATACTACCAAATCTTGTTTGTAATATATTGTGAAAGTCAAACTTTAGCATACTAAATATCTAATAAAAAGATTCAAAGTTCACTTTGATGATTAAGTTCACACAGCCTTCAAATAAAATGTGTTAAACTTACCTGTTTGTTAAGAAAACAGTGAAATAAACAAATAAAAAGACCCTGTTGGAAAATAATAATACAATTATTAAAAAATATTGCGGGGTTTTATAAATGGAGATAATGCGAGTGGATGGTGGTATTAATAAGAACTCACATTGTAATAACTGATACTTATATCTTATTGCAGATGCAATAATTAATGCTATTTCAGTTCATTCTTAAAACAATGCAGTAATGTAAAATTTAATGAATTTAAATGAAGCAAGTATTTGAATTTTTTAAATTAATAAAATGCTATTTTTTATTTTGAGGCTTCAATTGAATTCTTTGAAAAAGTTAAAAGTTTGGTATGATTTATCCTACATGAGTTTTGTTTCTACGTTTTGTATAATTTTTTTTATATATGTAGGACTCTAAAGTGCGATGGGGACGCTGAAGTGCGATGGGTACGCTACAGTACGACGGTCACGCTAAAGTGCGATGGTCTTCGCTAAATTGCGATGCCTCCATAAACTAAAGTCAGATGGTCCAATACTATAGATACAAAATACGTATGTATTCTGCTTCTGCTTCTGCTTCTGTTTGAAGCGAACGGATACATATGAATCTTTATAAATGTTGCAGTTTACTTTGCGGTTCAAGTTAAAATATTGCCAATTTTATTGCAAAGTAACGGCGGTAAAATAAAGGTTCATGTTTTCATGGGTAAATTTTAAATTGTCAGCTAAACCTTTATGTGTACATTGAGAAAATATAACAAGTAAGGCCTACTATAACAAGTAGTTGTACTCGATACCAAAATGGAGAAAGCTCGGAGACAAATAAATTTTACGTATGCCAACAATGATTGATTTTGTTCGTATTTGTAATTTGCAATGACAGCTGTAAGGGGAGGCGTTCACATTAGTGATAGACTGTGTGAACGGCAAGCTACATCAATTATCCAAATATTTTTACGTCCGAATTGTTAAAAATCATTTACAGGAAATATAGATTTTATTACCCTTAAATTAACTTTTTAGTAGACATTACGTGGTTTGTTTTTAAACTTTGTTGGCCCATCGCACTTAAGCGTAATACAACATCGTACGTCAGCGTAAATCACCATCGTACTTAAGCGAACAAACAACCATCGCACTTTAGTGTGAGACACCATTGTACTTTAGCGTAGACCATCGAACTTTAGCGTGACCATCGCACTTTAGAGTACCTTCGCACTTTAGAGTCCTACAGGACATCATTGCTTTTATTATATATATATATATATAGTAATTTCTATCATTATTTGAAAACAAAAATACCTGTAAAGAGTTGAAGATTGCAAATAGATATTGAAACATCACCAAATCTTCGTTTACAGAAAATGCACCAAGTACCCATGTTACTCCAAATAACGGTAAAATGACACATATACTTTTTAAACCAATCCTATATTGATACAAGTTTAAAAAATCTAAATATGGTTGGTAAGGAAGTTGTTAACCCAAACTAACAAGATATGTTGAAGTTGATAAAAAAGGATTAAAAAGTAGCATTTCATTGTATAATATCATGAATCTGTTTTACTAATTACTCTTGGCATTGAATGCAAGTTACTGTATACTTCCTCATGGCTTTACAACTATTTCTTAATAAAATGATTTTATGAGGAATGTGATTTGCACAAAACTGTGTATCGAAAATTTTGAAAATCTTATAGAGAATCTCATGCAAATTGATCGTGTTCTGTTCCGTGCCTTTTAGTTATTTGAATACATGTTAAATCCGGCAAATCTAGTCAATAAAACATGCTATCATGACTTTAACAAGATATATATCTGTATAAAAAGCACCATTTTATAATGTTCTAGCAACATGAATTAGTTCATGATTTTACATGTGAATATAGCGATATTAGACCGTTGGTTTTCCCGTTTGAATGGATTTACACCAGTACGTTTGGGGCCCTTTATAGGTTGTTGTTCGGTGTGAGCCAAGGCTACGTGTTGAAGGCCGTACATTGACCTATAATGGTTACCTTTTTTCAATTGTTATTTGGATGGAAAGTTGTCTCATTGGCACTCACACAACATCTTTCGATATCTATAGAGAGCTTTAAAACGGAAAACAAATAAAATATTACCTAGATTTCTCCTCTAATGTTTTCTTAGCTAACCCTTTAGTTGTCATCATTTTATATACCGTTATGTTAATGATGACAAAGTTGATCTGAAATAAACAATAAAGATATAATTATTATATTCTATAGAGCCCTTGGAATTATTGGCTAATTTAGTGGTACTCGTTGGGGTGATGTTTATTCTTAAGTATAATAGAATGTCAATATCACACGTACAGTGTAAGCGTAATGCTAAACACATATTCAGTTAAATGGTGGCTTAATATATTAGTTCAACAAACAACTACCATGATAATAAATATTTGACAAAGACCGTATGAACTCCTTACGACATTTTCCTTTGTATAAAACCAATACGTACCAAAATTACAAGTAATGCTGGTCCGATAAACGCCCATATGAGGTTCGACTCTAGAGTCAACCAACAACTAAAATGATAAAATCATATTCTTAAGTTATTGATGCATGAATAACAATAACCGTACCCATTTTACAGTTACAGTACCGAATTTGAATATAAACAATGAATGTCTCTGTACTTATGCCCGAGGCTAAACTGTTTTAAAAATCTACCACCATGTATTATGAACCAGAATTACATTTTTCTGTAAATGTTCAAATCATGGAAACATACAAAAGCATATGAAATTCAAATAATTAACTCATAAAAAAACGTTTGCTTGGTACTTCTTGAATGATATCATGTATGTGGAATGCTATTATTCGGAAAGTACAAATTTTCTAACAGGTTGTTCGATGTAAAAAAAAAACCCATTGTAATCAAGAATGAACACTCATAGAAGCTTTTAATGTGTAACCATCAACATGAGTTCTTAAAAGACACAAGTATAGGACTGTACTATGGTTGCTTTAGGTCAAAGACTAAGCTACTTTTAAAATCAGGTTAAATTCACGATTTTCTGACTACGGAAATGGCTTTACGTAGTCAGGAATATGACAATTGTTTTCCATTCTGTTTATGTGTTTGAACTTTAGATCTTTTGTCATTAGATAAGGGACTTCTCGTTTTGAACTTTTTTTGAAGTTCTAGATCTGTATGATTGAAATTTTCCTAGATCTGTTATATTAAATAAACTCATCATAGATAGCAGGACTAAATTTTGTATATACGTCAGACGCGCGTTTCGTCTACAAAAGACTCATCTGTGACGCTCGAATCTTAAAAAAATAACAAAAAAAAATAAAGTACGAAGTTGAAGAGCATTGAGTAACATTGAGTACATACAAATTCCTGTTGCCATAACCTGAGAGTTTAGTTACACCGGCAGAAATTCCGACAATGATACCCGGAACAGCTGAAAATAATGATTAACAGATGAGCAACTGGACATGACAATGGTCATCATTTTCAATTGCATTTGTTGAGCATCCATCACCATTCTCAATGATAAACGTATCCATAAATAAGTTCATCAAATCTTTGATTAATTGTAAAGCTACACTTGTTATGCGTTTACTTTTCTACATTGGTTAGAGGTATAGGGGGAGGGTTGAGATATCACAAACATGTTTAACCCCGCCGCATTTTTGCGCCTGTCCCAAGTCAGGAGCCTCTGGCCTTTGTTAGTCTTGTATTATTCTAATTTTAGTTTCTTGTGTACAATTTGGAAATTAGTATGGCCTTCATTATCACTGGACTAGTATATATTTGTTTAGGGGCCAGCTGAGGGACGCCTCCGGGTGCGGGAATTTCTCGCTACATTGAAGACCTGTTGGTGACCCTCTGCTGTTGTTTTTTATTTGGTCGGGTTGTTGTCTCTTTGACATATTCCCCATTTCCATTCTCAATTTTACTGTCAATATTCTTTCTAACTTTTGAGAAACTATCGACCCTTAGATGTCGTATAAAGTTCAGTTGCAATTATAAGTATATAGTTAGCAAAGATACCAGGATTATAATTTAATACGCCAGACGTATATAAACGATATCCAAATCTTAGTAATATATGTAAGTATGTGCAAGCTGAACATAGACATACAAGAAGCACTAGACAAGACATTGTATCATTCCGATCTTTTTATTTTGTGTAATCGTTTGTTAAATACCGCTTTTTGTAAAATCTTGAAACTACTGTCTGTCATTGAATACCATTTGAAATATCATTATACTTTGTTTTACAACATAGATGACATAAAATCACCCAAATTGGAGATGGTAATACATTTCTACTATTTCCGAAGTGTTGGCAGCGTCATTGAAATGAAATAAGTGCACATTTAATAATGTATACTCACCCCAACATGCAGGCAACAACCAATTAACAATAGATTTTGTTGGAAAAACTATAATAACCATTCTCACTATAAGTATACCCTCTGCTAACATCATAGCAAAGTCTGTCAAGAACATATAATGTAAAGCAACTGCAATCGCTGTGCAGGCATTCTTTAAATAAAACGAATAAAAAACCATTACAAACTACAAAATGTATCTGACTTTGCCGCATGCTTTAAACTGAAATATGTATTTTATGTAAATGGTTTGTCACATTTCCAAAAGTCACCTCTTTTCGCGGAATCAACTACATGTCATAAAAGCTGAGTACTATGTAATAAACATGATAAAATGTTGAGTTTAGTTGGGTCTAACTGTTTATTTTTGGCGAATTTTGACATTGGACATGTTTAAGCTGTATTGTTTTTCATAAGGGTTCATTATATTATCATTATTAACAAGCTACAAACTATTTGATTGTTTATTCATTAGTAAATCATTTTGAATTTCAAATGGTAATTTTGATAACATAATCTGAAAAGTTTGACAAATCATTCATTTCATCATGTTCAGTCTTTCGGTCAATAGTAAGAGTTCCACATTATTAAATACCGTATTGTTCAAACAATTAGCTTGGCGTTAATTTAGCTCTGTTTAGTACCTTTTCATACAATTCAGTACCATTTTGTTGAGTACAGGTACATAACAGTTAACTCAATTGCAGTCTGAATGTAAGTGACTGTAAGCTTATAATTGGAACTGTACTGAATGTTCACCATCTGAAAACTGACCGAAAGACTGTAAATGACTTCATAATTAATTGTTCAGTCTTTTAAGAATTATTCAGAAAAATTGCATTTTAAATCAAGATTGATTTACTATTGGTTTACAATAGTACATGCCAAAAAAAGAGACAGCAAAACAGGACAGATGCCACATACGAAGTAGGATATCCTCCCAGAGCATCTGATTCACATCTGGACCGGTGGTCTTAACTTTAATGTACAATACTTGTAATCAGACTCAGAATTTAACCAATCAAAATGATTAATTTTGTGTTTCGAGCACGAATTTCGTTTTCCGAGTATGTAGTAAAGTTTCTTTTTTTTTATAAGATTACAAAGTACAAAAACAATAAAAAGTAAAGTAAAAGCAGATAGAACCATACCTAAAAGATAAAAGATAAAAATGCATTGAAGTAAAAATATAAAAAAACTAACACAGACGACTTACAACTAAGCAAACATGAACCCAAACAAAAACAGGAACTAAATTAAGTGGTGCTCTTGATTGTGAGGTATGAGCTGAGCCTAATTTATAATCCACACCATCGAGATGTTAACAGCTAGCTAATCTTGTTGAGATGTTGTTTTCAATTCTTTTAGGTCAAAATCAAGAAAAAATAGGGCGATATTGTTTACACAGCAATGGTAGCATATCCATTGTGATTTATAACACATATATTTCAGAAAAGGTACTGAATCGCTTCAACGTCCAAATAACTTTCGACAGAATATTTTCCAATTTTACTAGTAAGTACCATTCTCATTTAAAAAAAACACTTTTAATGCAAATATGATCAATTGTACTTCATATTTATGGACTGCTGGATTGTTGCTATCTAGAACAAAAATTACAATTGGAACGCTACACTAGTTGTTTTATCTTGAAAGTTAGTGATTTACCGACTATCATTGACACTTTCAGGACGTAAAATCATGTAAATGCAATTGTAGCTGTAGAGTTCCTTTTTTCTTAAAGTTAAATGGGACATGAGTTCAGCCTAGTTATATATTATATGGACATCGTAAACTGTTTTTTATTCTTACCTTATTCTCTGTACGTGTAATACCAGCTAGGAATATGACATAAGACAGAACTAAAGCTACACATAAGTTCATCAGTGCTTTTGTTCTATCATTTCTGACATACCTTTAAAAAATAATTAGGAAACAACTGAAAATTTAGTCATAATATTCGATCCAGCATTGAATTACAGGAAGCATCACTTAATATGCCCTTCAACTTCACAATGCTCTTCAACTTTGTACTTGTTTGGCTTTATAAATATTTCGATTTGAGCGTCACTGATGAGTCTTATGTAAACGAAACGCGCGTCTGGCGTACTAAATTATAATCCTGGTACCTTTGATAACTATTAATACAGAGGCTAAGCAGACGTCAATTCCTTCTGTAATATTAAGTGTTTCACAAGACATACCCAACGTAATGTACCCTTACTAGGTCACCGATTAAAAGAAACAAATGACTTTGATTGACGTTGCAAACCAATCATTTTCAAAATTTTAGTCAAACATAGAGCTGTAACAGATATTCATATACGGCTGAAGTTACACATTTACAGTAAACTTTGTGACTCTAGTAGAATAGACACAGATAATATGAATAAAAAACGATATTCTTATGCTTGAAATTTGTCGTTCAATTCAAATATAACATTCCTATGTTATTTCGTCACAGTAAGAGCCGATGACACAAGACGTCATTCGCGGTTGAAAACAATAAAAGAGATGCTTTCAGCTCTCCAATCGTAAACTTTTTATTTCTAAGCACATTGTAGCAAGTATTATTGCAACGCCTGAATACGGAGCATATATATCCTGGTTGACGGGGTTGATATGATATTCCAGGGCTTCAATTTCCGATCATGAATTTCTTGAAAGAGTGTTGCTGCTCATAAGAAAGCTATTGAAGCACGAGTTTTAAGTACTGAATTTTTGAAATCATCCCTTTGTAAGTTTTACGGACTCAATCGCGAATTGGTTAACCGTTATGGAATGTTCGTTTCAAAGATGATAACGGAGATGTTCCTCGTGTCATAACTTCAATCCCGTCCCTTTCTCTGAATGTGACCTACCGAATTATAGTGCTTATGGAGTGTGTATTACCACGAGAAACACGACGGGTGTCACATGTGGAGCAGGATCTGTTTACCCTTCCGGAGCATATGAGATAATTCCCTTTTTTGGTAGGGTTAGTGTTGCTCACACCTTTCTATGCTTATTTCAATGTACTGTTGTTGGTTTGGCCTCTTTTTTTTTGTATCCATGGTGTATCTTTTTATTTTTGGTGAATGCGTTTGAATGTCCCTCTGGTATAATTCGCCTCTCTTTTTCACGCTGAATATTTGTCATAGATTTAACTGGCGTAACTCAATGATAAAATAAACGTGAATTCGTTCTCTACAGAATTAACCTTTATATACTGATGCTACAATTGACGTGCATAAACTTCAATACAGACATTACAAGCTTACCTCCAAAGTACTATATGAATGACAATTGTCACAACTAGAAACAGAATAGATACTCCACATCCTATGGCTGAAATCATGCTCAATGGAAAGTTGTGAGGCGATGGCTTAAACAAATGGAAGTACGAATTTAATATGAGTCTTTGTATAATTTTAAATAAAATACAATGTATAAACGTTTGTCACTATTTGTACTATTTAAAAAAAAGTACTTATTGAATTCACAGGGAATGCCAGACTGTCATGTTTTTATTGCTACCTTTTTTTTTAACAATTTAACGACCTTGTAATGGTTTGGAAGATGTACATTCGTTTAATTGTGTAATGACCGGTTTAAATTTCGCATGTGTATATATAAATCCAGATCACATTTTTCTTTTTATTATTGGGGTTTGATAGCAACAACAACAAATATAAGCTACGTTTACAGTTTCGACCAATTATTTTGTAATACGAGATACATATTTTCTGTACTGATTGTAATATCTAATTTCGGGATATTATGTGAATACTAATTGGACTTTTATAAAAACTCATTCTTGGCCATTTTTGGTATAATAGTGAATCAGATCAGGCATGCAGTTATTTTTTTTTCTGTACAGAAAGTGATATCGAATATAGTTTGGTTTGATTAGAAGGTTTTAGAAAATTAGAAGCATTTTACGCATACATATTTAATGTTCGGTTGATCAAGTGAAATAAGAACATATGCTTCCCAACTACATTATTATATCGTTTATGTTTTCATTAAAAATTAAAGATGTGCAAATAAATACGGTTTACATTTAACATCTTAACGTTAAAGGGGCACTAGCCTCGAGATATATACAAAATATAATATATTAGTTTTTTTGTTCAATCATTAATGAAATAAAAATTTCGAAATAATAATTCGCTTTTAGCAGCCAGTATGGTTCAATTTGGACAAAATAAGCTATTTAAAAAGGCATTGATTTTGAATTATTCACTTGCAAGTGGATAATTCGACCTCATTGAATCCATATTCATGTGAACTTCAATTTAACCCCAAAACTTGATATGGATAACACTTGAATTGTATGTGTAAGGTTATTTAAAAGAAAAGAATGTCAACATTGAAAGTGATACAAAGGTAAATCATTTGATCGACTGATTTGATCCACAGAAAATCATTCTTATACAGGTAAAAAAGATGATAAACATTTATTTTGTATCTACACTATGAAATTAAATAGCCCTATAATAATCAAAGAGCACAAAAAGGCTTAATCTATTTATATCTATATTTATGTTAACATCGCTTATATGGTCATCGGTTGACTTTAGAGGTCAACTCGATAATTAATTAGATAGCGGTCTAGAATGAAAACACAAGAAACGAAGCTACATATTTTCATACCCGTGTCATGTTAATCGTGTATTTTATACTTTTAATAGTTTGAATTAACGTTATAAATCAAACATTAGAATTTGATTAAAATCGGTGAACATGAATTTGACAGCTGGTGCCCCTTCAAAGTAATACTTGGATGTGATATATACAGCATAAATAAATTAACATACTGTTCTTCCTGGGCTCATCAGTATGGCAAAATTCGTGGTGTGATTATATTTACATAATGTGTAAGAATCTCCGGACTCAGCTACTAGTGATCCAAAAGATGACCACGCTCCATTTACTGTATTCCTTTAATACAATTGCTTTTATCAGAAAAGTAGTATTGTTGAATGCAATGCAAAACTATATAATTGTTACAAAATTCATTAAAATAGATTTCTTTTCAGAAACTATATATAAATTGTATTTCAAAACATTACAAAAATGTGAATGTTTATTATGTGTTGTGTAAATTATTTGGAGAAGACATTCTAAGGGATATTTGATTTTAAAGCGGCTATAATTTATATTTTATTGAGATAAGAGTTCCACAATGTGTTTTATACAAAGCTTTGAAAACGACGAGTATTAGCATACAGATGTTTGAGACAACAAACTAAGAATGCAAATTTAAAACAAATCAATATCTATATAGATTGGCTTAAAATAGTATACATATAAAAGTATAATTTACATCAAAACTTAAATCGTTATGTGAAATGTTTCACATATATGTTCACATATATGTTTATTGATACTATCTGTGCACATTGAGAATGTAGAGTAATGGTTTTGATGTAATGAAATATAGCGGCACTGTGTGTAAATTTTATGGCTGTTTGAATTGAAATATACTTACGAAGCATTGAAATCCCAAAATCCACAAACTGGTCTGGAGTGGTTTCCCTTGAAAAAATATTTAAACTAAACATAATCCTAGACTTAACATTAGAGGACTGTTCTAGTCAAACGATTCTTCATGTTAGCCATTTGTTAATCTATCTAAAGTTTCAACACATTATATCTTTCATTTCATTTTATACTTGGAAGGAATTTTTGGAATTTTTGGTGCTCGGTGCTCTTCAACATTTTACTCTATTTGACCTTTTAAACATTTCTTTATTCGAGCGTCACTGATGAGACTTTTGTGGACGAAACGCGCGTCTGGCATAAAAATTAAATTTTAATTCTGGTATCTATGATGAGTTTATTAATAAAATTAGCGATAACTTGTATTATTATATCGTCTGCAATAAGTACACATTGCTGGTCTTACAAAGATTAGAAATATTTTTAACAACAAAAAAGGTAAATAAATAACAACACAAGATAAAATATAAACATTATGTCATAATCTATAAATTAAAAAAACTCCAAAAATATGAATGTCTTTTAAATTGTTTTATGAATCCCAATACTTTCCTAACAGTATCATGAGTATAGACATGTGATAGACGCTTACAAATTAAAACGAAAACAAAAATGTTTTATTGCTATCCATACGATTTTCCAACTTACTAATAAATGACCAAATCGTAATTCTAATGAATAATCCGAACACGATCCTGATTCAATCGAAACATCAGCTATGATCGAATTAACGTCATAAATTCCGTCAAACGACAGCACTTTCCTGAAGAAAACATAAACAGAAGTATCGAGTGTTTGCATACTGCATTGTATTGTTAAAGCGCAAAATTATTTTCGAAATACGACTATGAAATATCAATACAATTGAAGAATTCACACACAACAATGCTTAATAATATCAGTTACACAATCGGATATATTTCTTTCAAAAAATCATTTGCCGCTCACAGTTGTATACTACGAGATCTTCGACAATGAGTATGTTTCTCAATAGTATGGCATAAGACGAAGCATGTAGTGAACGGGTCTAGTTTTATCAATGGTTTAAATATTTGTAAATAAAAAGAAAATAAAGAATCTGATCTTGCATGTGCATCAATTAAGTACATTATCCATTGAACAAAAATAATATAGTTACGGCAAATCTATGAGCATTCAATATTACTTACCGATTTAAAAGCAAATATTTCGGAAATAAGCCTGATATATTTCGAAAGAATGTGCAACTATATCCAGTCAAATCTAAAAACAGATTCAAATATTAAAACTATTTATACATTGAAATATTTATAATTTACGTTCAAGTTTTGTCATATAATTTTAAATTGATATTTGGTATAGTGTTATGATGTTAACACATAAAAACCCTGATTAAATTTAAGGAACACACAAAAATGCAGAAGATACAAACAGCATAAATCTTGGAATACCAACCAATATCATGGCAAACAAACAATTGAAAGACGAATAAAAAAAAACTGCCTTATTAGGCTTTGAATTGCCCAAATATGAACCCTACAAGTTAGGAAATTTTTATCTGCTATATCTCTTTAAATACACTTAATAGTTATATCCGATAGAACATTTGTTTATTTGTTTCATTGTTTTATGCACCAAAACTTTATGAATAGGAACGCGTATCTCATGTCAAACATAATTGATAACAGCTAATTAGATATCATTTAACTTCGTAAACGGTTTACTTTTAATGATACTGCTGTACTATACGTACAGAATCTATCAAATATGTACTTACCGCTGCACATGCTCTGTTTTAGTTTCATTTCTGTCCCTGAATCTGTTATCCATGAGTCGTTTGTTTGTCGATCAGGAAAAGTGATTTCGGGAGAGCTACTCTTTCCTACTGTTATCACTTTTAATAAACAATTAATCGAACCATTAGATATTCAGGACAAACAGTGTTGAGAAACATGAATGAAATTGACATTAGTGTTTTCTGTATATATGTCAAAATGTTTATACAGTCTATTTTCTAGGATAAAAGTTCTGCTCTTTAAATTTTGATTTCGCTGGACTTGAACTGATTCTAATACAATCACTCCGCGTCCTTTATATCATGCTCTTAGACTGCATGTTTTGCAATAGATGCAAATGTTCAACTGCTCAAATAGGTCAGAGAGAGTACTCGTTCTGATATTGAGCAAGGGTTTTCGACTTAAATATGTTTTAGTTGATTTTTTTTATATCAAATGCTGTAGCCATATGATAAGTGTGTATTGAAACAGTTTGCGGACTGTGTAGAACAATAAGCAAATCTTTAGGTTAAAATGATGATACAATATGTTATAGTAAAGATAAAGGGTCTCATGATCACAATGTGTTAATTAGATATGAGGAACAAACCAACCAAAGTATGCGATAAAAAAAAAACAAATGTTAAGATTAACGAGAAAGAAACAACCACTGAATCTGAAGCTACTGGCTTGCTGCAAACACATAAATTGTGTAGTGGCCCTCTACGTGTACATGTTTGGGTGCGATCAAATAATTTCATTGGAGCTCTTTGTAGGGCATATATAAATAAGTTATATTAGTGTTTGTGTCTCCTACAGTGTATCTAGATATGAAGTGCATAAACAAAATACATATACGAAGTCGCATACTTTTAAAAAAGAAAGACTATAATAACGTTTAAAGTAAGCTTAAAAACTCAAACCAATATTTTCCTTTTTAACAGTCATAGACGATTCCCCATCCAACACATTACGAAAAGCACTAGTGTACTCTGTTACTGCTTTGACTACTGTGGTAACATCACTTGTTCCCTAAAAGATAACCATATACTGTTTTAAATTATAACGTAGCAACTTAATATTGCTGTGTCTGACCAATGTTTAATTTTCAAATTACTATAAGATTAAACACATTTTTTCTAGAGGTTATTGATGTGTAAACCGGGGCGATTAACTCACAAACTGAATAAAAGTCCGAAGGACTTTTATGTGGTGTTTGTGAGTAAGGTTATTGATGTGTAAACCGGGGCGATTAACTCACAAACTGAATAAAAGTCCGAAGGACTTTTATGTGGTGTTTGTGAGTAAGAGCCCCGGTTTACACATCAATAACCTCTAGAAAAAATGTGTTTAATCCTTATAATTCTTCATCCAAACATTTGCGATTTTATTTTTTTGTTGATGACTACTATATATATTTACCATCAAAAGCACAATGGCATGTCTTAACTAAGGAGTACGCCGCCATCTTGACTTTCTTAAAACCATAAATGTCCGATAAATAATACGGAATCTAAAATGAAATAGCACCTACCTCAAAAACTTTATTTTAATTAAATGTTATTCGAATTTGAAGCGTACACGTAACGAAATAATCTTCCCTTGAAAATTTCCATTCGTATGACGTCGTGTTTTGCCATGACGACAATTCGCTAAATCTTTCATGAAATTTCGCGGAATTTTATTAAATTTTATCTTTATACATTTTTTAAGCATTAGTGCGTTAAATTTATTTCTTTTTTTTGTTATATATGCACTAGAATAGTCACAACTGTTATGCAATTTTTTTTAAATCTCAGTTTGCTGAAAATCCCGGGATCACTGCAAGCTTATGTATCGCGCATGAATAGATTACAAAAGTAGTTTCGGAAACATGGTTTATCGAAGTGTAAACTTAGAGAAAAATTCTAATTGACCAATCCAATTCAAGTATTTATAGATATGCAAATCATATAAGTATTATAAAAACATATTTACAAAATCCATTGTTTAGAATAACAATTTCAACCAGATCTGATAATTCTTCTTTAATGAAGTCTCTCTCCTAATGCAATAGTATAACAGCAGTCATTTTATCTTTCCATTGGTATTTCTTATTTGTTGATATATTGAGAGAATGTGTTGATTTTTATTCAATAAAATAAAATGTCTAATACTGATTCAAGTATCTTGTGTAAGAAAGGAACACATCATATTTGTAAAAAAAAGACTGTATTTACTCGAACAAGATCTAAAAAATGACATTATCAAAATGTATGATTTGTTTTATTCCCGATGGATCAGTTTCATTCAGATGAGATGCCCTTCAACAGGTAACCAATAACCCATGGGAACCAGTCGAGTCTGCTTAATGACGTGTTCCCGTAATCTTATAAATGTCCCTTATGGTATCTTTCGCCTCTAATTCACTTCATAAATTTTACGGACGCCATCACGAGTTGGTTGACCGTTATGGAATAACCGTTTCACAAATGATATCGGATATGTTCCTTACGTTGTAATTACAATCCTCTTCCCTGTTATGAATGTGACCTACCGAATTAGACTACTTACCGAGTTTGTACTAAAATGAGCAACACGACGGGTGCCTCGTGTGGAGTAGGATAGGCTTACACTTCCATAGCACCTGAAATCAACTCTAGTTTTGGGTGGGGTTCGTGTTGTTTATGTTGTGTCATGTGTACTATTGTTTGTCTGTTTGTCTTTTTTTTTCCTTTTTAGCCTGGGCGTTGTCAGTTTATTTTCGATTTATGAGTTCGACTGCCCCTCTGGTATCTTTCGTCCCTCTTTTAGAATTGTTTTCGTTTTTTTTATAAATCTCCTTTTTGTATCTTTCGTCTCTCGTTTAGACTTGATACATAAGCTTTAAACAAAATGACATGCCGCTGCATAGCTCATGTCATTTAATTGAATGCTGCGAAGTTTAGTTTTTGTGCAGACTGCCTTTATCAAAAATAAGCTTAGAATAAAGGATACCATATAATGATATATCACAGAAAATCTGTCTCACATCTTGACGTTAAAAAAGAAATTGTCGAATCTTAAACAAAGGCAACAGTAGTATACCGCTGTTCGAAATTCACAAATCGATAGAGAAAAAAACAAATCCGGGCCAAACCCCAAATCGAGGAAAACCTATCTAACAACGAAAGAGATTATTTCCATCGAATTTGCAAATGCAAGCGCCGGTCTATGATAACATATCCAAGTTGAAACGATATTTTAAGGATTTATTTTTCTATCATAATGAACTTGGCAGAGGGTCTTCCTTGCATGCAAGAATATATTTGAATGGTTATACTTTGAAAAATTAAAGTCATCCTTTAAGATTTTTTCCCGTCGTCGTGAAATTGCTGAAAATTATGGAATATAAGTGTAATAGATAACCATGGATGTGTACCGATTATCATATTGACAGGTTGTCTGAATATTTATTTTGTGAAATATCAGCTGTGAGAAACAATATATGATCTTTTGTCAAGTGAAGGCAGCGAACGAGCTCAAAAAGGCTTTATACTGTGTCGAGCAGCTGATATTTTACAATATAAATATGCAGACAACCAGATAAGCGATTTTTCGGGTTGTATTTTGCGTATGTTGCACGATATAAACCATGATTTCTTTGTTTTACTATTAAATCAGAAGATAACCTGATAAGTTCGGGTCAAATTTCTCAACATCGATTCACACATATTGACCCAGTTGATATGTCCTGGAAGTTATTAAGGCAGGGTCAACGTACTTGACGTCATTTTTTCTAGGAGATGAACAGACTGTGTGATGACCGATAGTTCCTACTTATTGGTTGACAGATCTTCTCGAATGTTTCAAATATTTCAATAAATCGTTGTCAAAGCCTATCCCAGCACCCCAACTTCATAGATCATAAGGTGTTTCGAACATATATTTAGACCAATTAGATTTAACTAATTGACCATGGCCATGTCCATCGTCAGGAGCCCAAGCCATTGCATAGTGACACTTATTATAAAAATACTGTAATTTTTATTAGGGGTTCGACACCTCATGATCTGTCTGAAAAGAAAAGTTTTGCCTCTTCGTCATCCTTTCATGTATTCCAGTGATTTAAGATATTGTTCTTTATGTGTGATTTCTGTCTTGAAAACACAGTGGAATATACCAAGGGAGGCGACTGTAATACAGATTTGGCCTTTACCATTAATATGTCTTTTCTTTGTTTTGCAATCACTTCCTGCATAACCGGTTCATATCCAAATTTTGTTAAAAAGGGATGACGTTTAAAAATATCACCCTTGTCAAAATGATATTTACATCTTAGTTTTCTTACAAATTAATTGAAATCTGATGCTATGCTAGATTTTGCAAATTTGGTAGATATTTTAATCCTTTACTGAGTAACAAAATCTCATCGTCTTTTATTTTTTCAGTGGTGAATATTTTAACATATTCACGTGCTTTTCAATTGATTTTTTCCTCTTGAAAGAGCGAATCTATATCTTTCTATTTTTCTGATAGAAGGCCTTTTTCATGATAGCCTTTTTTGTTTTTTTCGCTCTCTTAAAGTGTCTGTTAGCCATGCTTACAGATCGGAGGAAATCGCCAGAAAGCAGTGTGCAATTCATTTCTTGATGTAATATTGATTTTTTATCAAGCCTGTATGAACCCACCAACCAATCATATATCAGTTACTCATTAGGAAACTAAATAAGGGGAAGAGGAGAACATTCCTCCTGGACATTGCAACCAATCATCATTCATTGCTTTATAAACTGACACGTATACCAGATGCATTTTGACAATTTGTCTTTTTAATTTATCAGACAATCAAAAACCATACATTTTTGTTTTGCAAATCTCAGCACTTTCTTATCAACTTATTCCTCTCACTAAAGAATCTTTGAAATATTGTTTTTTACTATGCAATGGCTTGGGCTCCTGACGATGGACATGGCCAACAACTGGTTTTTAGAACAAATGTGTTTATTACCGATGCAAAAACCCTATGAGTGAATCAATATTAATACAAAAATATGCCATCCTCAATGACCTGACAACAGTATCGTAACTATAACCCCTCTGAATAAGTCTGTTTAAAGGTTTGGTTATATTTTGAGGTAAAGGCCGACATTTTTGTGCTTTGTTAAGAATACACCTTTTTTGTGTATTAGAAAACTAAACATTGACCAATGAACCAAGCTCACTATCCCTATGTTGATCTTTCTGCGACAGAAGTCGCAGTCTCGACAAAAAAGTAGTGTATATTGCTGATCTATATTCGACTTGTGTTTTCATAAATCGTATAAGTGATCATGATGGTACATATGTCACAATTGATTGTGGTTTTAGTAAAAGTCGAACATATATTAAATCTATATGGGATTATAAGAGAGGATATTATGACTTAATGAAACAAAAAGTACTAAATACTAATTGGGAAAATTTTATTTCTGATGCAAGTAATGTTCATGTTGCTGATACAAATTTCACTTACATATTTATTAATATAGTATTGCGCGTATACCTACAAGGGACGTAACTATGATAAAGTTTGGTTTGATTCAAATTTACCACGGAAAACGAGAAAACAGGACATACATTTTGTATTTCGATTTTTTTTTATTCGTTCAAGTAGTACATCTGCTGAACATAGATATAAGCAACAAAGGAACAAGGTTAATAATTTAAAAAAGCAAGCTAAAAAGCATTCTATGTGACTATTAACGAGAATCTGGATGAACTGAAAGTTGCAAACAGTAAACAATATTGGAAGACCATCAATATGCTAATTAAAAGCGACATACCAACTCATGATATGTCTCCGCTTATATATGATTAGAGACCCGGATCAGAACTTAAACCTTGCGTATGAAGGAACAGAAAAGTCGGAAATTTTAAAGAAATATGTTTGTTCTATTTCTAATTTAGATAATGCAAATAAAAATTTACCGAAATTTGATGATCGCTGTCGTGATTTTCTTTCATAAATGATTATAAGTGAACAAGATGTACTTGATATTGTTTCCACGCTCGATGCAAATAAAGCTGTGGGACCAGATATTGTTAGCAACAGAATGTTACTTGCTGCTAGAAATGAAATGTCAAAACCATTATGTTTACTTTTAGATAAATCACTTCATGATGGAATATTTCCCGATCAAGGGAAAATTGCACCTGTTATTCCCTTATTCAAAGGTGGTGACAAATCTGTCTCCTTATTGTCATGTGTGAGTAAATTATTGGAACAAATTGTTTAAAAAAATACTTTTAACCATTTACATGCATAAAAACTGTTGTATAAGAATCAATCTGGATTTATTCCAGAATACTCCACTACGCATCAATTGATTGAACTTTACAACAAAATTTAATTGGCGCTAAATAATAAGCTAGTAACTAGCATTATATTTGCTGATATAAGTAAAGCATTTGATACTGTTTGGATTAAGGCATTACAATACAAACTTAAAAAATATGGTAAAAGGAGATGTGTTGGTTTAAAAGCTACCTGTGTGGCCGATCTCAGAAAGTTGTCTTAAAAGATTTACTTTCAAAATTTTGAAAATTAAACGCCGGGGTGCCTCAGGGTTCGGTTTTAGGACCGTTATTGTTTTTGGTATATATACATGTTATGTTATTTGTATGGAGAGTTGTCTCATTGGCACTCACACCACATCTTCCTATATCTATGACATAACTGATGGTTTTTCTGGATTTGGGAGGCTTTTTGCAGATGACACTTCAATAGGTCATACTGCTCCTAATGAATCCATTGTGAGAAATTTAATCAGCACATATATTGTTTATTTAAGTGCATGGTCAAAAAGATGGCTAGTGAAGTTTAACCCAAATAAAACAGATATAATGGTATTCAGTATGAAAACTATACAAAGTAATTTTTCTTTTGATTTTGATGGTGTTACATTAGAGCCAGTTCATACGCATAAATATATTGGTGTAATATTTAGTAGTGACTGTAAATGGAGTAGGCATGTTGATAAACTGATAGACAAAAATCCATTGATTCGCTTAAAAAAGTTTCCTTTTGTTTTCATGCCTTTTTTCTTAATTTATTTGTTAGTATGAAATATTTGATGTGTTCATTAATTAATGTATATACTTTGTTTTGATTCGGAGAAGACATTACTAGTTTTAGTTATTAGTTTTAAAACTTGTGTCTGATCCTATGGTTATTTTGAACAATAGAATATGTTTAAATTAAATTCTGTTTTCAGAGATGATGATATTTTAAAAATATTAACAAAAACGGACGGATAATAAACGACATCGAGGAAAGTCAAGTGATGACAATAGATCAATAGTCATTATAAGGTATTTATTATATATTTAGCAATTTTTTAAGTTTGCTTTCACAATTTTTGGCTTGATAAGACCTGTTGGTGACCTTCTGCTGTTGTTTTTTTTTCTATGGTGGGGTTGTTGTCTCTTTGGTACATTCCCCATTTCCATTCTCAATTTTAAGATATACAGCACGAGGTGTTTAGAATAATACAACATACATACTATATATTAATGAAATATGTAATCATCTTTTCTTAGAATACTAAAGTGTTACTTTTCAGAGAAGGTTGTTACCTTATCTTTTAGTTCTTCCCATGACCTATGGTATTTTTCATCTAATAATTCATTGCAGATCGAACCAAAATTCTAAAATATATAAAGAAAAACATAGATTAAATAGAAACTAGAGGCTCTAAAGAGCCTGTGTCGCTCACCTTGGTCTTTGTGAATATTAAACAATGGACACAGATGGATTCATGACAAAATTGTGTTTTGGTGATGGTGATGTGTTTGTAGATCTTACTTTACTAAACATTCTTGCTGCTTACAATTATCTCTGTCTATAACAGTACTTTCTGTGGAAAATGTTATTGAAAATCTTCAAATTTTAACAAAATTGTTAAAAATTGACTATGAAGGGCAATAACTCTTTAGGGGGTCAATTGACTATTTTGGTCATAGTGACTTGTTTTTAGTTCTTACTTTGCTGTACATTATTGCTGTTAACAGTTTATCTCTATCTATAATAATATTCAAGATAACAAAAAAAACAGCAAAATTTCCTCAAAATTACCAATTCAGGGGCAGCAACCTAACAACCGATTATCCGATTCATCTGAAAATTCCAGGGCAGATAGATCGTGACCTGATCAACAATTTTACTTCCTGTCAGATTTGCTCTTAATGCTTTGGTTTTTGAGGTATAAGCCAAAAACTGCATTTTACCCCCATGTTCTATTTTTAGCCATGGCGGTCATCTTGGTTTGTTGGCCGAGTTACTGGACACATTTTTTAAACTAGATACCCCAATTATGGCTAAGTTTGGTTAAATTTGGCCCAGTAGTTTCAGAGGAGAAGATTTTTCTAAAAGATTACTAAGATTTACGAAAAATGGTTAAAAATTGACTATAAAGGGCAATAACTCCTAAAGTGGTCAACTGACCATTTTGGTCATGTAGACTTATTTGTAGATCTTACTTTGCTGAACATTATTGCTGTTAACAGTTTATCTCTATCTATAATAATATTCAAGATAATAACCAAAAACAGCCAAATTTCCTTAAAATTACCATTTCAGGGGCAGTAACCCAACAACAGAATGTCCGATTTATCTGAAAATTTCAGGGCAGATAGATCTTGACCTGGTAAACAATTTTACCCTGTCAGATTTGCTCTAAATGCTTTGATTTTGAGTTATAAGCCAAAAACTGCATTTTACCCCTATGTTCTATTTTTAGCCATGGCGGCCATCTTGGTTGGTTGGCCGGGTCACGCCACACATTTTTTAAACTACATACCCCAATGATGATTGTGGCCAAGTTTGGATTAATTTGTCCCAGTAGTTTCAGAGGAGAAGATTTTTGTAAAAGATACCTAAGATTTACGAAAAATGGTTAAAAATGGACTAAAAAGGGCAATAACTGCTAAAGGGGTCAACTGACCATTTCGGTCATGTTGACTTATTTGTAAATCTTACTTTGCTGAACATTATTGCTGTTTACAGTTTATCTCTATCTACAATCATATTCAAGATAATAACCAAAAACAGCAAAATTTCCTTAAAATTATCAATTCAGGGGCAGCAACCCAACAACGGGTTGTCCGATTCATCTGAAAATTTCAGGGCAGATAGATCTTGACCTGCTAAACAATTTTACCCCATGTCAGATTTGCTCTAAATGCTTTGGTTTTTGAGTTACAAGCCAAAAAATGCATTTTACCCCTATGTTCTATTTTTAGCCATGGCGGCCATCTTGGTTGGTTCGCCGGGTCACGCCACACATTTTTTAAACTACATACCCCAATGATGATTGTGGCCAAGTTTGGTTTAATTTGGCCCAGTAGTTTCAGAGGAGAAGATTTTTGTAAAAGTTAACGACGACGGACGACGACGACGGACGACGACGGACGACGGACGACGGACGCCGGACGCAAAGTGATGGGAAAAGCTCACTTGGCCCTTCGGGCCAGGTGAGCTAAAAAGAGAAACAGAACAATAGTACACAAAAAACAACATCACTATTGAGAACTCTTGGTTTCATATTTGGTTATAATTCCAAAAGAAAATAGTATAGACCTATGATTATCCTGGATTTTCTCTTTACTAAGTGTTTTGGGGGTAATTGTAGAGTTTCCAAGTGAATTGTCAATACCTAATTCATTAATCAAGCAGTGTATTTGTTGTTTGGGGCTTTATCAGTGGGGACATCATCTTATTTGTCATGAAGGTAGGATAAGTGTTACAATATTTGAGTCTTTAAACATTGTTAAAGATTGTGTGACATGGGTATTTATGGACTCATTCAGTTTCTTAAATATAATTTGTAACAACGACTTTACAGTCCTAATCCATTCGGAAAAGTGTCTATGTCTTCTTTCTTGCGTTTAACCCATTGTCTCACATAATACTCGATTACGATTTGTTTAAAGTCTAAAATACTCTAGAATGATGTGACATACTGAAAATGCATTTTGTCTCCTCGGTTATCCCTCTGTTTATTTGGGAAACGTCTATATGGAGTACATAATAAGGGTTATTTATATAGGATGTAATGCAAGTTGCATAATATCGAAACCTTCTTAGAACAATTATCTTCGTAAGTCTTCGTAGTCTATCTTAATGCAAACATCAAATGACTCAATTATAGTCAACGATACATCTTACGGGGCGATGGATCATATAATTATGATAGAGTACACTACACAATATTATATATAACAAGTCTAAAAGCGTACAACATCCCCATAAAATAACAATAACATAAACAAATGCTAGAAATTTCGGATTACAGATATCCGTCATCAGTATGATCATGGTGTTAATACAAATATCTATATCAATGTCCCTTCAAAAAAGAAAGAAAATACTTAAAGTAAGACAACACATTATGCATGTTGATTACTTTACAAAAAGTACTGAATGAATCGGGTAATCGATTCAATTTCTATGCTGGTTATACATAATTATGTTTATGGATTATTTTTACTATTTCATATGTTATCTGAATGAGTTATTTACCTCTAGCTGATCGACAGAAATTTTATCTGTATCATTTGTTACATATTTCGCTATGTCTCCTAGTAAAGCTGAAACCGTTACTATATCGCCAGTCCGTAATTCATTATTCGACTTTGTTATATTTGCTAGATTCCCAAGGGTAGCACTCACAAGTGGAAACTCACTGTCTCCAGCTAATAATTTGTCCATCTTAAAAAAAAATGATAACATTTCTACGTATACATTTATATGATGTAGCTAAATTGTCTATACTAAATTTCGTCAAATCTAAAAATTTGTTTATAGTAAATAGGAGGAACCTGATGTTCAGTAGTTTGTTAATGTGGATCATAAGTGTTTCTCGTTACTCATTTTTTTTATAAATATTAGACCGTTGGTTTTCCTGTTTGAATGGTTTTACACTAGTCATTTATGGGGCCCTTTATAACTTCTCGGTGTGAGCCAAGGTTCCCTGTTTTAAACGGTAGTTTGATCTGTAATGGTTAACGTTTATAATTGTTACTTGAATGGATAGTTGTATCCATCAATACAACACAAAACACAACAAAGAAAACTAAAAACTAACCCAACCAACAATCTGGATAATATCATGTGCTCCGGAAGGCTACGAAGATATTACCACACATATTGCATGCACCGTCGTGTTGTTATTTGTACAGTGGGATTCTTCGATTCGTTGTTTATACGTGTTTATACGTTGTGTCGGCTGACAAATTAGACCTCGTGTTTTTAGAAGTATTGATTTATTTTTTACCTATTCGATTCAAATAGTCAAGAAAACGGGAATAATATATATTATAATTATGTGCATCCACTTGCTGACTAGTTGTGTTAGCGGGAATCCTCTTGTTTTATCCATTTAAACATTTAAATGCCTTAACCAAAATTGCCCATTAACCCCCTTTTTTTCTTTTTTATAAATCTTTTACATGTACAATTATTGGCCATCTGCAGAGGTCATACACAATATTATAAACCTCTCCCTTTCACACCGGTAAAGCTTACCGGTGAAACCAATTTGAAGATTTTTTTGGGACATTAAGACACGTTTAATCGCCATTTGCTGACGTACAGATGTGGTTAAGGGCTCAAATTATTCCTCAGATAACCAGCAATGCGATTTAATGTGCATCAAACCTCTATCATTAATAGTTAATAAACAAGTCGCCCCTTACTGATGTTTAATTTTTCTGTAAAAACCATTTATTTTTGTTCGAATTTTGAGGGATATTCTCAAAAAGAAGTGCAAAGAAAACTGCTCTTTTAAGAGGATTTATGTCTTTTTTCAATAATTGTGCAGTGAGGTTTTGAAGAATAGTATTAAACTAATAGTTCTAACTTGTACACTAGTTGCAAATGTAATTTTTAGTGTAGCAGCGCAATCACAAACTTGAATTACGCTAAAAATCGGAAGTCATTTCTTAAAGACATTATGAGAAAAGAGACAAAAACCGCTAAAATATTCTGAATTTTTTTGGCAAAGTTGAAATAGATGTAACAAAACATGGTTTCGTAAGTGTTGCGGTATACTAAAGTTGAAAACACTTTTGTTTGAATGAAGAAACATGTATATTTTAATGAAAAAATGACAGTTGAAAGAGTGGATTCCTCCTAGATTTGCGTAAAAATCATGCATTTGGCAACAAAAAATTATCATCTGAACAAACAATTACATAAGAAAACAAACTGGGTGAGAATCTTTATATATATTTTTTTTTTCATTTCTTTCGTTGTAGTAGACTTAAGTACTTAAATTTCGATAAATTCACTACAATGCCAGTGGCGCAGGGGTACGCTGATCAATCCCAAGGCGCTAAGATTGAGAGTTCGAATCTCACTGCCGGAGTTTGAAAAATAATTTCCTATATTAAATGTAACTTAACTTAACTTAACTTAACTTAACTTAACTTAACTTAACTTAACTTTACTTTCAATTTCAAAAAGGAAAGTAACCTACGAATTTTTTTTTAAAAGAATGTGTGTGCAAAATTGCCCCCCCTTTTTTACCCCCTTTGTTCCATCGGGCTCGGTCAAGGGTGTCCCAGAATGAGCTAGCATTGGTAATTCAATGAATTTTCCTTTGTAAAAACAAAGTTTAGGTTGCTGATTGATTGAAAACGAATTAGACAAATAACTAGGGTCTATGTTAGAAATCGGACAAAAAGAGCGTCTAAAATCAATTATTTTGAATGTTACGGACATCGATATTTCAAGGCCTATAGCACGTTATGCCTCTATTTATACCACTATGATAACTTATATGGCTTCAACAGACTCGGGGCATTGTGTTTCCATCAAAACCTGACCCTATTAGCCCACCAATATGTCTCTGCACGACTTTTTGCCCAAGGATTTTGTATTTTTTCACTTTTTCTCCAACAGTCACGTGACTTTTGGAAATATACCACGTGACCAAAAAATGACGAATTATCTTCAAACTTAGTTTTTTGAAATATTTTACCAATTATCTTTCATTTGAGCCCAACATGCATGGCATGTGTACAAATGTATGACAATTGATGCGAATTCTGTATTCATTTAAACTTCGATAATGTATTTTCGATAAGTAAAGGTCTAAAATGCATGAAAGGGAAAGGGTTAAACTGGTCAATGATAAAGAGATGAAAAATCAAGATAAAACACTTCCCACCAAAATTTCAATGGCTAATATCTCGAAAACAAGCACACAGACCTATAGTTTTGTTTAGCTCTTTTGGTTTCATTATTAATCCTTTTTGTAATATAGACTAGCGTACTGAAAAGCTTGTTATTTTGAAACTGAGAAGCGAACTTCCTTAAGTACACTAACTACCTGTTGCATGAGATTTTTAATGAATTTACTTCTACACTGAGTGTAGTCCGGTTCGTCCCACATTCCACTACTGCTACAATTCCTTGAAACGGTACCCGTGTATTCACCTGTACAGGATACAGTGACTAGTGTGTTTCCTGCTGTTCTGTTCCATTTAATATCAAATCTGTCCGTATTTTTTAAACAACGATACATTGACTCTGCAATCATTAGATACATGTTAATCTAAGATACAATTCGCGTTCTAGAAGTATTTTTTAATATTGAAAAAAAGTTTGATAATATCAATAAACATATTATTATTTGCAATTTTTACTGAAAATATTTTCAAAAAACAACAGGGAGGATGATCGGTATTATTTGTCATGTTAATGAAAACCAATTAAACTAAGCATATTTGTCATTATTTGTTGGAATGTTATTTTGATTCCTTGTTTTTTTAATATACACCCTAGTAATTTTAAAGACGTTTTGATCCCTAGTTGAACTTATTGAATATGAAGCTCTGGAAAAAATAAAATAGTGTTCTACTACACTATAATAGAGATACAGCTAAAGTTATGAACTAACCGTGTATCGATCACACACCATGTGCATGACAGTACTAACAAAAATCAAAACGAAACAAAACGCTATTCTGAAATACTAAACATTTAATGACAGTAATCAAATTATTTAATATCTGAATATTGAATATTTCTTGAAAAGCACACCACGAATCAAAACAACAATACATATAATCAATACTAATTAATCATGCGTTTTATATACATCTATTGCTATTTACGTTCTAAGAACACTCAAGATTAGCATTAGTTGTCAATTAAATTCGTGTTATTTTATATTTAGTTGACTATTATTAATTTTTGCCTGTTCTGTTTTGCCTGCTCTGATTTGCCTATTGCATTTTTAGTCTTTCTTTGACAAACATATGCTTTTTTCTTTTGCAGATGTAGTACATCTGGAAAGAGTTTATTACAATAAATGGTCGAAAATAATAGCTAACCTTCTTCACAAGAACTATCACAGGGTTCACACAAAGACACGTCACTAGGTAAAGTGGTATTGCTACCTGAAAAATATGAGCATTACAGTTGGACTATGGAATACAATAAACATTAGCGAACTTCATAAACAGTTTATTAAAAAATTGTTTGTAGTCAGATAATATTTCCTCTTTTGTTTACAAATTTATGTGGATATTTTTTATTCCTATTTTTTTATCTTTACCTTTCTGACAAATTGCTATAATTTTTTCAGGTACATGCAAATGATATATTTTGACAATTCTTATACGTTATAAAAAGAACAAAATTGCTGCAAATGGTTCTCATTTAATTTGATTTCGTTAAATGAAACATACACCATTTATCAGATTGAAATACAAAAAATAAGAAGGTGTGGTATGAATGATAATGAGACAACTCTCCATCTAAGTCACAATGTCATAAAATTTTCACATTTTATTTTGGTGTATTTCTCTTTCCTGAATGTTTTTGCAATTATTTGTACTGTCGTTCTGTCATTTAAGCTATCATTTAAGTGTTATATTTAGCATTGCAAATCATGCTCGAGGTTTGGCTAGCCTGGTTCAACAACCATTTTTTTATTGAAATGTCATGTACCAAGTCAGGAAAATGGCAGTTGTTTCTGTGTATGTTATTACATTGTCGTTTTTATTTTGTTGCACTTAAGTGCTTCTGTTGTTTCGTTGTTTTCCTTTCATAGGTGATGTGTTTCCTTCAGTTTTAGTTTGTAACCAAGATTTGTGTTCTCTCAATCGATCTATGAATTTCGAACACCGGTAGACTATTTTTGCATTTAATAATAGCTTATAGTACTACCGTCAACACGGAGAATTGGCTCACACCGTGCAGCAAGGTAGTTTTGTTTATACGTGTATCCAGAGACCGTTGCATATTAACAAAAATGTTTACTGTACCAAATAATCCGTATGACACAGTAAATCGGTAAAATTGCAATATCATAAAAAATAACGAAACAATAATTTCATCAATGGAAAGAACGTGTAAATGTCAATATTATATTAAAATATGTTCTATTTAAATGCGATATCTACATTATCTTGTTAAGAATTTTTCTCATTAACGCCGCTTGAAAATCTAATACATTTTTCGTAATACTTTCACAATCATACACCATAAGATTTTGATAAGCTTTAACCACCTACACAATAGAAATTCTACCAATGACGTGATTTTTACGGTTCGCAGTACAAACAATGAGACAACCTGCATCTAGCCTAGGGAAATCATGACACAAATGAGTGAGTACTGTGGATATATTTACTTTCGTAGGTATCAAATTTCTGCTATAGAAGAAAACTTACATTTTCGTGTATAATTTTTATTTCATCTCGTAGTTTGGCAAAAGTCTGCCTGAGAACTCATGTGCAATTTTTTTTCGTTGAACATCAAAATTCGGGGTTTAACTGTACCCATGACACACACGACAATTGGTATCCCACTAATAATAATTAAACTATAGTATACTTTTAATGTGCAATTTGAAATATTTACAGTTCACTTCCTTTGTTTAACATCCAAGTAGTTTTACTTAGATTTGTTAAATTGTTCGAAATTTAAAGATTAAAAATAGAAAAAAAGTTTGTAAATTACAAAATAATAAGAGCAAAAGAAATGTGAAAAATGGATATACATTTTCATATTACAGATAGAATATACCTGATTTTTTAAGTGTACGAATCCTTGGTTTAGTTGTGTACTGACAGAATGTGCTACAGACAGGAACAGTTTTATCTTGGATACTGCCCGATTGATATACTCTCTCCTTAGGATATACGGTACCATCCTCATCTGAAAATATTTACTTGGTAAATAAATATATTAATTATTGATATCTGTCAGGAGTTTTATGACAGCTCTATAAATTTTGCTTGCTCACATCTTGTTTTCCTTTTTTCGTAAACATACTATTCGTTTTTGTTTTTGTTTGTTTGATATTATAGTAAACAATCAATAAACGTTTAATTAACAAGCAATATAACAAACAGAACAAGCTGCATGTATACTTTACATGCATTGCAATCGCATAGGGTAGCTAGTTACTTTGAAAAACAAATCGATCAAGAAAATATAAACAAGCAGAAAGATATAGTTTTACTAGGTGATTTCGTAATATTCAACATCAATAAAGCACAAACGCTGAACAAGCTATATGTATTTTGTTAAGACTCTTAAGGTTTCAAAGATTGAACCGTTTTGTATTAGTTAGAGACAACATAACTGGTTTAATAAAATTAAACGATTTGAAAAAGTTGGAAATTTAAACAAGAAAAACATTAAAAAAACATTTTAAGATTTAAAAGATGTTAATATGTCAAAGGATATTCCTGACTTGGTACGACATTTTCTTGAGTAGAAAACGGTGGATTTAACCAACAAAATTTTATATCATGATCGTTTGTAGAGTAACATTTCCCTAGTATGACAGCCAATAAATTCCATCAGATAGATAATTCATATTTGGTACAGTTAGATTTCACATACCTGATAATAGATAGAAATAGAATAAATCATCTGCCACTTTGGTTAGTTTCATGCATAGGTATACCCATTTTGTGTTTCCACTAAAATCAACGTAGCTTTCATCACTTCTGAATATAGAAATAACGTTATGTAATGTCAAAAGCGTTACCATTTATTAATTAATTTGAATTCACTTCTTTAAAAAAGATATTGTAAGTATTTCTGTGCGTTTTCTGAAAGTTAATGTTAAAATCTGTGATTGGTTCAAATTATTTGTCTACATAAAATTGGAATTGAATTGTGCTAGTAAAGAGTACAAATCATCGTGGCTCCTGCTATAAAAAAAAAAAAAAAAAAAAAAAAAAAAATCGGAAAGAAAAACAAAGTAAATGTGGTCGTGTGGTTTTATTATGTTAACCTTGATATTTTTTTTTAATATTTATTAGCCATCATCAATTTTCTTATAGTAATTTCAGGCATTTCACGGAGACGAATTAACCATCTAAAACACGGAAAACAAACAACGAACATATATCCTATAAACATAGTATTTCAGACTTAACACTAAACAACACGAACCCTTTCAAACATTTAGGCCGCTCTCAGGTGCAACGAAAATGTACAAATATCCTGCTGCAAAAAAGTTGAGCAACCAATTTCACATTGGGTACTAGTTAGTTATTCGCATATGCCACGTCAAGTATCATAGTTAAAAAGTGTTTTAAAAGGAGTTGGATAGATGTGTTGAAAAACAGATAACGAATCTCATGCAATGTATCACCTAAAAGTGTATATTGATTTGACACCAACTATTTATTTTTATCAGTCTACCCTTAATTATCTTGCTTTAATACATAATACTCACTTAAAAACGGCAACCGAAACAGCACTCGACAGTTTTAAGTTAGCGATACAGGTCCACGCATTCAATACTGTACCTAAAGCATTTAATGTGATGTTTGATGGCTTTGTAAGAGTTGTTCTTCCAAAAGTGAGTGTCGTTGTCTGTGCGTTGTTCGAAAGGTCTGTATACTGATAATCCCAGACGAAATTATGTAGTTCTGGGGGAAGGGTACATGCTGCAATATGCATAAACGAAATGTGAAACAAAAAGCTATGACAAATTCAGGGACGTCTTTCTCTAGCAAAATATTCTAACTATGAGAATTATGCTGGCCTCACTAAAGAAAATAATGCGCGCACTACACACAGTTTTGTTATTATCTTTTTTAATGAATAATTTATGTGATCATGACATCATCAACAGAAGACGATCACAAATATATTTTTCTAGTGTTATTTCTTTATTGATTATTTCAATTTATTTCCAATGAGAAGCTCATTGGCGGTGCTGTCCTCTGCTATACTTCTTTCACCTGATCCTTGTGTTTAACAGACGTAACCTTTTTCAAAAATATAATAAGCCGTAATGGTTTTTTTGGGGGAAGTCTTTCAATAGTTTTCTTGTATTTTTAATGACTTCCAAAAATATTTGCTTTTGTTTATACATATAAGTGGCGTCATTTAGGAAGAAAGAACTAATGGTTCAATGTATATATATTTTTGGTCGACCTGTTAGTCAAATGCGTTTTATTTAAATATACTTTTTCACTCTTTTGGTCTTTTGGAAAATGTTGTTTGTGCTGTATTTTGACCCTTCTACCAGGAAATTTGTTTTACATGCACACGTATATAAAAAAAAATTATCCAACGCAATCATGTTTGAACGTAGTTTTCAATTTAGACTTGTTTATATTTTTTCGTTTGGGCTTGTATCATATTTTTCCTCCGATTTATATGATCCGTTCATCCTATATTGACTCATTAAATTCAATCAAGTCTATCTTAAATTGAGGGTAAATTATATGGTCTTCGAAAGATCATTCGAACGCACCTCGATAGCAGCCACCATATTTTGAGTACGCAAATATTTTTCTCCAAGCTAACTGAAATATGAACTAAAGTGACACAAACTTGTCAACCAATGAAAGCTTGAGTAGTTAAAACATCATATCCAAGGAGGGATGAAAAATTTACCTAAATTAACTAAATATTTCAGTTTAAAAGGGACACATATCTGAAGACCATTATATTGCGGTAACCTAAACAAAACAACAATGGCCGCCAAAACAACCCGATCTCAAATAAACACAGACGTATAGAGCCTTGTTAAGTTTTACAATGTAACAGAAACATATAAAAATAGTCAGAAATCTTCAAACGGAAAGATAATCCCCTTCGAATATATTGATAAATCGTTCTACAAACAAAAAGGAAACTCTCCCAGCTTTATAACATCAAATACAAGAATTCATGCATGGATATCTGCTTTCGGAGATCTTATTTACAACAAGGAAGGCAATGGTTTTGATGACACATGGATTGATAAGAAAGCTGAAAATGAGAAAATTATTCAAACTGAATTTGTTGTGTCCAACAGCTTAGACTCTGATGATGACTTTCTTTAAAAAATCATTATATATCTTACCACTGGGAAAATTTTGATCCAAGTAAAAGGTTGGGAGACATTTTGTGACAACACATTTCAAGCCTGTAAACAACTGGTCGATAATCTAATTAGTAAACTAGACAAAAAAGGAAATGACAACTGTGTAAGTGTCACTTCAAATGACACCAATACTGACATGACTGAAGAAACTAATCCAACAATTCTTCTTACCAGTTCAATGACAAATTCTGAGAAAGATAATGAAAATCACAAGACTGAAAATAAGGATAAAACACTGAATAAAAGTGAGAAACATGCTCCCGTTACAAATGCTACAAAAAAAGATGAAAATTATATAAATTTACCAGAACAGGTTGATTCAAATGCAGTCCTAATGATTAACAACAGGTTAGACATTTTTGAAGAATCTTTAGTCAAAATTACTTCAACTCTGGTCAACACAATAGACATTTTAGGAATAAATCATACAGATACTCTGCAGGAACTTCGAAAAATCAAAAAATCAAAAGGTTCATCTGAGACACTCCAACCTGAAATAAAACTATTTGAAAATCAAATAAAAGAAAAAGATAATATGATTAGTTCATTAAGAAAAGAAGTTCAACAACTTAATGAATTACAAGATAGAAAGCAAAAGAAGAATGTAATAGAACTTGAAAACACAAAAACTGAACATCAAAATCTGATCAGTGTAATTAGAGAAGAAAAAATTCAATCAAACATTGAAACTGAGAAACTTTCCCTAAAACTTGAACAAATACAAAATGATAAAGATAACTTGAAAATGACATTCAAAGAGCGGACAGACGACAACGACAAAACAATTCACAACCTTCAAGAAAGAATTCAGTCATTTCTGTATGATCGTGACGGAGAGCCATGGAAAAAACAAACAAAAAGGGTATCTCAAGATAACAACTCTACCTTCAACAATGATCAACAAGAAGAAAACTTGGCACTTAATCCTGATCTAACAGCTGAACCCTACAACAGCTCTGATAGAATGTCTCTCACAACTGATGAGAGCCTGACATCAATCCAACAACATTTAGATATAAACAAAAGTAATTCGCAAAATAACAAGAATGATGGGGACATACCCTATAAAACACCAAAATCTGCAGTAAATGGTGCATATTTAAATAATGCAAAACTCGATACTATTTTCTATCACGATTCTATTGGCCACAAGGTAGACATTAAAAGATTGTAAGCAGGCTTTAGACAAGCAGGTCTCAAACAAACAACATACATAATAGAAAACGTTATTGAAGCATTAGAGGATATTTATTCGGCAAGATCAATTATTATTCATGTCGGAATTAATGACATCAAAGTGAGAGATGATTCGGCTGAAGATATATTCACTAGATACGAAGAAATGGTAAACAAAGCTTTAGGTAAAGCAAATAGTTGCTTTCTTTAGTTATCCCAACTAAATACACCCTGTTAAATAAAAAGAGTCAAGCATTGAATGAAATGATAAAATTAAAATTTGCAACAACATCTACATTACTTATATGTGAAAATAATAATTTCACAGCTGACAATGGAGATGTTATGGAAAATTTGTACTCTGACTCCATTCTTTTATCTATATATCAAGGTACAATGTACTGTGGTTCTTGTTGGAAATATAAGAAAAACTATATTTCCACAAAGACAATCGGAGAACAAGAGAGTGAGTAAGACTGATCACAGTACAAACTATAGAGAACGTACTAAGTACAGTTACAACCACAGACTCAGTAATACAGGCTACAACAAAAGTCACCAATACAAGGGTGATAACACTAGGAGACGATCGTATAACAATAATTGATATACTCAAGATGATAAGACAGAACTTGGCCATTACAGAAATGATAGTATATGAAAATCATTTGATTACGACAATTCATACAATACTCATGGAGCAGTTAACTACTACAGAAAGTATGACAACAGTACATCTCAATACAACCAATCATACAGACATGAAATGGATAGAGACCTTAGCCGAAGTCAGATTTCTGACTTAGCGACCAGTATTGCATCTGCATTAGCAAATGTATTTAAATGTCATTAAATTTGCAATCATCGCACAAAAAGTGTGAAGACAATCATAATAGTTGTTGTTAAAAAGAATGTTTTTTCCTTTTAAATGTTTAAATTTAAGAAACTTGTGAATATATACATGTTGATTTAGGCCAGAGGGTCTTGTGTACTTTAAGTCAGGGAAAAAATACTCTAAAGTCCCATTTTCTTTTTACATGGATAGAAGAATTAAAAAGATGTAAATTCTAGATTTCTTAGTAAATTTATTTCATATTTTTGGTTTTCTCTCTTAGTCATTAATCTATTTGCTAGGTAAAGAGGGATAACTCTAGCTGTTTTTTTAAAAGCTTTAATTTAAAATTTTATAATGGATAAAACAGTTCTAATTAATAACTATTACAAAATATATCTCATTGTGGTACAACAATAAACAATTGATACAATTTTAAAAGAATTATACATTTGCTAATTGCATTAGCTAATTAGGTTAATGAGAACCCTATCCTTGTTCATGATGTTTGTTTGTTTGTTTTGTAACTCAAATATATGTGTATTAAAGTGTCAAGAAATGTATCAATTACTTCATGAAATGTTAATGGTGTATTTAGAAAATTAAGTGGAGACAGGATATGTAAAAGAGGGACGAAAGATACCAAAGGGAGAGTCAAACTCATAAATCTAAAACAAACTGACAACGCCATGGCTAAAAATGAAAAAGACAAACAGAAAAACAATAGTACACATGACACAACATAGAACACTAAAGAATAAACAACACGAACCCCACCAAAAACTAGGGGTGATCTCAGGTGCTCCGGAAGGGTAAGCAGATCCTGCTCCACATGTGGCATCCGTCGTGTTGCATAGTGTAATTTTATGAGTTAAATATTCTAAATTTCTTCTTATATTATAACTAAGTAAACATACACCGGACATGTTCAATTTATTATTATAGAGCATTTGACATTTATTTTGAACGGCCATTTTCACGGAGCTCTAGAAAATAACCACTGCAAAAGGATAAAACGACTAGATAACATACCCACGTCACAGGCACTGTCACATGGTTCACACAAGGAAGAATCATTTGGCAAAACGTCATTGGTGCCTGAATAAAGGGTAACGATACATACCAAATATTAGAGTTTTGCAGCCTTGAATGACAGTTATATGTTTTATAAAAGAAAAAAAATGTATTAAATAATGGCATTATTTGTAGTTTGCAATTTTTGGTCTTCGGTTATTCCTTCAAAGATTTTGTTTGAAAATTCTCTGTATTTTTTCTCAATGGTTTGTAGTTTTCAGCATACACTAGGGAGTTTTTTTCTGTTTAGAACCTATGCTTTACTTGTTTTTCATCTTGGTATGCCGAAACATGTTTATTTTCTATTCGTAATGGGTTTCTGTCATTGCTAAAAACTATACAGTAACGAATAATTATCAAAATCCTGATCAATTTCACATCGAAGGACAAATGTCTCGTTGGTATGGTAATCTTCTTTTTTTATATATTATTCGTTAATATGTATTTTTAATAATCAATCAACTGATTCTGCTTTTACCATACATTCAAGGATACCAAAAAGGAGACTGCTAGTATCCATTATGAGGTGGTCAATTTTGAAAAGTGTTCGAAGATTTTAGGCTAATTTCCTGATGAACGTCAATACAAAACATCGCTTCGAACAAATGTGATTCATAAAGTGTAATAAACAAATATATCAATGTATTAAATAAAAATCTAGCTTATGAAAAAAATAAGACAGAACGCCGACAATTCAGTCGTGTCACCGATTATATCTAACAAAAACACAAAGTACATATTTTATCTAACGAATTAATCTTTTTGCTTTAACCTCCTTTTTACTTTGTTAAATCTAGACTGAGTTCTAATGTTTCGTTTTTCTGAAGATTTTTATTCTTTCAGTAAATCTATCAAATTGATTTGACTACAAATTCAAGATAAATAGACTATATATCATTTTCATTAGACATACGGAAGGACGTTCTGACTTGCAACATAATATTCCTATTGCACAATGTTTCAAACGAAAGGACAAAATTCATAAACACAACCATTAGAAAATAAATTACCTTGTTTTCTCAATGTGCGTATTTTCGGGGAGCTTGTGTATTGACAGAAGGTCCTACACGTTGGTGCGTTATGACTTGGAGCACTACTGTCTGGTGCAAACACTCTTTCTTTCGGAGTTACTCCAGTGAAAACATCTTAAATTAAAAACAATGTTGGAACAAAAAAAAACAATATTCTTATTCGAACAGTTTTTATAACCCGGTGCCGGAATTTGTCGCTGCATTTAAGACCCTTTTGGTGGCTTTCGCTGTTATCTGCTCTGTGGTCGGGTTGTTGTCTTTTTGACACATTCCTCATTCTAATTCACGGTGTTATCGTTCTGTACTTTCTCGAACTGTCTACTTAAGTCTTTCTCTTTCTTAGTTAGTGTTCCTAATATACCGTATGTGTTTGTATATGTTTATATGTATTTAATTGTTATGTTTATACTTATAAATGCGGGACAACTTCATGAAGGTCAGAAGAAAAGCCAGACCGAATCATATCGGGACGACTAATCATGCAACATGGACCGTCGTTGAAAACAACTCGAGCCGTCCAAAAGTCAACTCAGACCATCTAGATAAAGTGAACTCAGACACAGTATCGAAAGAAGATTTGAATAATACAAATGAATAATGAATGTTTTACATTGATTTATTATATTTTGTATACATAATTGAAAAATTAGTCTAGGTTTATTTATTTTTAATTTATTTTTCAATTCTGTATTCATTATTCTAAAGTCAACCGTCTGAAATGCCAATTCTAACAAAGAATAAACAACTTTGTTTCATTAAAACACTTTTTTCGTCAAAATACTAATATACAAAGTCTTTCTGCTGCCGATATGCTTTTGGTGGACTTGTGAATGGGGCCTTAAAAACGATTGTCCAGGATTACATGTATGTGCACTTTACATATATGTGACCAGCCACGACATATCCAGGCTTATGGAGGTAGAACGTCATTGTGAGAAAAACGCCGTTAACTATACGTGACTAGCCACTTTCAGGTTAAGAAGGGTACATTGTCTAAAATTTGCTTTTTGTATATTTATCTAGAATATTCCAAAACAAAAATCTCTATCATGTTATTATGACATATTTGTTTTAATAGCAATGAAACTAGTCGTTACGAATATCTGTATGCAAATGAGACTGTTCTATGACGGCTTTTATTTATTGAAGGCACTAATTTATAAAATACAAAATTATTGTATTTATTGGCTCATAGTAATGTTCAATAGCGTATTTGAATAGAATGTCAAAGACTTAAATTTACTACAATACAAACAATTCTTAGCTCTATTTTAGAACATGTATTTTAAACTTGTTGAAATGAAGTTAGTTAAAATTTGTCAAAGTAAGCTTTGATAATTCCTTTTTTTTAAATTCGTCTTTTAATTTAGATTTATCATGCATGTCTCTAAACATAGTATGCGACGCGTAACAGTTTATAAGTAGGTGTTCTCATATATGCATTTGATACGGTGCATTTATTATGGATCTATTTCAGACTCCATTTATGAAAGAAAATTTATAAAGCAGAGATTTTTTTTTGTAGCTCTATTTTACAACATGTAATTTAAACTTGTTGAAATGAAGTTAGTTTAAAATTTGTCAAAGTAAGCTTTTTAGAGTTCCTTTTTTTTAAATTTAGATGTATTATGCATGTCTCTATACTTAGTATGCGACGCGTAACAGTTTATAAGTAGGTGTTCTCTTATATGCATTTTATACGATGCATTTGTTAGGGATATATTTCAGATTTCATTTATGAAAGGAAATCTATAGAGCAGAAATTTGATTTTTTTTTGTGTATTAATTTAAAATGTAGATTCAAATATTTTTCACTTCAAACGATAAAGTAAAACTTCTTCAAAACTTATATATGATGTATATTTCGGCGTCAGCAAAAAAGAAGCTAGGGAAAGTGTTTATCTCTTCTTCACAAATACGTATTTCATTGAATCTCGATATTTATCATGTTTATAATTTTTCTAACAATGACGTTCTACCTCCATAAGCCTGCAAATGTCATGGCGGGTCACATATAAAAACATCTTTTTAAATATATTATTTTGTATGTCGAATTTGTTTCCATGTTTTCTTTAAACTAATATAATTCAGAAATGTAAATACCTGACAAAAGATAAAAGTAAAATAAATCGTCGGTTACTTTTGTGATTTTCATACAAAGGTAAAGCCATCTGCTAGGGCTTGAAGGTCCAATGGTAAAGCTGGTGTCACTTCTGAAATATATTATGAAAGCTAAACATAAAATTTAAAATGTAGATGGGGAATGTGTCAAATAGACAACAACCCGACAAAAGAGCAGATAACAGCCGAATGCCACCAATTGGGTATTCGTTGCTCGAAATGATAACGCACCCGAAATCATACAATTTGAAGACTTACAAAAGTCAGGCTCTAGACCTGTGTCAGGCAAAAACATGCGGCGGTGTTAAACATGTTTTGGATGTTTTGGATAGCTCAACCCTCCCCTATACCTCTAGCTAATGTCTAATAAACAAACACGTAACAATACGCACAGTAAACGTTAGTTCAAAAGAATTCAAAGTCCGATGCCGATGTTAAAATAGGTAACAAAAGAAACGTTTTAATTTGAATTGATAAATATATGTTAGAGTTGGTCCCTATAGTAATTACATACCAGAAGTTCTCCCTATTTATTTTCAAAAATTACAAAAGGAAATGATAAGCGATTTAGACATTGTTTCAAGTGTGATTTACGTATGATTACGTAGATGTTTTTAGATGTTTTAATTTGTTGGTTATGTATCCATCTTGACCTCAGTAATACTGTCTACCTCTTTAAGTCGATTTTTCTTCATTTGTTATGGCCTATCTGACTATTAACATGCTTGCAACATGACAGTTGGGTGCTAAAAAGCCAGCTTGCAAATGTCTTGCCAGTGCCCGAGCCAGGTCCTGACCGACGCTATTTGTTGTTAAATGGTGCATTATCATTCACTATTATATGTTTTAGAGGGTATCGAGAAATAAATCAGACTCAACACTTACCTCGTGTGTAATTAAGTTGTTAAATATCTTATACATGTTATAACATGTATAATGAGAAGTTGGTTTTTTTTCGCAGGGCCAAAAAAAAAATTCACAATTTTAGGACAAAAAATACTCATATTCCTTTCTCGTGATTGCTTTGACATTCAATCTTATTTTGTATAAGTTGAACGATTGTTTTTCGATGTATTTTTATCGTGCAGTAAGTGGAATGAACCAAAGGAAAGGAAAATTATTGTGTGTGGGTTAATGCGAGTTATTTGGGAAATATATTGCAATCCTTTTCTTCATTTTGTCAAACTTTAAAATCATACCTTCGTTGAAAAAATTATATTAATTTGATTTCAATGTTGCATGACCTTTGCACAGGTGTTTGCATAGGAATACTATTGAGAATTTTGCACAGGAGGAAGCCTTTTTTTTACGTCATTAGAATATTAGTCCTTTTAAGAAACTGACTTTTGGGTTGAAAACAAATGTATTTTATTCTCTAGAAATGAGTAACTTAGTTTTGTCATGGATAACTATTTGAATACCTATAAATCTATAACATTCATTTCTTTTCTTATTATCTTTTTCAAACAACATCAAAATAGGATGCTTGATCCGATGAAAAGAGTTAAAAAGTGTGGTCATGCATTTACACAAAGCATTTACATGCATTTGTATAACCATAGACGTGCATGTTGCTCTTTGGTTGTTTGTTGTTTGCTTTTGTTGTTGGATTGCTGTCACACAGATGTAAATCTCACAACCAAATTACATTCAACATTTTTGTAAAAAAAAGTTTCTTCACCAAAATAAATCTATATTTATATTTACTTGAAAACCACAACATCCTGCGTGTTAGAGATGTTTAAACTATTGATGCAAGTCCAACGGTCAAGTTTTGTCCCCTGGACGTCATAAATAACGGAAGTTTGCATCGTTTTTGTTCCGGTGAAGATAGTCGCTGATCGTTCTGAATTGTCTATAACATGTGTGTAATTATATTCCCATGTTGATGACTGCAATTCATCAGGCAAAGAACACGTGGCATCTGAAAATACAGAATGTAGAGATAAGATCACATACAATTCAAGTACATTGAAAAAAGTAGATCACGTGATCGGTTAAAACGCACATCAACTACATTTAAGGCTTTATGTTGATCTTTATAATGCTTTTATTGTTTTATGCATGCATATGAAAGAGAGACGAAATATGCCGAATGGAAATTCAAATTCTTAATTTTTAAATAAAATGAAAACGCAATGATAAATGGCGAAAATGAACGAAATATTCCTAATAGACATTCAAATTCATAAATTGAAAGAACCTAACAAAAAGACCAAAAACAACAGCAGTATACAAAACGCAATCTCCAAAAAATGGTGACTGAGCAGCTTAAAACTCCCTAACAATCGGGGTTTTATCAGGTGTTTCAAAATGAAAAACAGATCCTGCTTCATACGAAATCGTTACAATTTAAGTTAATTTCTCGTCGATATCTTTATGCCTTCTTTTATTTATATTGCCCGAATATGAATCATAATACTGTTAAAGAAGAAAGAAATTCCACTTCAATAAGGTTCTCTTGACAAGCTCATACTAACATGAGCAACACAGCACGTGATATAGTCGCCTTTTTTGGTGGTGTTCGAGTTTTTTATGTTGTGTTTTATTTGTACTATTGTTTGTCTTTTTAGTCTAGTTTTTTTCTATTTTAGCCATGGTTCTGTCAGTGTCCCTCTGTTATATGTAACCTCTCTTTTGAGACTTAAAAATGATCTGCTAGTTGTGTCACGTTTTCTAGTAATGGTAAAAAAACATTACGACACCAAGTACGTGTGCAAGAATTTCAACCAACGACGAATCAATGAATTCAACTCTATATACAACTTACAAATTATTGGAACAATGAGGTTGATTAAAATAAAACACTGTTCTATGCCATTCTATTTTAAAACAAAGATTTAGAAAACAGAAGAAAGTGAGCTCTTTATAATCACATGAATTTTGCAGTAGCAATACGAAAACTTGAAAAAGTTGTCAAAATAAGAGTAGGTACTTTAATTCATGCGCAGACCTGCGATTTCGTGAGTATGTTCTCGCAGTACTGAAGTTAATTCAAACACATTTATAAATAGTGTGATCAACGGAAATTTCTTTCATAGATGATTGTTTATACATTGTATATTTTGTAACGAAAACTCCGTCTCAATCCCATGTTGCGCTAATGTTTGTGAAATGTTAAGTATGTTTTGGTATTTCATTTTTTCTAACTTACAAAATGCAAAGTTGCTTTAATATATACCCATCTGCAACATCAAACTCATTTACAAATTCTAATCATTTTTTTATATGCATACTTAATTTTTTACTGTGTTCCTATATGAGTGCTTAATCATTTGAGCATATTCCACATATAATCAGATGAACAAAATTCAATTATCTGATGGATAGGGAGTACAATTTTATAAATTGATATCCTGATCTAGTAAGAACTGAGATAAAATTAAAAAAAAAAATGCTTAAGACAGGATGAAAACGAATATTCTTCCTGGAATTGACTTCTCTCAATCGATTTACTGTGTGTTACCGCTGTATAATATATACATATATTATTCTAGTTCTTGACTTCTATGACATTTTATATGGTTAAATAAAAGTCTAATAAATAGTTTGAAATAGGATAACCATGATTTTGATATACAACGAAATAAGATTTTATGGTATTTGTTTCTTTGGAATGCACTCAGGGAAAACGAGCTAAATGGGAAACGAATATCTAATGACTACATATTTACACTATGCTTAGCTATATGGTGAAAGGTCTTAGTTTATCTTTTTGTTTTCGGTAAGGTATTCTATAAAACACGTAAAGATACAAGGCATTGTGATTTAGCATTTCTGTTATCTGAGGAAAGCGTCTTTACCCATGGTCTAATTGATATAGACCATGTGATAAGTTTTAAGTTTTTACAGTTATCATTCGGAAATAATTGACTTTCTTAAAATGGATGTAATAGAAAACTTTCGATACGAGTAATTGTTGCCATATAAATGCATTTGTCAAAGAACCGAGCCTATCGTTCCTTATTGATGATGAATACCATTCGCCATAAGATTAGTGTGTGTCATAAAAAGTACGACGGAGATAAAGTTTGACACATCAAACTTTTTACAGTTCCAAAACAATCCGGTGTTTCGTGTGGTAACATATAAGTCAATATGTTGCGTCCATGCTACATTGTGTTGATATTTGATCGTATATTATTTAAATCATTGAATTGTTTCTTTTTCTTGGTTGTCTGATAACTTCGTTTCCTCGGTATAGTATCACCACACAATTTATGTGATTTATTATATACACTTATCCATTAAATCGAATTGATGTTTTCAACCACATGACACAGTTAGACCTTCCATAATAATCAAACACGCATAATTCTAACATGACGTCCTTCAAACGCTTTGAGTACACACCTGTGGTAAAATATAAATATATTGCTTGGGCTATTCCGATCGTACTCCACGTCACATGCTTTTTAATGAATGAGCTAACCGACGTCATAGAAAGATGACGTCAAAATATAAGTATTTTACAGGAAAATACATACTTGTGAAACCGACAATCATCATAAGAAGGAAACGTAAACAAACGATGCTAAAATGTGTGACATAAGCCATTGTTGGTATACATATAAGACAAATAGGTGAAGTTATCATTTACAATCATCCAAACCTATTTAAATACGTTATTGTTAATAGTTTAAGCATGTCACTTATTCAGTTTGTTCCGTTCTTTTACGTCAATTAATAGTGCGTTCCTTGATAGGAACGGCAAATAATGCCTTCACCCAGAGCGCTACGATCCAGAAGAATTGCCGTATTTTTCCTATTAGAATCGAAATAATTTGTTGGGGTTGAATATATCGTTATTTCACCACGGGTTGTCCCTTTATGTCGATATTCTATCCCTCGCTATCGCTCAGGGTAAAATATTTTGCATAAAGAGGGCCAACCCGTGGTAAAATCACGATATATTCAAGCCCCCATAAATTGTATCTTAAATATTCAGCTATTAAAGACATATTATATGAAATAATGTAAAATAACTCCTAGCAGAATACAAGCGACCTGATTTATACAACTATATATCTTAACTTAAAACATTGCTGTGACGTCATACTATTGTTTTACTCGTTCTTATTTCAGTAATTGGACAATCATTTACCTGTAAGAAACCATTATGTTACCTTTCGCAGTCCAATATTGTTAAGAAAAGCCCTCCTCTTTCTTAAAAATATTGAACAGCCAAACGTAGCATAACCGATTCTGTGACCTCAGACCTGTCCAATATTTTACAGAATGGACTGTTATAGGCTTATATCCCTTACAAAATACAATTTACAAAACATATAAGACATAAACTATGCAAGGACACATCTTTAACATAGTCCTCGAGTACCAATGTAAACAGTATTTGTTGAAATAAAATAAAACTATAAATATAAATCAATTGCTTTTAAAAAGCAATTGTACATGGTCTTTCCCCCTTTGAAATTGATTTTATGGGGGTGGGGGGGGGGGGGGTTGTTCGTTTGTTTGTTTGTTTCGGTATGGGGTCTATATTATTGTGTTACCGGAGAAGTTTCATGTTTATTTTGGAAAGTTTTTATTTTATTTTAGGTACAGCGCGCGCGCCAGATTGACGAGACATCACGTGACACGGGTTTATAATAACGAAAACTTAGTCTTTTTATTTCTTTTTAGGTCGGGACGTTGAACAGACAACATGTATAGAGATGGAATGTACACAATGTAATTTCTTTTGTCATTGTAGGAAATTGACATCTTGATGACAGTTCACGGGCAATGCATGTTTTGGATTTAATTGATCCGGTGTAACTTTAAAACACATTTATTGATTATTTTCTGATATTGTACATTTTTCAGCACCTGTTTGTAACACAGATTAGTATTTCAATCTCGGAGCGGACATTTTATTGTAGGTTTTTACTCAGATTTACGGACCTAGCAAGCGATTTTTACGGCATTGCCATTTCTTTTCTCTAGGAAAAGCTTTAAAAGATATCTGCATCAAGTTTTTTTATAAACTTTAAGTACATGTATGCCCTGCTGACTGCAAATTTTGAGGTCGATTGTACTCGTAGTTTCAGAGTACATGTGGATTTTTTTTTCAGAAGTGACGCAAGAACAATATTAAATTTCAGTTTTCCATGAAACATGATTGCTTGATCATGATCATGATTGATTGATTGATTGATTGATTGGTTGATTGATTGATTGATTGATTGATTGATTGATTGATTGATTAGTTGGTTGGTTGGTTGGTTGGTTGGTTAGTTAAACACGTTGGATAGGGTCAATTGAAACAGCGAAAAAGAAACAAAGAAGATCTTGAGCCCTATAATAAACACATGAGACGGAAACTTGATTGATTGATTGATCATGATCATTATTGGTTGATTGATCATGATCATGATTGGTTGATTGATCATGATCATGATTGATTGATTGATTGATTGATTGATTGATTGATTGATTGATTGGTTGGTTGGTTGGTTGGTTGGTTGGTTGGCAAACACATAAAACTCTTCAAGTAGTGCCCCAAATCACATATGTACATGACCTTGACCTTTGACATTGTGACCTTTGTCAAGGTCATTGCTTCACAATGTCATTGCAAAAGACCCTATGGGTCAAGGACATTTGGTTAAAAGTTTTGCCTAAAAATGGCTTTATATAAACCATTAATGGGGATTATGTCCCTTACACAATGGTAAAATCAATACAGTCATAATGTAACAAAGTTGCCCCTTGGAGTACCAAGCATTTTTCACTATCTAAATTTTCTGTATCTATAACAATTCTAAAGTTATAGGGAAATCAAAGACAAATAAAAATCTAAAATACGACCTTGACCTTTGACCTTGACCTAAATTTCATTTTTTTGGACCAAGGATCTCAAATCAAAAGACCCTTGGTCCCTATCACTTATGGTTTTCCAGTTTAAAATACATTTCAAAATTTCAAATACAAAAGGGGGAATAACTCTCATATGGAATCTCTATAC